>NW_006921536.1:4117811-4174946 GCF_000340215.1 Pseudocercospora fijiensis CIRAD86
AGCTTCTTAGGCGACGACCTTAGGCGACAACTAGGGCTATACCCGAGTGCAAATATAAAAGAGGGGCTGTTAGAATAACTAGATTCGAACTAATTCGGGATCTAAGAACACCTATACGTTACGCTAACTTAACTAGATGCGCTCGTGTTATCCTATAAAGAATTTAAACGTAGGAAGCCGGTAGTAATAGATAAGACTATCTACTAAGGAGTCGCCTAATAGTAATGCTACGAAACCTATTAACCTACTCGGTAGGAGAGTCGCCTTCGGGTCGCTACTTAAGGTATACCTCGCTAAAGAGTTTCTACCTTTAGTTAGACCGTCGGCCGCATTATAGGTATACCTTACTAAAGAGTTTTTACCTCCGCTAATCTACCCGAGACCTCTGTAGTTTGCACTAAGACTACGATTGAACTAAACAACCCTCGTCCGGTCTTATTCGAGTACACAGTCGGCGCCCTTCGGAGCCTACTAGTTATCGTCGTAGTTAAGAGATCCTCGCTAGTAGTAAAGGTACTACTATATCGGCATTACTCCTTAATCGTCGCTTATCGCTAGTAGTAAAGGTGCTACTATATCGGCTCGTTTAGATTAGACCGCTTATCTCTAACTATCCTCTAAGCGGTTCTAGCGATAGCAAGTCGTAGAACTAGCAAGGGATCTAGGTATTAATCGCTATAGAGCTACCTACATGCGACAAAGGAGGAATAGACACTGTCGCTAGTTACGCGCGAGGCGGATACCGGTATACAGGTAGTAGTGTTGTTAGTATATATATTGTATATAGAAGAAGACGTTGTTAGAAAGCGAAGTACTATACAATAGCGCAAGTAAACTTTACCCTATACGTTATACTATATCTAGGCAGTAACGTATACATACCTACTATAGGTCTAATACTAACGGCTAGTCGCGGCAGAAGGCAAGAACGGACACTATTTACTAACATTATAGGCTAGTTTATCGGGCTGGACTATTATGCTATAGCGTTAGGCTAGAACCCCTAACTAGATCGCGGGCTACATTCCTAAACGGCGATAAAAGTTGCTAAAAGGTCGGGCAGCTAGCCCTCTAAAGATCAATAATAGTGCTGCTAAGGGTAATAAAAGTTGCTAAAAGTTACTAAAAGTTCGAAGGTTCGAGATCTAGCTCTGCCCTCTTAAGATTAACAATAGTACTAGCAAGGGTGCTAAACGGTAGTAAAGGTTGCCGAAAGTTCGAAAGTTCGAGAGCTAGCTTTGCTCTATAAAGGTCTACTGCCGGCTTTGCCCTGTAAAGATCCTTTGTTAAAGATCTACTACTAGCTCGGGTGCTAAGCGGTAATAAAAGCTGCTAAAAGTTGGTAAAGGTTAAAAAGTTGGAGTAGATATAGCATCTTTGGTTAAAAGTTGGAGTAGATATAGCATCTTTAGCACTACTAGCCTAGAAACAGCATCTTTAGCACTAGCCTAGAAACAGCATCTTTAGTACTAGCCTAGAAATAGCAGCTTTAGCACCGCTAGCCTAGAAACAGCATCTTTAGTACTAGCCTAGAAACAGCATCTTTAGTACTAGCCTAGAAATAGCAGCTTTAGTACTAGCCTAGAACAGTATCTTTAGTACTAGCCTAGAAATAGCATCTTTAGCACTAGCCTAGAAACAGCATCTTTAGTACTAGCCTAGAAATAGCAGCTTTAGCACTAGCCTAGAACAGCATCTTTAGTACTAGCCTAGAAATGGCATCTTTAGTACTAGCCTAGAAACAGCATCTTTAGCACTAGCCTAGAAACAGCATCTTTAGCACTAGCCTAGAAACAGCATCTTTAGTACTAGCCTAGAAATGGCAGCTTTAGCACTAGCCTAGAACAGTATCTTTAGCACTAGCCTAGAAATAGCATCTTTAGTACTAGCCTAGAAACAGCATCTTTAGTACTAGCCTAGAAACAGCATCTTTAGTACTAGCCTAGAAACAGCATCTTTAGCACTACTAGCCTAGAAATAGTATCTTTAGTACTACTAGCCTAGAAACAGTATCTTTAGCACTACTAGCCTAGAAATAGCATCTTTAGCACTAGCCTAGAAATAGCATCTTTAGCACTACTAGCCTAGAAATAGCATCTTTAGTACCGCTAGCCTAGCCTAGGTGCTAAGTCTGCTTATTTAGGTCTTTATTTCGGGTATCTAGCCTCCCGACTTCGTGCTCCGCCCCTTACGATATAGAGCAAGTACCCTATCCCCGTTTAGAAGCGCTTGCTAGCATAGTATGCACGTTAGAAGCTGCTTAATAGCGGAGATAGTGCCCTGCTTCGAACGACGCGGGCATTGTCGTTTAACTCGTTAAATTATCGACGGTAGCGATACTACTACTATCGCTTTCTATATTACAGCCGATTCTAATTTATAATCTGCAGCCTACGGCCGATTTCTACTCGGAATATCTAGCCCGCTATCGATTTTAACTTAGAATTAGCAGCCTACGGCCGATTTCAACTTAGAATTAGCAACCTACGGCCGATTTCTATTTAGAATATCTAGCCCGCCGTCGATCTCAATTTAGAATCTGTAGCCTACAGCCGAGACTTTCTATTATACTAGGAGGGATTTGCGTCTATCGGCCGCCCCCCTCCCTCCCTTTTCTATATCTCTAAAACCGTATTTAATAGACCTTAAGCATCGACGACTCGTATAGGATATAATAATAATACATACGGGACAGTAGACTTAGTTTAATATAAGTTTTACGTACTACTATATAAAGCATCTTATAGTATTAGTACGGTTATGTTCTTCTTAAACGTTAGTACCTCTTCGCGACCTGCTTCTATAGGCTAAATAGCTACTAGAACCTCTACTACGGTATCGGCGGCTCGAAGCTACGCTTGCGGAAGAACTTCGTCTACGAACTAGG
The DNA here is from genome assembly GCF_000340215.1 of Pseudocercospora fijiensis CIRAD86. NCBI lineage: Eukaryota > Fungi > Ascomycota > Dothideomycetes > Mycosphaerellales > Mycosphaerellaceae > Pseudocercospora > Pseudocercospora fijiensis. The sequence continues at coordinate 4,120,699 of NW_006921536.1, forward strand.
GCCTTTGCTATCCTTAGTAGTGCGGTATTGGCTATAAGTTGCTAGCTTTATACTGCTACTAAAGTCGATTACTATACAATCCTCCTCGAATTGCCTTATCCGCTGCACCTATATAAGATCTTTATATCTCTTAAACTAACGGATCTTCTAAATCTCGGGATATTCCGGTAGCTTCGAGGCCTTCCGCTCTATAACTATACTAACCCTCTTGCTTTCGACTAGGCTAGGAGGAAGATTCTAAATCCCGCCTAAATCCTTCTATTCGTATACGATAAACATATTAGAGCCTTAGATGTCGCGAATGTCCTACTATAGCTAGTTCTGTTTAATCTCCTTCCGATCGAATTCGATAACGATAAAGGTCTATAGTTTAGCGGCATACTGCTTGTTCGGTTTGTCCGTACGCTATTCCTTACGACCGATCGCAAGTAGAGCTATCGATCCGTCCTTATAAACAACCTCGCTAACTTTAATATACGAGACCTAAAGCGTATAGTTAGTGTCTATAGATCCTTAGCTTTCTTAGATCTATACCTGCTAGTCTTAATACCGTACTATACCTCCGTCGACGTCGAAGTAGGTAGGAGCTATAGTAAACTTCGGTATTCGGGTTAGCTTAGACATATGTTTAAGGTTCTAAGAAGATAGCTATATTCCGGAGGTTGTTGTTATTATCGATAAGATTAATCGAGGGCTTAGTATAGGCGTTAAATACCTACTTTCCTATACGAAGGGCAGGTAGCAACTAGCGCCTGCTTCTAGAAGCGGTATATAATAGTAGAAATGTTACTACTAGCATAACTTGAACTGTTACATGCCGCGTAACTTCGTCTATTACCTGCGTACGCTTTCTAGGCGATAAGGAAGGAGCTCTAGTAGGTAGTTAGTTACGGCATATAAGACTTCAGTTAACGGCAATCCCCCTTCCCTTCTTTAATAACAATTATTAATTACCCGATAGTATAGAACACTCGAGCTACTTCGACGAAATGTCTAACAATATATAGTAGAACTAGGGCTAGCAGAACTAGGGCGGAGCGCTATTATTACTAGCTTATTTCGATACGGACATAGGTCTAGTTCGTAGCCCTTAGGGAATAGTAAGTGCCTACAGTCGTCGATTCGTCTGTACGAACACTAATATTTAAAGGGTATTATTGTCGGCATAGTTTAGAACGGCGTAGGTAGAGCGTTCCTAGGTATGCTCTATTTTGCTACGAGGTAGTACGATCTACCGAACAATAGCGGCCCGGCGACTATACTATAGTTAGTCGTACAGACGCTAGCAGCGGCGAATAATAGACAAGGCGGTGTTACCTTTGCGTATTAGTTTAACTCTAGAAAGGTAGGCATTTAGGGCCTTCCGAATCAGACGAGGCAAGCTTCTTTTACGCTATTCGGACGTTATCGCGACCTCGACGAAGACTACTAGCGTGCGTTAATAATCCGAGACTCGCATACTCTATTCCCGAATAGTTACCCTCGGGTCCCTACGCGTTAGGGATATTAGTATAACGACAATAGTCCGAATAGCGGTAACCGTACAAGTCTATAGTCGGTATACGAGCCTGCGTTCCTAGAATAGTACGCGCGAGCATACGGGCCTCTAATGCAGCTAGCACTACCGACCTCTCGATAAGTAAACTAAGGGCAATAATAAGAGCTAACTTAAGCCGGAGATATTATAGGCGGGAAGGGTAGGGAGCTCTAGAAGTTAATAGACAAGAGTGCTAAAGTAGTAATATTATAGGAGGGCATCTAAAAAGCGTTCCGCGTTGTAGCCGATAGCTAGGCCTTTATATCTCTGCCTTAGAGCGAGAAGTTAATGCGTTAGAATAGGGTTTACAGACTCGCGAAAGTTGATCCCCTACTTCCTAGCGACTAGTAGAGAACCTAAATTGAGCTATAGGTCCTAGTATTGCGACTAAGATTAGCATTAGTATGTCAACTAGTAGTAGGTCTAGCCGACGAGTACTATATCTTAAGGGCTAGCTTAGGCAGCGATCGAGCGAGAGGCTATAGGTATAGCGCGAGAGAATTTCAAGGTAGACTAGGGACATTATCTAGGGCAGACACCTCTACTAATATCGCCGAGATCTATAGGAGGCAAGAAGGTTAATAAGAAGGGCTAAGTATCAAGTATTGATATAGATTTCGGTATTTCCGGCATTAGTCTTATTATTTGAATGTTTCTAGCTTTAACATTAGTTGTTTGAATAGCTTCTAGGTTAAACTTAATAGATTCGATTCCCTTTGCCTCGATAGAGTATAGTATTCCCTCCCTCGCCTCCTTCGTTAACGCCTTAGAGCGTACTACGACGTTGCTAGGAAGGAAGGCTAGGTTATAAGTTTCCTATTCACTTTTAGAACAATACGAGCTTACTTAAATAACTAAACCTGCTAAACTTACCTTACTCTTACAGTTATATATTACGTACTTCCTAAGTCTATCGATATAACGTACACTTTCTCGCTCTCCCCTATAACAACGTTACCTTAAATATAAGAACTACGTTAGCGGCACGGAAAGTAACAAAGATAGTACTAGCACGCCGCAAGTTGCCCTAGCAGGCTCGTCTCTACCTTAGGCACGCGCTAACTAGGAAATGTAGCCATTATAAAGCTAAACGAGGGCGATATGCAAGCAGCGGTAGTATAGATCCTACGGCGGGCTACTCGCTTCGGGGCTAGGTATATTATCCTCTAGCCTAGTAAAATCGTCGTTTCTGCCGCTAATATAGATCTAGATAGGGCACGGTAGTACCGCCGTAGGCACCTTAAATAGCACTATTGCTAAATCTATAAGGTCTTAGACTATTCGCGCCGGGTCTGTTTAGTCTAGCGCCGCTTGCCTTGCCGCCTCCTATCGCACCTCCGGCCGGACCTATAGCACTACTACCGCTACTACTACTACTATTCGTGCCTGCTCTACCTCCTCCTCCTCTAGTACCTATACGTCTCGTCGTACGTATCGACTTCTGCTAGTTCTATCTGCTTTAGGTAGTAATCTTCGTAGTTTTAAAAGCTTTTGTTTTTGCTTAGGCTTAAACCGGTCTCTAGAAGATAGGCGAGAAGGGCAAATACGGTCTTAGCAGGTTAGTTTCTAGCAATTAATAGACTACCTTTAGGGCAAGGCCTCGTTCGACAATACCTGCCTTAAGGCTATTACCTTCGCCGACTACCTCCTCCGTTAGATACTATTACAACGCTTCGCTCGTAGTTAGACTCGGTCTATCTTAGGTAGCGGTATCGAGGCTTTTAAGGGTGTATACTAGTCTCTACGTATCGTTTACCTAGGCCGCCTTTCTATTAATGTCGATATAGCTAACGGCACTTTCTAGACTACCGATATGCTTTATCAATCTGCTATTATAGTACTCGCGACATTAGCGACCTTATTACCGGCATTTAGCGCAAGGGGGAGAAGGGCAAGTATAGTATTAGTCTTAAGAAGTTCTAGAAGGTCCGCGTTATTGCTAAGCGCCGTAGCTAGCACAACGAGGATAAGTATTGCATCGAGCGCTTTATCTACTAGGATGCTAAGCAGTACAAGGTGCAGGTTACTAATCCTCGAGGCAATAAGGTAACTATATCCCTCTACGACTACTTCGCTAAGAAATACAATATCCGTCTCTATTGCTTTCTAAAATCTTCCGAGAGTAACGTCTGTCTATTACGTCGAGACTTGCCGAATATCTTAGGCTTAAGGTTATTGTTAACCTTCTTATTTTACTAAGGTCTGCTACTTGTCTTAGGCTTAAGGTTATTGTTAACTTCTTATCGTTGTACTTCTCGTCTATCTATTACGGGAATTTGCTAGTTGTTTTAGACTTAAGGTTATTGTTTAACTTCTCGTAGATAAGTACTAATTAATATCGGCCTATTCTATAAGGCGAATAAGGTAATAACCGAAGCTACCTAGGGTAAGTTCCTTAACCTAATCCCTTAATCTCCTTAGGGCTATAAGACTTGTTCAACTTATCGATATTGCCGTAGATAAGGGACATTAATATAGGCACTACACAGCCTTGCTGTTATCTAATTAGGCCCTTTAGTATAGTAGTTGATTACGCTCTACGGTATAGCAACGGAGCGTAATTGCTCGAAGATCGCCTATTAAGTAGTTATATACCTCTAGCCTTAGCTCTGCATTACTTGTAGAGACTTCCTAGGGCCGGAGGCAGCACTACTTAGGCATCCGAGAGCGGTTACAATCTATATACTTGCGTTATACTCGATCGAGAATGTCTCTTTTATACTAGAGTAACCCGGGTTCGAATCTCGGAGAGGCTATCTTCTTTTGCTTAGGTATTAGCCTTTTGTAGAGGTGTTATTCTTCTAGATAATAACCATTTTAATCTTTTTAGACCTTTATGTAATTCGCTATCTTCTTTTGCTAAAGTCCTATTATTGTACTAAAGTCTTGTTATTATACTGAAGTCTTATTATTATGCTAAAGCCTTATACCTAATATCTATTTTTTGGCTCTTTAAATATAGAAGTAATATCCGCGCTCCTTAAGCCTATAGGCTCCGGGATTCTAGTATAACCGTTGTCGCGGCGACGCCGGTATAATCTATAGGCTTCTTAACGACTAGACTAGCTTAGTCTCTAGTGCCCTTAAATTTTGCCTTAATTAGAGCAATACGAGCTAGTATATCGTAGGCGATAGTCGTTAGCGATCGTGTTTAGCGGGTAAAGTCGTCGAGTTGCTAGATATTTATGCCTATAGAATGTTTAGCTACGTTCCCTGCCCTTAAGATATAGTGCATCTTATAGCTAAGAAGGTTGCGGTTAGGCGACGTATGCTTCTAGACTAGCGGCGTTATTAATGCTAAAAGTTAATAAGAATTTTCGGAGACGGGCTTCTTAACGTATAGTACCCGCTACTAAGAGGCTCTTAGGTCTTATTAGCCGAAAGTTAATAAAAGTTGCTAAAAGTTCGTTCGAGGTAGGGCCGCGGACGGGCCTACCCTAGCTAAGCCTACGTCGCCTGTCTAACCCGTCTAAGCTACTAATTTTTACCCCTCGAGTATTATCCGCGCGCCTTAAACCTACAAAGTTTGTAAGCAGGGTTTGTAGGACCTCGGGTCCTCGGGAGCTATAGGGTTTATCGTCCTCTATACTATAGATTCGAACCGATTAGAAGAGGAGTTTTAGGTCGAGAAGAAAATATAGTAGCTAAGGCGCGAGGATTATACGATCTTATATATCGGTAGAGGAACGACGATAGCGATATTAACGATCGGATTTAGCCGCTTAGAGCGCAAGATTCAAATAATAAGAGGTAGAAAACGAGGCATATCGCAGGCATATAGGCACGGATATTATTTTAACTTAAGAATCTATATATTTAGAATTGCCGACTCTACGGTATCGATAGCGGCCGCACTTTATATTGCCGGCACTACTATCGTATGCCCGCTTGCCCTCCTTAGTATATATACGACAGGTATAGCCTAAGCGGGTATAGCGCTTATAGGCAGGCGTACGCAACTCTCCTTTATCTGTCTCTTCGATGCGGCCGATATGCGTTAATCTAATCTATATCTCGTTCGAACTCTCTATCTATAGCTTTATAGTCTTAGAATAGTAGGCCTTATCGGCCTATAGGCAGCGTAGCGCAATCCGTAGGCTACTTAGACCCTTCTTCTTCTTCTTCTTCTAAGCCTAAGCTAGTGCTAGTGCTAGTACTAGTGCTAGCGGTAGTAGCGCCCTAGATACTAAAGTCGAGGCTAGAGGTAGCGGAGGAGGAGGTAGAGAGATAAGAGGCAGGCCTTAGCGAGAGCAGTCTTGCTATCGACGCGCCTATATACTTAGACTAGAACGCCGAGATAGTGCTAGAGCTAGTAGCGCTAAGGCCGCTATATTAACGACACTAGGATACATTAGCTATAGCCTTATATAAGGCGAAGATAGAAGGCATACTCGTCTAGGGCATCGATATCCTAAACCGAGCCGCCCTACTAGTCCTACTAGTCCTACTAGTCCTACTACTACTGCTATTGTAGTAGAGGCGCCTGCGCCCCGGGAGACAGAAAGTCTAGCGCAAAGTCTGCAATTTCGTCGAGTTCTTAGTTAGATATAGTAGCGACTACGACGGCGAGGTATTAAAGGCGAGGATAGTGTATATCGGTAAAGAAGAAAGAGAATAGAAGAAGGTCGGCGAGGAGTCTAATTTATAAGCGACTCTCTTATTAAGCTTAATTTTACCGTATCGATCTTACTTCGGTATTATACCCTTACTATATGCCTTACAATACTATCCGACTGCTATTATTACTTTAATACTTAATTCGTTACTCCCTACCGCCCTTAGCGCTACGATCGGCCTCGGGGATATTAGTTATTTATAATAAGCCGACATCGTTTATCGAGTTTTAGCAACTTTTAGCCGCTTATAATGCAGTCGTTATCTAGAGATAGCGAGAATATCTAAAGTTAAAGTATTAGTATATCGGCTAACATAGCCGACATCTTTTACTAAGTTTTATTAGCTTTAAGCCGCTTATAATGCGGTCGTTATCTAGAGATAGCGAGAATATCTAAAGTTAAAGTATTAGCATATCGGCTAACATAGCCGACATCTTTTACTAAGTTTTATTAGCTTTAAGCCGCTTGCAAAGCGGTCGTTGTCTAAAGACGGCGGGGATATCTAAACTCAAAGTTTTAGCATACCGGCTAATATAGCAGGATGTACTATTAGTCGCGGTAGCAGCAAGATTAGCGAGATTCGTAAGAGCTCCGGCGCCCGCTTCTCTATAAGGTTGTGCCTTCGAGACTGTTTATCCTTTAGCGACTAGATATTATTTAGCAACTTTTATTAACTTTCGGCAAGTTTTAGACTATTTATATGCGCCTAGGGTTTATTAGTACTATAGACGCCTCCCGATAGGCACTAAGTCTACTAAGGGAGTAAGGGTTGTAGCACTCTTGCTACCTCTAACTTAATTAATACTATTCCTTTAGTGCCGCCTATACTAAGTAAACAAACTAGCCCTTCGGTGCTATTATTACTACTAAGGTAGAAGAGGCAGATCTAGCTTATTGCCGAGAAGTGGTTAATATAGGGTAAAGTGTAGCAGCTACTATAAAAGCAACTATCTTCTGCATTTCTTCCTCCTTTCTTCTATAACACTTATGCCGGTCTAGGAGACACTAAGCCGGCGGCAGCGACTAGGGGTCCTAATACCCTTACTAAGTAAATAAACACTAGCTTAACGCAATAGGCATTACTACGCTCGATAGGGAACCTTCGGGCCTATATAGATAAGCAAACGGCGTAGAAGCGAGTAAAATCAAAGCATTAGAAGCGAAGGCAGAGGCTACTACTCCTACTAAGACTCCCGCTTAAGACCCTAACGAAGCGCGCTACTAGTTAGAGTATCGAATTCAAGACTCTATCTAGGTCTAGGACCCTAACGAAGCGCGCTACTAGTTAGAGTGTCGAATTTAAGACTCTATCTAGGTCTAGGACCCTAACGAAGCGCGCTACTTGTTAGAGTGTCGAATTTAAGACTCTATCTAGGTCTAGGACCCTAACGAAGCGCGCTACTAGTTAGAGTGTCGAATTTAAGACTCTATCTAGGTCTAGGACCCTAACGAAGCGCGCTACTTATTAGAGTGTCGAATTTAAGACTCTATCTAGGTCTAGGACCCTAACGAAGCGCGCTACTAGTTAGAGTATCGAATTCAAGACTCTGTCTAGGTCTAGGACCCTAACGAAGCACGCCGCTAGTTAGAGTATCGAATTTAGAACTCTACCTAAGACACTAACGAGTGCAAGCTTAAGGCTAGTACTACTATCGAAGAAGCGCTCCGTAAACGGCAAGCCGGGCCTACTCTTAATAAGCATTCTATAGTCGATAGGACAGGCCTACTCTCGAAGAAGCGCTCCGTAAACGGTAAGCTAGGCCTACTCTCGAAGAAGCGCGCGTAAACCCTAAGCTAGGCCTGCTCTCGATAAGTACTCTACGATCGATAGGATAGGCCTACTCTCGATAAGCTCTCTATAGTTAATAGGACGGGCCTACTCTCGAAGAGCGCTCTATAGCGAAGGAGCGCTCCGTAAACGATAGGCGTACTATAGACGATAGGCGCTCCGTAAACGATAGGCTAGGCCTGCCCTCTAAGACTATAGTCGACGGGATTATATACGTATTTAGCTAACCCGAGAATGTTCGCTAAAGCTAAAGGAGACCTAATAAAAGCCGCTAAGGCCTTTAGTAGTAAGTACGTAACTCTTCGCGATCGTGCTTTATCTTGCCTATATAGGGTTAGCGTATACTTCGTAGTCTAGGGAGTATACCTTATAGGCGCATCCGCACCTTTCTTAGGCAATTAGTTAATATTCTAGGCAACTTTAATAGTAAATAACGGGAAAAGTAGGGCCTTACTATTGTTAATCCCCCGAGTAGTAGCGGTCTATATAAAGTTTTAGCATCTTTTATAAACTTTTACTAACTTACGAGGGCCCGAATATTAGAGCGGGCAGATATTATAGGCGACGTTAATAGGAAATAGCGGAAAAAAGTAGGGCCTTGCTATTATTAATCCCTCGAGCGATAGCGGTCTATATAAAGTTTTAGCATCTTTTAGAAACCTTTACTAACTTTTAGCTAATAAGAGCCCGAAGATTATATCGGATAGAGTATCAACCCTTACTTCGATCCTGCTCTTATAGGGCGAACGTAGAGCTGTTACCTTACTTGCCCTACATTTTCCTAGTAGTAAAGTTTATATACTATTATTAGTTAGTTTTACGTTGCTTCTTAGGTAGACAATAGAACTTATCCCGCCCTTAGCCTTATATATATATTTCTTCTCCCTCTATCGTTTCCTTCCTTCCTTCTTCTTCTATAAGATATCGTATATACCCTCTTACCCTCTTCTATAACGTTACCTTAAACATAAGAACTACGTTAACGGTATAGAAAGTAACAAAGATAGCTAGCCTGTTCTTTCGCCGCCTATCGGGGCACTCTCTTTTTAGTATAGATGTATATATTAATTAGCAACTTCGGAGGCATTTAGAGATTAGAATACTGCTAATACGTATATAGGGCGAGCGAGCTCTAGCGTCTACTACTTCGCGCGCGTAGCGCGCATCCCGCCGCAACCGCCGCCGCCGCATCGCTCTTCGATTGCGTTTGCTATAGCAGTAGTAGTAGTAGCAGTAGTAGCAGCTATAGAAGTATACTAGTTTTAGGCGTCTTAGGATAAGAATATGCTAATATCTCGAAGTCCGACTTTCTTTGTAACCCCTATAGATATAGTAACGTACGTTTTTAGCTTATCGATTAATCCTTAGATATAGTACTAATTCGTAGAATAGCTATTAGCTTCCGCTAGCTCCTCCTCCGCTAGCTCCTCCGGCGTATATATCTTTAGTCTTGTCTGCTTATAATCGCTAGGCGCTAACATATTATAGACCTCCGCTATAGTAGCAACTATAGTAGTAGCTATAAGGCGGCGAGTAAGTGTTGCTTTACTCCGTTGCCTATTTTAATCGATACTAACTACGATATAGTAATATCGATATAAACTTCGGTACTAGCGGCGACGAGTAAGTTATTACTTTGCTCCGTTGCCTATTTTAATCGATGCTAACTACGATATAGTAATATCGATATAAACTTCGGTACTAGCGGCGACAAGTAAGTTATTACTTAGCTCTATTAGCTGTTTTAATCGATACTAACTATACTATAGCGACGACTACAACCCTACTAGCGCTAATAGTAACGACGATAGCGATAAGTAAGTTATGCATTCCTAGGCCGTTGTCGTGTTTATATATATACTAACTATACTATAGCGAGAATAAGCCTTTTATTAGCCCTGCTGCCGTAGCCTTCGATGCTGCCGCCCTCCCCCCTCCTACTACTACTACCGCCGCTACCCTCCCTCCTCCTCCTACTACTACTACCGCCGCCGCCCTCCCTCCTCCTCCTACTACTACTACTACCGACGCCCTCCCTCCTCCTCCTCCTACTACTACTACCGACGCCCTCCCTCCTCCTACTACTACTACTGCCGCCGCTGTCCCTTTCTTCGCTCCGCCGGCCGTAGCACTAACGATAGGCAGGCAGGTTAGTAATATACCGCCTATCCTAGCCGGAGGTACTCGCGTACCTCGCTTTTAGCTAGCTAGGCCGCCTATTCTAGGCATAACGCCTAAGCCTGCTTAGGTTATAGGAGAGTAGTAGTCTCCGGACACTATCGACCGTAAGTTAGACTAATCGAGCGAGCGATTAAGGATTATACTAACATATGTTATAGCGGCCTATACGAATCGCTATAAGCAGCTACGCTACGTTGTCCGTATTATAGAAACGACCTTAGGCCGTCGTTTCGCCCGCCTATACGACGCCTGCCGTCGCGACGGCCTTAAGTGCTAGGGTTATTTAGCGGGCATTAAGGCCTATATTAAGAAGCCTAGTCGTAGTTATACTCGCTACCGTCTCTATAAGGTATAATATTCTTATTATATTCTAGATAGGATATAATACTAACTTCGTTGCTTTTAGATCCCTTACTCCTATCGCGACGAGGAGCTTAGGCTCCTACTTAAGAAGAGCCTAGATCGCAAGCTAGATAGTTTCGGTAGTAGCTATAGTAGTAGTATAGATAGTAGCAAAGGTAGTAGTGCTTATAGTAGCGTCGCCGCCTACTAATTTTTACTTATTCGCGTAGTAAGTCCTAAAATATAGTAGTAAGACGTATGTCGCTTACTAGGTGTTCGGTATTTAGGTATAGTAGCTAGTCTGCTTCTTTATTTACTTTTTTATTTACTAGCCTTTAGGAATAATAGTGCTTTTTATTGTGTTTTTATACTCTTAGCGGTCTTCTATTCGGTGTTTAGGAGAAGTAGTACGGCTACTATAAATAGAAACTCTTCTCGGTCCTCTAATCTCGTTGCTATATTACTCTACTATATTCTTCGGCTTTTACCTTATATCTACTAAGTTGAAAGCGCTAAAGTCTAGGTATATAGTACTCTATAGATTCGCCGCGGCTCCGCTTGCCGAAGGCCTCCGACTAGCTGAAAGTTCATAAAAGTTAGTAGACGTTGCAGCGGCTTAATCAACTTTCATTCAAAACCCCAGAATTCACGAAATTAGCCTAAAGCCGACCTTCTTCAACTTCGGCGCTCTCTCTACCCCCCAGCCACCAGCCACCAGCCACAACTTGAAGCGTCGACCTGTGAACCAAGGGACCAACCCAGCATTGAAATGCATCTGCCACGGCGAGTCGGCGGCAACGATACTCGTATATCGTACTGAGCATACTCGATGCCAGCAACATCTCACGCCAACCCTCATCATTCCAAAGCTCCACACCATGTCACACGACCCGTTCCAAGAAGCCCAAGCCGATGTGCTCTCCTTACTACAACAGACGCGCCCTCTTCTCCAGTCATATCTACGAATACGATCAACAGCGTCAAGCGCAAATGCACCGGAACTTCGAGAAGCCAGAGATGAGCTCGAGAGCAACCTAACGGATCTGTCGACAGACCTGTCAGATCTGGTAGCTTCAGTCAAGGCCGTTGAAGGAGATCCATACAAGTATGGCCTCGATGTGACGGAAGTTGGGCGTAGGAGAAAGCTCGTTCGGGATGTGGGCAGCGAGATTGAAGACATGCGACGCCAGATGCAGTCCACCGTGGCTGCCGCAGATGCGAATCATCTAGTACACCCGGATCAGTTTGGAATGCACGACGACGACGGCGATGAAGACTATGCTGCTTGGGAAGAGCAGAGACAGATGGAAATTATGCACGAGCAGGACGAGGCTCTGGATGGTGTCTTTCAGACTGTCGGGAACCTCAGGGCGCAGGCAGACACAATGGGCCGTGAATTGGAGGAGCAAGCAGAGCTGCTAGAAGACACAGAAAACATCACGGATCGAGTGGGAGGGAAGCTGGCGAGTGGCATGAACAAGATTCGCTACGTGATTGAGAAGAATGAGGGTGAGTTCCGCACGCTGCAGAATTGCAGCGTTAGACACCGGATCTGGTACTACGGAGCTGACACTAGATTCAGATCGATACTCGAGTTGTTGTATCGCAGCCTTGATCTTTGTGCTGATACTGCTGCTCATACTGGTGCTTGTTCTCTGAGATCATATGCCAAGAGCTGTGGCTCAGCATCTGACGTGAACCTGAACCTCGATCTCCAAGTTATCAACATGTGGAGAGCTTCGACATTATCATCCTCACATGTTGACACCGCAAGCAGCATGCAAGGCGACAGTGAGTGCATTCTTGAACAACGAGATTCCTCACATGCTGATTGTACAGACTCGCATCCACTGCTGCAACAGACAGCATTGAGCGTCAATCCATTCATCGACCTGCCAAAGGCGCCAACATTACCGCACAACTACGCTTCGCTTCCATCCATACTGCCGCCGTCAATCCTGCAGTCTCCTCCTGCACCTTCCAATCCGGATCTCCCAGGCTATGTGACCTCTTCGTCAGGCTTCGCAGCACACCCAAAGACGATTATAGCACAGAACAAGTCACTGCTCGAACAGATCGAGACGCAGCGAAAGCATGCAGAAAAGGAGGTGCATCAGTGGGAGCAGAGCATAAGAGATCGTGAACTCGCAGAGAAGAGACGCAAGGCGCCCGGCTATTTGGATACTGAGGTCCACATATTGGAGCCGGCCAAGGCGAAAGCAGACCTACCACAACTCGGAGCTGCGAGCTTAATGGATGAGCCGGCACCGGTATCGCGACAGCCCAGCATGAACAAGCAAGTCGATGATCTGGGCGATGCAATGGACAGAGCCTTTGGGAGGAGCGAGCTGGGTTGAACGCCGATGCGCGACATATAGACTTGACCTACAGATCTGCTCGTCACCCCAGAATTTGTGCTCCAGAGTCTAGAAGTTGGGCTCACCAAAGGCAGCTCGTGGAACCGCAGGCAGCAGGTCCGGCAGTGAGGCTACAATGCATGCCTCAAGTGTCGTTCTTCTTGGGTTTTTGCGCACACAAGGGTCCTCCATCCCTTTGTGGTTGCAAATTTCAGGGTGCGTCTACTCGCTCATCGGTGGATTGGTGGTTTGGAAGGAAGTCAAACATGCCTACCGATAGTAAATTGTTATAGTCTACTACTTTTAAGGTAGACAGATCGGTAGAGAATTCGGTAGATAGAGAGCACGTCCGTAGAGGCGAAGATTCTCGACTGATCTGCCGATGACCTGCCCCCAACCCGCGCTTTCGGGATGCTGTATGGCTACACCTCCCAGAACAGGCAACCCGCGCTCAGACCACGGATTAAATTGTATACAGCAAATACCGCCTACTTCTATCGGAAAGCAAAGCAGACAAGTCGGCAGATCAAGTCGGCAGAAGAATCGATTGCTAGATTGTGTTAGGAAACTATAGGATTCCCTCTTGCGAGATTTCTAGGATTAAGTAGTATCCCCTATAATAACTCGTCCGCTCGGAGCGTTTATTAGCAAAACAGGCATCAACCCCTATACGCTCTACTTAGTTAGCATATAGAGGCCGCTCTATAGCCGCTCTATAGGTAAATAAACAGGCCTTAATTAGACTCGGTTATATACGCGTTAAACTACTTCGAGCGCTTAGCTATTATCGCCGCTATTATAAGAAGGGTACGTTAGTAGGTAGATAGGGTAGTAGTAGGTATAAGTAGTATTCGATAAGGAGCTAGGAGGAGAGGGAGGAAAGCGGGCAAGTTAGCCTATTACTAAGCGCTAAGCCCTACCTAAGGTATTAAGACTCTAGCTTTACTCGAGCCTAGTTATATACTAATTACGTACGACCTCTTTAGTCCTAATATACGCTTCCCTTCTAAAGGCCGCGCCCTCGTAGCCGGTCTATATTCTATTCTTAACCTCTATCGCTACTAACTTAGTAGGTCTAGCAAGCTTCTTAGTCTACGCTAAATTAAACGCTTAACTACCGGATTATATAACTATATTAAACCTTACATTCTAATATATTGTCTAACTCTAACTGCGCTATCCTTATATATAATAAAGTAATATATAACTAAAAGAATTAAGGACTATCTACTAATTATAATACGAGCGCGCCTTCCCTACTATAATAGGTAGGCATATAAGGTATTATAGCACTACCTCCGTTCTAAGTAATATCGTTTCGAGTTCTTTGCGTCTACTCTTAAAAAACCTAGCTATATCCGCTTTCGAGGGTTGTCTGCTTCCGAGAGTTTATTCTTATTATTACGAGGACTATTATTATTCGTAGTTTCGCTAGCCCTAATTAGTTAGGTTTAGTAGCCTTTAATTGTTAATCTTATCTTATCTTTTCAAAAAACACAGCTCGTCTAGTTTCTATAAATAAAGGCTATTATAAGTATAGTAGTTAAGGTTCGCTTTACTTAAAGGGTCGGAAAGATCGAGGAGTAACCTATTATCCGTAAGATCGACCCTAGCTAGCTTAGCTCTATAGTTTTTGCCCTTAGTTAGTCTATTAACCTAATCTTTTAAGCGGCTCTTAGTGTTTTAACTTAGCCTTAAAGTTTTAATTAAACCTTTAATATAGCTATTCTTTTAACTTAACTAGTATAGTACGCTCCGGCCTTAGGCCGTAGTATAGGTAAGGTTGTCTTCGTAGATATAGCGACAATAGCAAGTAATATTAACAATAGCGGCGCTAGCCGTCTTAGCGCTAACTTTACCTTGCTTCTAATTTCCTTCTTTAACTAATAATAACTTAGCAATACCGTTACTAATATAGCCGCGCCGGCCGCGCCGTCGTTATTATTATTATTACTATTTACGCGCACGCGCGCCGTCCTCGCCGATCGCTTAGGCCTCGGGGCCTCGTTAGAGTAAAGGAGTAAAAGGGGGCGCTAAGAGAAGGGTCTTATAGGGTACGCTAGTAAAGAGGTAGTTTCCTAGAAGAGTAGCGAATAGTTAACGTATTATAGCGCGCTTGTTAACACTCGGTACGCGTTTACTATAGTAGTATAGTCTTATTATCCCTTGTTGCTAACAATTGCTTGCCTCTAATTAGTTAGCTAATAGCACCCCGGGGGTAGCATTATTCCTAGGCGACATTATAGGCCCTTAGCCTTCTTCTTGTTCTTTATACTAGTCTAATACTTATCTAGCAACTTAGTTATATCCTTAAAGGAGTCCTTAGCCTCCTACGAGTCCTATTTAGGTAAATAGCCTTACTATCTTAGGAGGTATTCCTTCTTGCCTTGTCTAGTCCGATGCTTTAGAATACGTTCTGTAGACTATAGCTCTTCGCTATTAGCTAAGACTTCTTCTAACTTAGTAGGCGCTTTATCGCCTTCGCGCTAGTAGTATAGTTTAAGGAGGGATATATAGAAGGTATTATAGATAGTGTAATAAGGTAGAAGCTATAACTAGTAGGCCTATACGGAGGAGCCTTTAACTTCTCGGATACAGAATAGGCTAATATATCTCGGTGCGAGCTTAGGCCTTGTTTTACTATTAGGTAATAGGTGTTTGCGGATACGGAGGTTCTTTATACTAAGTATAACTATATCGCCTTGTTTAAAGGTTATTAGTATATAACGCTTATCGTAGTAGGCCTTTTAGTATTCTTAGGCCTTTATTAGCTTCTTAGCTATCTTAGTATAGATTTCTCGCATCTTCTTAATACGTTCTATTGCCGCTAGTGTTTCTAGTACTTAACGCGCTTCCCTTTCCTTACGCTCGGCCTCGAGCGTTAGTAGGTCTTATAGTAAGGCAGCGTTTTAGCCTATTATAGCTATATATAGTAAAACCTTAGTAGATAAGTGCACGCTATTGTTATATACGAATTCTATAGGCTATAGGAGATTAACCTAATCCTCGGGGTTGTTATTAATATAGCTGCGTAGGTACTGCTATAGGGTAGCATTCTGCCTCTCTGTTTAACTGTTAGTCTATAGATAGAAGGCTATTAATAGCCGATGCTTTAGTCTTAGCTGCAAGCAAATCTCGCTCTAATAGTAAGATATTAGTGTCGATCTACGATTAGATACTATCCCCTTAGGGGTTCCCTAATAGGTATAGAAGATGTTATTCTATAGCGCTTCTGCTATATTAATAGCAGTCTAATCCTTCCGCGCCGGGATATATCGAGCGCCTTTAGTAAATCGATCTACTATAATAAGGATAGTATTATATACATCCTTGCTGCCCCTGCGTTTAGTAGGTAGAAGGCCTATAATAAAGTCTATTATAAGCTCTACGAATAGCTTCCTAGGAATAGGAAGTAAAGACAACTCGCTAAATAGCAAGTGCTTTAGTGCTTTAATACGCTAGTATACTACGCAGGTCTATATATACTCCTTTATATACCGCTTACTATTTAGCTAGTAGTATATACGCGATAGTAACTCGTGCGACCTCTCTATACTATAGTAACTAGCGAGCTTACTATTATAGTGCCTCTTTAAAAGCTCTTATCTAATCGATTGTTTAGCGGGGATATAGTATCTGCCTTTAAACTTTAAGTAACCCTTATCGTCGATCGACTAATTGTTATTATAAGAAGGGTTATGTTAGTAGGTAGATAGGGTAGTAGTGAATTAGTATAGTATTCGATAGAGATCTAGAAGGAGAGGGAGGAAGGCAGGAGAGTTAGCCTAACGCTAAGCGCCAAGCCCTGCCTAAGGCATTAAGACCCTAGCTTCACTCGGCCTAGTTATATGCTAATTACGTATAGCCTCTTTAGCCCTAATACACGCTTCCCTTCTAAAGGCCGCGCCCTCGTAGCCGATCTTTATTCTAGTCTTAACCCCTATTGCTACTAACTTAGTAGGTCTAATAAGCCGCTTAGTCCGCGCTAAATTAAACACTTAACTACCTAATTATATAACTATATTAAACCTTACCTTCTAATACAATGTCTAACTCTAACTGCGCTATCCTTGTATATAATAAGGTAATATATATCTATAAGAATTAAGGACTATCGACTAATTATAATACGAGCGCGTCTTCCCTACTATAATAGGTAGACGTACGAGGTATTACAGCCCTGCCTCCGTTCTAAGTAATGTCGTACCGAGTTCTTTGCGTCTACTCTTAAAAGACCTAGCAATATCCGCTTCCGAGGGTTGTCCGTTCCGAGGGATTGTTCTTATTATTACGAGGGCTATTATTGTTCGTAGTTTCGCTAGCCCTAATTAGTTAGGTTTAGTAGCCTTCAATTGTTAATCTTATCTTATCTTTTCAAAAAATATAGCTCGTCTAGTTTCTATAGGTAAAGGCTATTATAAGTGCAGTAGTAGAGGTTCGCCTCGCTTAAAGGGTTAGATAGATCGAGGAGTAACCTATTGTCCGCAAGATCGACCCCGGCTAGCTTAGCTCTATAGTTTTTGCCCTTAGTTAGTTAGTCTATTAAGCTACTTAATCTTTTAGGCGGCTCAAAGTTTTGATCAAAGTTTTAATTAAAGGTGCCTTAGGTTCGTAGCGTAGGTAAGGTTGTGTCCGTAGGCGTAGTAATAATAGCAAGTAATATTAACAATAGCGGCGCTAGTCGCCTTAGCGCCAACTTTACCTTGCTTTCGATTTCCTCCTTCGACTAATAGTATACTCCGCAACACTGTTACTAATATAGCCGTGTCCGTCCTTTCTTAATAGTAATACACTCCGTAATACTATTACTAATATAGCCGCGCCGGCCGCGCCGTCCTCGCCGATTGCCTAGGCCTCGAGGCCTCGATAGAATAAGAGAACAAGAGGGGGACCTAAATACTAGGAGAAGGGTCTTATAGGGCGCGTTAGTAGAGAGGTAGTTTCCTAAAAGAGCCGCGGATAGTTAACGCGTTATAGCGCGCTTGTTAACACTCGGTACGCGTTTACTATAGTAGTATAGTCTTATTGTCCTGGTTTGCCGGCCTCTAATTAGTTAGCTAATAGCACCCCGGGGGTAGCATTATTCCTAGGCGACATTATAGGCCCTTAGCCTTCTTCTTGTTCTTTATACTAGTCTAATACTTATCTAACAACTTAGTTATATCTTTAAAAGAACCTTTAGCTTCCTACGAGTCCTATTTAGGCAAATAGCCTTGCTACCTTAATAGGTACTCCTTCTTGCCTTGTCTAGTCCGGTGCTTTAGGATACGTTCTATAGACTACAGTTCTTTACTATTAGCTAGTATGTCCTCGGATTTAGCAGGTGCTTCATCCCCTTCGCGTAGGTAGTACGGCTTAAGGAGGGATACATAGAAGGTGTTATAGATAGTATAATAAGGTAGAAGCTATAACTAATAGGCCTAGGTGCCCCTAGGTTCTCGGATACGGAAAGGGCTAATATACCTTAGTGCGAGTTTAGGCCTTGTTTTACTATTAGGCGAGGGGTGTTTGCGGATACGGAGGTTCTTCGTGCTAAGCATAACTAGGTCGCCTTGCTTAAAGGTTATTAGAAGGTAGTGTTTGTTATAGTAGGCCTTCTAATAGGCCTAGGCCTTTGCTAGTTTGTTAGCTATCTTAGCGTGAATTTCTCGCATCTTTTGAACCCTCTTAATAGCCGCTAGTGTCTTAGGTTAACTCGCTTCCCTTTCCTTGCGCTCGGCCTCGAGCAATAGGGGGTCTTATAGCATAGCAGCGTTCTAGCCTATTATAGCGAAATAAGGTAAGACCTTAGTAGATAAGTATATACTATTATTGTATACGAATTCTATAGGCTGTAGGAGATTAACCTAATCCTTAGGATTCTCGTTAATGTAACTGCGTAGGTACTGCTGTAGGGTAGCATTCTATCTCTCTATTTAACCGTTAGTCTATAGATAGAAGGCTGTTAATAGCCGATGCTTTAGTCTTAGCTATAGGCATATTTCGCTCTAATAGTGCGATATAAATATCGAGCCCCTATCGGAGACTATCCCCTTAGGGGTTCCCTAATAGGTATAGAAGATGCTAGTCTATAGCGCCTCTACTATATTAATAGCGGTCCAATCCTTACGCGCCGGGATGTATCGAGCGCCTTTAGTAAATCGATCTACTACAATAAGGATAGCGTTATATACGTCCTTGCTGCCCCTACGTTTAGCAGGCGGAAGTCCTATAATAAAGTCTATTATAAGCTCTGCAAATAGCTTGTAAGGGATTGGTAATAAGGACAACTCGCTAAAAGGCTAATGCTTTAGTACCTTAACACGTTAATATACGGCATACGTGTCTACGTAGTCCTTTATATCCCGCTTACTATTTAGCTAGTAGTATATACGCGATAGTAGCTCGTGCGACCTCTCTATACTATAGTAACCGGCAAGCTTACTATTATAGTATCGCTTAAGAAGTTCTTATCGGATCGAATGTTTAGCGGGGATATAGTATCTGCCCTTAAACTTTAAATAACTTTTGTTATCGATCGACTAATTGTTACTCTTGCTAGATCGAGTCTTTCGCCTACTTATAAGCTTGTCGATACGTTTAGTAGCAAAGGCGTCCCTCTACTAAGTACGTAATAGCTTATCTGTAAACGATTAACTATCCCTATTTACAAGGTTATTTAATAGCACCCTCGCTATTAAACAAGGTACGCATTGTATGTATCTAATAGTACTAGTAGCCGGATTAACTATAGTAGTGCTATCGCTGTTACTATATATTGCGATATAGACTAGGGAGTTATTATAACTTCTCCTATCTATATCCTTAGCTCTTGCCTTAACACGTACTATTAATATAGTAAGAGCATTAATATACTTTAAGCCGTCGCGGAGTCCGGTAAGCCGCTTATCCTGCGCGTGCTTATTAACAATACGGGCTATAGCAATCTTATACTATAGGGTTGGAAACAAAGAATTGATAGATTGCTAAGTCCCGCTATCGTAGTTAGGTCGCCTCGATAGGCTATTAGTAGGGTTACTTACGCCTAGCCGATATAATATATTAAAATCAAACCTAGCGAGGTAGACGGCCTATCTAGCCTATCGACCTATAATCCTAGTAACCTTAGTAATGCTACGGAGGTTGTTATAGTCTATATAGACCTGTATTGTATATTAAGCCCTATCGAGGTAGTGCCTCTAATACTTAAAGGCCTCGACAATAGCTAGGAGCTCTTGCTCGTAGGTCTCGTAGCGACGCTTAGCATTAATTATCTTCCGCGAGAAGAAGGCAATCGGGTACTAGTAATAGTTATTATCTAATTGCTAGGACATAATAGCTAATATAGCGAACTGTAAAGCGTTAGTCTCGATTCGGATCTGCTTATTTAGTACGAAATAGTGTAATAAGGGGACTTTAGTAAAGCGTCGCTTTAGACCGTCAAAAGCGGCTTATGCTCTATTAGTCTATTTGAATTCTCTAGTCGGGTTGGCCTTAGTTTTAGTGAGCTTAGTTAGGGGTATTATATGCCGTAAATAGCCCTTAATAAAGCGACGGTAGAAATTAGCAAAGCCGAGGAACGATTAAAGCTCCTTAATACTAGTAGGTATTAGCTACTTAGTAATAGTCTTAATCCGATTAGGATCAGCCTTAACACCCTCGGTTAATACGAGGAAGCTAAGGAATAACACCTCTTTTATAGCAAAGGTGCATTTAGAAGGCTTGCAATATAAGCTATAGGCTCGCAGGCGATCGAGCACCTTGCGGACTATAGCCTAGTGCTCCGCAATATTAGGTAAGTGTATGTAAACTAGGATGTTATCTAGGTAAACTATATAGAGGTAATCTAATAGGCCTAATAGGGCCCGATTAATAAAGGACTAGAATGTAGTAGGGGTATTAGCTAGCCTAAATAGTATAACTAAGTACTTAAAATAGCTATAACGAGTGCGAAAGGCTATCTTCTATTTATCGCCCTTGCGAATACAGATGCGGTAGTAGGCGTCCTTAATGTCTAATGTAGTATAGTAGTAGGCACTAGAAAGGCGATCGAGAGTCTTATTAATAAGCGGAAGTAGATAGCGGTCTTTAATAGTAACAGCATTGAGTCTACGGTAATTAATATATAGGCGCAGGCTACTATCCTTCTTTAGTACGAATAGGATAGGGGCGCTAGCAGGGCTATTACTATACCGTATCCGGCCGTTAGCTAGGTTTTCCTCTAGATACTTACGCAATATAGCAAGCTCTCGTTTACTAAGGTTGTAGAGGGGGCTAAAAGGAACCTCCTTGCCCTCTATAATATTAATCTTATAATCTGTCTCTTTAAACATAGGCAATGTCGATGCTAAGTGGTGTTTAAATACATTAATATAGGTCTCTCGAATAGGTTCTAGTATGCGCTCTAGTTGTTTAGGATCTATGCTATTAGGGGGCACTAGTTTATCGTTATTACTACCGAGCAGGTCGGCCGTCGGATTAGCTAGGGTTAGGTTGCTAATAAATAGGACCCTAATATTATTAGGGCACTCGCTAACATTAATGTATTTAATGTCCTCTTTCCTAGCGATTCTAAATCGCTACTATTAACTGCCTAAGTCTATAACTATAGTATAGTACTTAAGAACAGGGTTGCTAACAACAATCTTAGATAGGAGGCTGTCTATGTCTACTGCGTAGGCAGTAAAGTTTAGTAGGCGCTTATTGCCGAGGTCGTCTCTTAGGGCTATATAGATATAGTAGGCTCCGTAGGTCAAGTGCCGAGCGTTATTAAACTAAGCAAGGGTTAGCAGGTTAGTCCTAGGCAATTGTCGAAGGTCTAATTACTTAGCTAGGCGATAGCTAATAAGGGCACTAACTGAATTTCCTAGATCTAGTATAACCTTAGTCTTATAGTTAGTCCTATACGTATCCGATACGAGACAGGTACGTATAATAGCTAGCACAATGTCGATAGTCTTACGCCGCACAAGGCTAATAGTTAGTGCGGCGCTTATTCTTTTTTCGAAGGTTGGCCTATAGGGGTAGCGTTAGCTACTAAAAGGTGCTTTCGGTGCTTAGCGGTAGCACGGTCGATTCGGGCCTAGTCCTTAGGTTTGTCGCATTAGCCTAGTAGATAGCTAGTGCTATTACAATTAAAGCACTTTAGTCCGGTTAGGGGATTGCTATAGCTATTGCCGCTATTGTTAGCCGAGCGATTAATACTATAGGGATACGAGCCCCTTCTACGGCCCCTATTACGGCCTCCTCTATATAGCCGTCGGCTACGGCTTCTCCTACGGTCGTTGTTGTTACTACCTCTATTGTTAGCACTAGTGTTGTTCTAATGTGAACCTTAATTGTTGCCTCCTCGGCTACGATAGGTAGATAGTCGTATCTTAGATTCTAACCGTTACTATAGCTACACTGTACGCTCTGCAGTTTCGACTTTAACTATAAACTAAATGCGTATAAGGTTGGCCTGTTCAAACATACGGCGGCGGTCCAATTTAAGGACTAATTCCTATCTTAGTTTAGGTCGTATCTTAGATATCTAGATAGAGTCGGTTTTCGGTAGCAAATCGTCCTTAAGGGTCTTTAGATAAGCCTCGAAGGATCGAGAGGTTTGGTCGGCCTTTTGCTTAGCACGTAGGTATTAGTCTTAGGCGTGTTATTACCTTAGTATAGGATTTCTAAGGGTGTCTAGTATAATAGTCTTATAGGTTTTCTACTAAACAGCGGTCTAATCGTTAAGGGAGTCGAAATAGTTATCCTACGTGCGCTTTAGGTCGCTATTAATGTACTGTATAGTATAGACAACTAAGGAATAGTTATCTAGCAGCGCTCTCGGTGCATTGCGCTAGTTAAGCTTATAGTTACGAATATAGTTATTGTATTGCTTCCGACTAGAGCTATTAAATACGGTGTAGTCCTTAAGTTTAGTATCCTTCTTCTAGACTAGGACTAATAGTAAGGAAGGCCCTGCTGTCGGCTTAGTGTTAGTTGTTAGGGCCTCCTAAAGGCGGCGAATTTCGAGGAGGTTGTCCTTTAGCTGTTGTTCTTAACGTAGGGTAGTAAGTCTGTTTTAAGTGGCTTCTTAAAGTCTCGCTACTAGCTAGGGGCTAAAGGCTAGCTAGCTATATCGTCGATTGACAATGTTATTAAGAATGTCGTTAACAGGCAATTCTAGATCATTACCTAGAATTATAGGTTCTTCTTTAGTAGGCCCTCTAGTAGGCTCTTTAGTAGGAGGCACTCTAGTAGGTGCTTTAGTAGGCACTTTAGTAGGTGCTATACTACCGGTATTGTTATTGCTAGCGCTGCTAGCGGCGGCACGGTTGTTGTTGCTTCGTAATAAGCCGGCTATTGTAATAGGGGGTAACACTAATAATGTATTATTAGCCCCTAAGATACGGATATAGCGGAATTAGTAGATATTAGTCTAGTACGATTGACTTAGTGTAATAGGCCGTATAGAAGGCCTTGCTTAATAATTAGTACGGTTGTTTCGATAGAATAGTACGTATAGGTCCCGTTCTTCGGGCGTAATATAGTTAAATCGATGGTTTTCGTAGCTATACCGCTAAAAGCTTGAAATAAGGACTATCTAGCTACTGCCCTTAAAGGGTAGATCGAATACTGTATAAGAAGGGTTATGTTAGCAGGTAGATAGGGTAGTAGTGAATTAGTATAGTATTCGATAGAGATCTAGGAGGAGAGGGAGGAAGGTAGGAGAGTTAGCCTAACGCTAAGCGCCAAGCCCTGTCTAAGGCATTAAGACCCTAGCTTTACTCGGCCTAGTTATATGCCAATTACGTATAGCCTCTTTGGCCCTAACAGTTATTACTCTTACTAGATCGAGTCGCCCGTCTACTTATAAGCCTATTAATACGCTCGATAGTAAAGGCGTCCCTCTACTAAGTACGTAATAGCTTATTTATAAACGATTAACTATCCCTATTTATAAGGTTATTTAATAGTACCCGTGCTATCGAACGAGGTACGTATTATATATATCTAATAGCACTAGTAGCCGGAACTACTATAACCTCTTCTATAGTGCTATCGCTATATAGGCTATTACTATAGATAGTAATGTCTTTAATCGAGTTATTATAGCTCGAGCGATCTACGTCCTTTCTAACGTATACTAGAAGAATAACAACTCCGCTATAGTATTTATTGCCGCCGCGGGGTCCGGAAGTCCGCTTATCCTACGCTTGCTTATTAATAATACGGGCTATAGCAATCTTATACTATAGGGTTAGAAACAATAAATTAATAGATTGCTAAGTCTCGCTATCGTAATTAGGCCGCCTTAATAGGCTATCGGTAGGGTTAGTTACGCCTAGCCGATATAATATATTAAAATCGAACCCGGCGAGGTAGACGGCCTATCTAGCCTATCGACCTATAACCCTAGTAACCTTTGTAATTCTACGTAGGTTGTTATAGTCCGTATAGACCTAAATTGTATACTAAGCACTATCGAGATAGTAGCGCTAGTGCTTAAAGGCCTCGACAATAGCTAAGAGCTCTTACTCGTAGGTCTCGTAGCGACGCTTAGTATTAATTATCTTCCTAGAGAAGAAGGCAATTAGGTACTAGTAGGTGTTATTAGCCTATTATAATATAATAGCTAATACAGCTATATAAGAAGGGTACGTTAGTAGGTAGATAGGGTAGTAGTAGGTATAAGTAGTATTCGATAAGGAGCTAGGAGGAGAGGGAGGAAAGCGGGCAAGTTAGCCTATTACTAAGCGCCAAGCCCTGCCTAAGGCATCAAGACCCTAGCTTCACTCGAGCCTAGTTATATACTAATTACGTGCGACCTCTTTAGTCCTAATAGCTGTCGGCCTACTTATATAACTTAATTAACTTTGTATTCTAAACTCTATACCGCTAAGAAGTATATAATTATAGCAATAGCTAGCTTCTATACCTTTATAGAAGAGGGTTATAACGACGATACTAACGATAATTAGCTAGATACCTTTGCTAGTTTAATAGACGACGACGAGTTAAATGCTAATTAGCTAACTAAAGGAAGGAAGCCGATTTTCGAGAAGGCTAGAGAACCTATACTAAGCGGTATAGATAACGAGGGGTTAGTAGTCGTAGAAGGAGATAAGGACGTCGAAGGAATAGGCGTAGATAGTAGGGTAGGCGGATTGTGCTATCCGGTAGAAGGAGATAGAATAGAAGGTCGCTACGAGCTACTTACTAGTACCTCTTACCGGCGGCAGGTCAATTTGCCTATAGACCTATATAGCGACCTATCGTTACTAGACAACGTCTAATATCGCTTTTTTACACTCTTCTAGACTAATAAGATTATAGACCGACTAGTTAATTATACTAACGAGTATACTAGTAATAAGCTAGAGTTTAAGAAGGGCGATAAGATCGTAGTTTCCGGCTATCTATAGAAGCTAGTAGACAAGCTAACAATGCGGATCTTCGTAGGTATTATTATCTATATATTAGTAATCTAAATAGCCGACAAGAGCGACTACTAGAGGGACGATAGATACTAGCTATTGCATCCTATTGTCGGTTATATAAGCGAGTAGCGTTTTAAACAGATTAAGGCGGCTTTGTAGTACCGGAATAACGCGCTCTCGTTAAGTAGAAGAGGCCTACCTACCTAGACCTAGGTATTGCCGCTTACTAACATATTGCGTAGCAAATTCCGCGAGGTAGTCGTACCTAGTACTAATGTATCTATTAACGAGAGCATAATCCGTTTTACTAGTAAATCTAGATACGTTATTATAATGCGAGGCAAGCTAATACTAATCGGATATTATATCCTTTGCCTATACGAAGATAGGTACCTATATTCCTTCTTATTCTCGAGCCCTCGGAAGGAATACAAATAGGAAGTAGAAGATCCGGATTCTATCGCTTCGAGGGTCGCTAAGTACCTAGTAGTAACTCTAGAGGTTCTTACGGACGCTAAGAAGATAGAGCGAGAGAAGGAGAGTAATAAGAAGCGCCGTAAGCGTAAGCACCGTAGTCCTAGTAGTATTAGATATAGTAAGAACACTAGATTATGTTTAGTTTAGAATGTTAGGAAGGAAAGTTATATAAGCGCGGCCCGCGCGGACCGCGATTCCGAACTAACCGAAAGCCTAATCGTATCGCCTACCGTCTCGCTAAGCGCTAAGCTAAGCTCGCTTCGGTAGGCGGTCCTTCGACTAATCTTATAACTTCCCTTCCTATACTACTTCTTCTATATTTTTATAGACAATCTATTTAATAACGTACTATTGTTTACAATTCTATAACACCTTAGCATCGCGGCAACTAGAACGGTACGATCTAGCTTACTCTCGTAGCCGTAGCGAGGCAAAACCTTCGAAAAACTAGGGAATTTAAAAAAGGATAGTATAAGGCAGAAATCTATATACCTAGGTCTTAATCGCAAGACTACCCGGTTTCCCTACGATACACTGCTTTATAAGGCAATTTATAGTATAGCGGCGGTAATCTAGTAGGATAGAAACCTCGTCTAATTCCTTATAATAGGCTGTCGACCCTTCGAGAGAATATAACGGCTTCGTGCCTACCCTCGAGCTAGAAATAACGTATATATTAATAAGCACGTACGGCTATATTAGAATACCGACGGCAAGCAAGAGATGTTACTTCTAGAGGTTGCCGCCCTATATAACGACTATATAGGTAGCGTTAACATTTATAACTAGTTAACCTACTATTGCTCGATATAGTATAAGTTATAGAAGGGTTAGTATCCCTTATTCTATTTTCTACTTAACGCTTCGGTTGTTAACTTATTTATCCTTCTACGAGGTAATAAGAAGTAGACTAAAGACTAGCAATTCACTTACTAACGCGACTTCCGTATATTACTAGCGTAGTAAATAGTTTAATTTAGACAGCGAGAACTTAACGAGGCGGTAGCGGTAGAGAGCGCTATAAGGGCTCTTCGTACGCTAACTCCGCTACCTCCTCGAAGCCGTAGATAATTTATCTTAGGTTATACCTACAATAGTAGTAGAAGAAGATCTTAGCGCTACTAGATTAGGAGAGGTAATAGCCTGCCCGTAGCTAAAGAGAAAAGGCGCCTCGAGCGTAGTAGAAAGGCCCTCTATATAATAAAGCCTCTCTTGCCTAAGTAGCGCTATATTAGGACTAAAGAGGTTATACGTAATTAGTATATAACTAGGCTCGAGTGAAGCTAGGGTCCTAATGCCTTAGGCAGGGCTTAGCGCTTAGTAATAGGCTAACTCTCCTACCTTCCTCCCTCTCCTCCTAGATCCTTATCGAATACTACTTGTACCTACTACTACCCTATCTACCTGCTAATATACCCTTCTTATATAGTATTCGATCTACCCTTTAAGGGCAGTAGCTAGATAGTCCTTATTCCAAGCTTTTAGCGGTATAGCCCCGAAAACCGTTAATCTAACTATATTGCGCCCGAAGAACGGGACCTATACGTACTATTCTATTAAACAACCGTACCAATTATTAAGCAAGGCCTTCTATACGGCCTATTATACCGAGTTAATCGTACTAAACTAATATCTACTAATTCCGCTATACCCGCATCTTAGGGGCTAATAATATATTATTAGTATCGCCTCTTATAATAGCCGCTTTATTATAAAACAACAACCGCAGTGCCGCTAGCAGCTCTAGTAATAATAACTGTAGTAGCACGTTGCCTACTAAAGTGCCTCCTACTAAAGAGCCTACTAGAGGGCCTACGAAAAAAGAACCTATAATTCTAGGTAATAATCTAGAATTGCCTATTAACGACATTCTTAATAATATTGTCAATCGACGATATAGCTAACTAGCCTTTAGCCCTTAACTAGTAGGGAGACTTTAAGAAGCCACCTAAAACAGGCTTACTGCCCTACGCTAAGAATAATAGCTAAAGGACGACCTCCTCGAACTTCGCCGCCTTTAGGAAGCCCCGATAACTAAGCTAATAGTAGGACCTTCTTTACTGCCTATTTCAAAGAAGGATGCTAAACTTAAGGACTGTACCGTGTTTAATAGCTCTAGTCGAAAGCAGTATAACGACTACATTTGTAACTATAAACTCAACTAGCGCAACGTACTAAGAGCGCTACTAGACGACTATTCCTTAGTCGTATACGCTATACAGTACATTAATAGCGACCTAAAGCGCATATAGGATAACTATTTCGACTCCCTCGATAACTAGACCGCTATTTAGTAGCAAACCTATAAAACTATTATACTAGACACCCTTAGAAACCCTATACTAAGGCAACAATACGCTTAAGACCTGTATCTTCGAGCTAAACAAAAGACTAATTAATCGGCTCGCTTATTTAAGGCCTATTTAAAGACCCTCGAGGATAACCTTCTAGCTAAGACTAATTCTATATAGATTTCCGAGATACGCCTAAAACTTAGATAGGAGCTTATTCTCGAATTAGACCGCCGCCGTGTGTTTAAACAGGCTAACCTAATACGCATTTAATTCCTAGTCGAGGTAGAAATAGCTAAACGAGCTATCTAGCTCTAGTAACGACTAGAATTAAGGATCCGACCTGCTAGCAACCGTAGCAACCGTAGCCGCGGAGGAAACTAAGGTTCCTACTAAGACAATAATACTAACAATAGGAATAGTAACGATCGTAGAAGAGGCCGTAGCCGGCGGCTATATAGAGGAGGCCGTAATAGGGGCCGTAGAAGGGGCTCGTATCCCTATAATACTAATCGCTTAACTAATAATAGTAGCAATAGCGGCTATAGCAATCCCCTAACTATATTAAAGTGCTTTAACTATAATAGCACTAACTATCTACTAGGCTAATGTAACAAACCTAAGGACTAGGCCCGAATCGACCGTGCTACTACTAAGTACCGAAAGCACCTCTTAGTAGCTAACGCTACCCCTATAGGCTAACCTTCGAAAAAAGAATAAGCGCCGCACTAACTGTTAGCCTTATACAGCGTAAGACTATCGACATTATACTAGCTATTATACGTACCTATCTCGTATCGGACTCGTATAGTACTAATTATAAGACTAAGGTTATACTAGATCTAGGGAATTCAGTTAGTGCCCTTATTAGCTATCGCCTAGCTAAGCAATTAGACCTTCGACAATTGCCTAGGACTAACCTACTAACCCTTGCTTAGTTTAATAACGCTCGGCACTTAACCTATAGAGCCTACTATGTTCCTATAGTTCTAAAGGACGACCTCGGAAATAAACGCCTACTAGATTTTACTGCCTATATAGTAGATATAGACAGCCTTCTATCCGATATTGTTATTAGCAACCCTGTTCTTAAGCACTACGCTATTACTATAGACTTAGGCCTTTAATAGTAGCGATTTAGAATCGCTAGGAAAGAGGACATTAAGTATATCGACGTTAGCGAGTGCCCTAACGATATTAGGGTCCTATTTATTAGCAACCTAATACTAGCCTCCGCCTTAGCTAACCCGACTGCCGACCTACTCGGTAGTAATAACGATAAACTAGTGCCCCCTAACGGTATAGATCCTAATTAGCTTGCTCGCATACCTTAGCCTATTTAAGAAACCTATATTAAGGTGTTTAAACACTACTTAGCATCGACATTGCCTATGTTTAAAGAGACGGATTATAAGATTAATATAATAGAAGGCAAAGAGATTCCTTTTAGTCCCCTCTATAACCTTAGTAAGCGCGAGCTTACTATATTACGTAAGTACCTAGAGGAAAACCTAGCTAATAGTCGTATTCGGTATAGTAACAGCCCTACTAGTATACTAATCCTGTTTGTACTAAAGAAGGATAGTAGCCTACGTCTATATATCGATTATTAAGGGCTTAATACTATTACTATTAAGGACCGCTATCTACTTCCGCTTATTAATAAGACCCTCGATCGCCTTTCTAGTACCTACTACTATACTATATTAGACATTAAGGACGCCTATTACCGCATCTGTATTCGTAAGGGCGATAAATAGAAGATAGCCTTTCGCACTCGTTATAGCTATTTCGAATACTTAGTTATACTATTTAGCCTAGCTAATGCCCCTATAATATTCTAGTCCTATATTAATCGGGCCCTTTCGGGCCTATTAGATTATCTCTGTATAGTTTACCTAGATAACATCCTAGTTTATATACACTTACCTAATATAGCGGAGCACTAGGCTATAGTCCGTAAGGTGCTCGACCGCCTACGGGCCTATAGCCTATACTATAAGCCTTCTAAATGCACCTTTGCTACTAAAGAGGTAGCCTTCCTTAGCTTCCTCGTATTAACCGAGGGTATTAAGGCTGATCCAAATCGGATTAAGACTATTACTAAGTAGCCAATATCTACTAGTATTAAGGAGCTTTAATTATTCCTCGGCTTCGCTAATTTCTATCGTCGCTTTATTAAGGGCTATTTACGGTATATAATGCCCCTAACTAAGCTTACTAAAACTAAGGCCAACCTAACTAGAGAGTTTAAATAGACTAATAGAGTATAAGCCGCTTTTAACGGTTTAAAGAAGCGCTTTACTAAAGTCCCCTTATTGCACTATTTTGTGCTAAGCAAGCAGATCTATATTAAGACTAACGCTTTACAGTTCGCTGTATTAGCTATTATATTATAATAGGCTAATAACACCTACTAGCACCTAATTGCCTTCTTTTTACGAAAGATAATCGATATAGAACGTCGATACGAGACCTACGAGTAAGAGCTCTTAGTAATCGTAGAAGCCTTTAAGCACTAGCGCTACTATCTCGACGGTGCTTAGTACACAATTCAGGTCTATACGGACTATAACAACCTGCGAGGTATTACTAAGGTTACAAGGGTTATAGGTCGACAGGCTAGATAGGCCGTCTACCTCGCTAGGTTCGATTTTAATATATTATACTAGCTAGGCGTAAGTAACCCTACCGATAGCCTATCGAGGCGACCTAATTACGATAGCGAGACTTAGCAATCTATTAATTTATTGTTTCTAACCCTATAGTATAAGATTGCTATAGCCCGTATTATTAATAAGTAAGCGTAGGATAAGCGGACTTCCGGACCCCGCGGCGGCAACAAATACTATAGCGGAGTCGTCGTTCTTCTAGTGTACGTTAAAAGAAAGGACGTAGATCGCTCGAGCTATAATAACTCGATTAAAGACATTGCTACCTATAGTAATAGCCTATATAGCGACAGTACTATAGAAGAGGTTATAGTAGTTCCGGCTACTAGTACTATTAGATATAGACAATGCGTACCTCGTTCGATAGTACGGGTACTATTAAATAACCTTATAAATAGGGATAGTTAATCGTTTATAGATAAGCTGTTACGTACTTAGTAGAGGGACGCCTTTGCTATTAAACGTATTAATAGGCTTATAAGTAGACGAACGACTCGATCTAGTAAGAGTAATTAGTCGATCGACGACAAAGGTTACTTAAAGTTTAAGGGTAGATACTATGTCCCCGCTAAACAATCGATTAGATAAGAGCTTTTAAAGCGACACTATAATAGTAAGCTTGCTAGTTACTATAGTATAGACAGGTCGTACGAGCTACTATCGCGTACATACTACTAGCTAAATAGTAAGCGGCATATAAAAGAATAGGTATAGACCTACGTAGTATACTAGCGTATTAAAGCACTAAAGTACCTACTATTTGGCGAGTTGTCTTCACTTCCTATTCCTAGGAAGCTATTTATAGAGCTTACAATAGATTTTATTATAGGCCTTCTACCTGCTAAACGTAGGGGCAGTAAGGATGTATATAATGCTATCCTTATTATAGTAGATCGATTTACTAAAGGCGCTCGATACATCCCGGCGCGGAAGGATTAGACTGCCATTAATATAGCAGAAGCGCTACAGAACAATATCTTCTATACCTATTAGGGAACCCCTAAGGGGATAGTGTCTAATCGTAGATCGATACTAATATCTTACTATTAGAGCGAGATTTGCTTGCAGCTAAGACTAAAGCATCGGCTATTAATAGCCTTCTATCTATAGACTAACGGTTAAACAGAGAGGCAGAATACTACCCTATAGCAGTACCTACGTAGCTATATTAATAAGAACCCCGAGGATTGGGTTAACCTCCTATAGCCTACAGAATTCGTATACAATAATAGCGTGCACTTATTAACTAAGGTTTCACTATATATAGCTATAATAGGCTAAAATGCTGCCTTACTATAAGATCCATTTACCTCGCTCGAGGCCGAGCGTAAGGAAAGGGAAGCGCGTTAAGTACTAGAAACACTAGCGGCAACAGAACGCATTAAGAAGATGCGAGAAATCTATACTAAGACAGCCAAGAAGCCAACAAAGGCCCAAGAACACCAAAAGGCCTACTACGATAAGCGTTATATGCCGGTAACCTTTAAACAAGGCGATATAGCCACACCTAGCACGAAGAACCTCTGTATCCGCAAACACCTATTACCTAACAGCAAAACAAGGCCCAAGCTTGCACCGAGATATATTAGCCTATTCCGTATCCGAGAAGTTAAAGGCTCCTCCGTATAGGCCTACTAGTTATAGCTTCTACCTTATTACACTATCTATAATACCTTCTATATATCCCTCCTTAAACTATACTACTAGCGCGAAGGCGATAAAGCGCCTACTAAGTTAGAAGAAGTCTTAGCTAATAGCGAAGAGCTATAGTCTATAGAACGTATTCTAAAGTATCGGACTAGATAAGGCAAGAAGGAATACCTCCTAAGATAGCAAGGCTATTTACCTAAATAGGACTCGTAGGAGGCTAAGGACTCGTTTAAGGATATAACCGAGTTGTTAGATAAGTATTAGACTAGTATAAAGAACAAGAAGAAGGCTAAGGGGCTATAATGTCGCCTAGGAATAATGCTACCCCCGGGGTGCTATTAGCTAACTAATTAGAGGCAAGCAATTGTTAGTAATAAGGGACAATAAGACTATACTACTATAGAATCCACCTCTTTACTAGCGTACCCTACAAGACCCTTCTCTTAGCGCCCCCTCCTATTCCTACGTCCTATCGAGGCCCTAAGGCCTAGGCGGTCGGCGGGGATAGCGCGCGCGTACAAATAACGGTAATAAAGGTAATAGTGTCGCGCTACGAGCTAGCAGTATGCCGGCGGCCGGCGCGGCTATATTAGTAACGGTATTACGGAGTATATTGCTACTTAAAGAAGGAAGGATACGGCTATATTAGTAACGGTATTGCCGAGTTATTATTAGTTAAAGAAAGGAATTTGAAGCAAGGTAAAGTCGGCGCTAAGACAGCTAGCGCCGCTATTGTTAACATTACCTACTATTATCGCTACGCCTATAGACACAACCTTACCTATACTACGAGCCGGAGCGTACTATACTAGTTAAGTTAAAAGAATAGCTACGTTAAAGGTTTGATTAAAACTTTAAGGCCGAGTTAAAACTTTAAGCCGCCTAAAAGATTAAGCGACTAATAGACTAACTAAGGGTAAAAACTATAGAGCTAAGCTAGCTAGGGTCGATCTTGCGGACAATAGGTTACTCCTCGATCTATCCGACCCTTTAAGCGAGGCGAACCTCTACTACTGCACTTATAATAGCCTTTACCTATAGAAACTAGACGAGCTGTGTTTTTTAAAAAGATAAGATAAGATTAACAATTAAAGGCTACTAAACCTAACTAATTAGGGCTAGCGAAACTACGAACAATAATAGCCCTCGTAATAACAAGAACAACCCTCGGAAGCGGACATTTCTAGGTCTTTTAAGAGTAAACGCAAAGAACTCGAAACGATATTACTTAGAACGGAGGCAGTGCTATAATACCTCGTACGCCTACCTATTATAGTAGGGAAGACGCGCTCGTATTATAATTAGTCGATAGTCCTTAATTCTCGTAGTTATATATTACTTTATTATATACAAGGATGGCGCAGTTAGAGTTAGATATTATATTAGAAGGTAAGGTTTGACATAGTTATATAATTAGGTAGTTAAGTGTTTAGTTTAGCGCGGCTAAGCAGCTTATTAGATTTGCTAAGTTAGTAGTATAGAGGTTGAGATTGGAATATAGACCGGCTACGAGGGCGCGGCCTTTAGAAGGGAAGCGTGTATTAGGACTAAAGAGGTTATACGTAATTAGTATATAACTAGGCTCGAGTAAAGCTAGGGTCCTAATGCCTTAGGTAGGGCTTGGCGCTTAGCAATAGGCTAACTCTCCTACCTTCCTCCCTCTCCTCCTAGATCCTTATTAAATACTACTTATACCTACTACTACCCTATCTACCTACTAATATACCCTTCTTATACGCTATTATCTCTACAAGCACGTACGGACAGCCTAGCAATTCAAATAGTAGCCTATTAACAAAGCTAGTAAGCATAAGACGACTAAGATATATATCTATTATAGCCCTATTACTATCTACAAGACCTGCGAGGTTATATAGTACAACGTGCCCGATATCTATGCCTTCTTTAAGTCTTAGGAGCCTAACCGGCCTTCGACCGCCTCTAGCGATCTACTAACCTCGCTATTACCGCTAGATTCGACTCCTATAGGGCATAGGTTAAGTACTGTTGCTTTAAGAGCGAGGCAATTGTCGCTTCTAACCGACTAACCTAGAGCTAAAGTGCTTCAAACTCCGCCCTCTTAATAACTATTGCCTTATTTCGAGAGCCTTCTTCGGCGGAGGCTATCTTAACCGCTAGCAACCCCTTAACCTCCTTCTATAGAAGGTTTACATCTACCCTTAAGTCCCTTACTGCCTCTACGAGCCGGTTAACCTTAGCTGCAAGTAGACTAATATTAAACTACTTTTTAAGTAGACTCGGCGGTTTAATTAGTGCTAGAAGTGTATCTTTACTAAGCTTATAGCGACTTAGTCGACGGCGTATACGAGATAGCCGAGACTTAGTTAGTAGCTAATTAGTTATTAGAAGGTCTTAATCTACGGTCTATTACCTATATACCTGTCTCGGTAGCGTACTTAGCGCCTCTATTATATACCTTCTTCTATACCTTCTTCTATACCTTCTTCTATACCTTCTTCTATACCTTCTTCTATACCTTCTTCTATACCTTCTTCTATACCTTCTTCTATACCTTTACTTACTAAGGTTTGCTATAAAACCTTTACTAGGGGACGACTCGTAAAAGTGTCGGCTTCTTAACCCTAAGCTCTACTACGGCTAAATCCGTAACCTAATCGGACGAGTTTACTATTCGAGGGGCGATATAGGTTTATATAGGGCTATACTACATTTAGCATTAGAAGTGGAACCCGACAAGGGCAGAGCTAGGGTAGGTGTTCGACGGACTTAACTACGGACTTCGTTAAGGGGATCGTTAGTTAGCTAGGTAGTCGGCCTAGCGAATGCTTATAACGACTTAAAATGTACTACTCGATCGATTAGTTTAGGAACCCTATATCCCGCTAGTTCTAAAAAAAGGATATAATAGTATAACTCTCCTATAGATAGTCCTTAGCTTTTATATAGAGTATTACCTATATATAGGAAGCCGCTCTTTAGCGCTTCCTTCCTATTTACTTAATCTAGATAGATTTTCTACGATTTATATAGAAGTCTATCTATAGCGTATATAGGAACTTTAGAGATAGCTAGTATAGAATATAATCTAGTCTCTAGTCGGCTTCTTACCTATAGATAATACCCTATAGCGCCTAGGGACTTTTACTTATATAGTAACGCGCTTCGAGTACGAAGTAGTCTATTTATAGTCTTTTTATTCGTAGTAGCCCTTCTATACCCTAATTAAGCGAGATAGCGGACAGGGGTAATCCCTAAAAACGGGATCTAACTAATTAAAGCTAGCGTACTACCTGAAGGAATTATCCGTACCTTTAAAAAGTTTAGGTCTAACGTTTTTAAGCTAGCTACCGTTTATAGGAATTACCCCCGTCCGCTATCTCGCTTAATTAGGGTATATAGACGCTATATACCTCTAAAGGTAGATACTAGCTAGTAGGTACCTCGCCGCTATCTAGTATATATATACCTAAATACGAATAGGTATATATACGGACTATTTATAGTATAGGTCGACCTAGTTTATTATAGCTAAGTATTATACTACCTACTAAGTTAGGTAGCTAGTAGTACGGCTAGTAGTAGTAATACTAGGGGTTAAGGAGGAGGCATTTCTAGAGGTTATCGATTAAGTAGATATAAAAGACTACTAGAACTAATTACTATAGCCGGTATATTAATAACTACGCGGATATAGGCGTAGTTACTACTACTATAGACCTCTACGGAGCGGTACTATCGATACTAGCGGAGCTATAGAACCTATTATAGGAGCCTACGAGTAAGCAAATACCGATTAGTTGCCTAGTAGTAGAGCGTATCTAAATATAGTAGGCTAAGTTACTACTAGTAGACCTACGGCCTATCTTAGTATAGGCTAATTGCTATAGAACTAGATAAACTATTACTACGAGTAAGGTACTACTAGCGCTATTAGACGGTAGTATCTACTAGGCGCTATAGCGGCTCTCTAAATACTAGCTAGATCGTTACTAATATAGTTATAGCGCTTAGTAGGTATATAAACTAGCGGAGCTAAAGGCCGTAGTTATTACATTACCGTACGAGGCTAAGTAGATACCCTCGTACGCCTACTACGGCCTTTTTAGGAAGCCTAGGCCCTAGTTTAGCTTATCTATATACTTAGAGATAGAAGGCTCTCGCTAGTTAGTACGTATATACCTTCTCGTA
The DNA here is from genome assembly GCF_000340215.1 of Pseudocercospora fijiensis CIRAD86. Taxonomy (NCBI): domain Eukaryota; kingdom Fungi; phylum Ascomycota; class Dothideomycetes; order Mycosphaerellales; family Mycosphaerellaceae; genus Pseudocercospora; species Pseudocercospora fijiensis. Next base: position 4,157,182 of record NW_006921536.1, read on the forward strand.
GGTGCTGCTCTGCCTCTATCTCTACTACGGCGATTATTAGGTAGTATAGATAGCTCTTATACTAGTCGTTCTAGCTTAATAATAGCTCTTACTAGAGCCGCGGCTTTATCGATATACTAGTATCTATCGAAGTACGTATAGGACTCGAATTCGAAGAAGCTATTAGCCTTAGTAGTATTAATAATAGTATACTTATAGACTATACCCTATACCTTACGGAAGCAACCTAAGTTAGTAACCGCTATTTGCCTAGTTTCTTCGTAAGCTATTAAGAATATATACCTATATTTACAGATCCTTATCGATAAGGATATCTATATACTCGTATCTCTCTTAGTAACTCTTTATAGAACTATATAATAACTTGTTTACTAAATCGTCTACTTGTTCCTACTACGATACTTTATCGTATCTTATTAAGTTACTACTATAAGCGTACTATACTACTACGCGAGACGCGCGACGCGCGACGCGTCTCTTATAGCTTTACGACTCTTACGACCCTTACAGTTCCCTCGAAACGCCCTCTATATAGTATTATAATTACTAGGTATTTAGAGTCTATACCTCTTTACTATTATAATATACGAGTTACGAGTTATACGCGTTAGATTACGCTTTTACGAAACTAATCGCGTTAAGCGTAGCTTAGAGTTTTTACTATTATATAATAACTAAGTAAGAAGAGCGCGCTAGCCGTTTATACTATAGATACCTATTACTCTCTATATAGAGGTAGGTAACGTAGTACTATCGAGTTTAACGAAACGTACTACCGCTAACCTCTCGGCGCTTACTAAGTCTATACGATCTCCTCTAGCCTTCTCGCTACCTAGTCGTAAGGTTCTAATCTAATACTAGCTTCTAAGGATATATAAGGACCTTCGAGGCGAGATAGACCGTACATTACTAAAAGTAAGCGAATTACGCTTATAACGGATAGTTAGAGTAATCGGAAGGATAGAGGCTATATTAAGTACCTAGCGGTTATACCTCGAGTAGTGTACTTCCTCGGTAGTTAGGCTACTAGCGCGACTCGTAGGTCCGCTAAGTACTATACTAATAGCTTATTAGAGGTTATAAAGCTATTTAGTAATAAGGTCGTCGCTATAACTACTAACAATGCGAGTATTATAAGCAAAGCTAGAGATATTATAAGTATTAATCCTATTTTCGAGGTATAACCGTACCTATCTAATCGGGCGCGGTAGCGCGGGCGGCACGGCTAGCTGCGGGCACTAGACCTATTCCGGCTAATATAATATTAGATTACCCCGTACCTTCTAAAAGTTATCTTAGTTAGTTACTATTCTTACTATACTAAGCTTCTTTACGACGATCTATATAAAAAATAGAGCGTTTATAAGGTATTTAGCGACGTATAGTATATTTCTAACTACTTTAAGAATATATACCTTCTATTCGTACTACTCCTAGAATTTTCCGACGGGAAATGCGTAGCATTTTAGTTACTAGGTACTATACGCTAGTAATATAAGCTATATTATACAAAGGCGGTCTAAAATAACCGATAATAGATCGAGGCTCTTAGAGAGAGTAAATACCGACTCCTCGATAGTGCGAGCGCTACTTAGAAAGAAGAATAGTACTATATTATCCGTATCTTTAAGGTAGACCGGTTCTAGACTAATTTGTCGAAATATATTAAATTAATAATACCCTTCCTATAGGTAACTATTGCCCTCAAAGCTAATAAGCCTCTACTATCGTACGTATATAGCAATTTTAAGTAGCCTTATAACTAGTCCTAGAATAACGGCCTTCTTATAAATAACGAGATTAAGGTTATAATCGATAAGCGCTATAAAGACCTCTATATTCCCCTTATATTAATCGCCTATCTTAGTAATATTCGAGAGCGTAAGGACCCTCGGAAGCTTATTATTATTAGTAAAGAGGAGGTTTATAGTATAGCCGATTTCCTTATATAATACTACGAGCGATAATAACGATAAGAGTTACGCGTTAAACTCGAGATAAGAGCCGGTTATTTAATAAGGGACCTCTTCCTTCTACGTAATAAGCAAGGTCTGTTTGCTAATAAGGCCGTATAGCTATCCGGCTTATCTTAGTCGCCTATATAATAGTAGTTATAAAGGGCTACGCCCTAGGTAGGAAGCACTAGCCTTAGGCATTCGGCCTACGCGATTCTAACTAACTACTTAGCGCTTAGCGTACCGTACAAAATCATTCGGATTTATATAGATAGACTTAGCTCTTTATCGAACCTATTAAGTCTTATATCTAGTATCTACGTACGCGTTACTTACCCGTAATATTAGGCTCGATCTTTATTATAGAAAACGCTAAGGTTCGTTAGGAACCCGAGCAAGATAGCTAGGGAATCGCTACCCCTACTACGCTAGAGATAACTAGGGATAAGATTTATCGCGCCTTCGCGAGTCTCTATACTAGATAATAAACGATAGAGGCCGAGCTATAAGCTACGTGCTCCGCGCTCTAATACGCGGAAGCCTCTCGCTAGGCCGGGTCTACTAACGCTAATATAATATAAGACCGGTCTACGAATAAAATCCTAAAAGGACTCCTAGAAACCCTCTCGGCTACTAGCTAAAATATAACGGCGTCTCGCGAATAGAAACTACTATTATAGGACGGAAAGGCTAAGTCGTTCCGGGACTACCTACTACGACTAAGAAGCTCGTACCGAGTTCGTTCCGGGCTAAAACCGAAGCTCTCTAAAGATTACTACTAGAATACTATTTACGATACCCTACCGGTAAAGGAACGCGCTAGAATACGCTACTTCTAGGAAAGAACAAGCCTTACGAAAGGAAAGGACTCCGAGGCTTTCTTCTAGTAAATCGAGGACGTTTTCGCGAATAGTAATAAAGCTACGAAGGCGCTAGAGTAACTCTAAGCCCTAAGAAATTCTTAGGAATAACCTTAGTACGACTACTAGCTAGAATTCGACGGCCTCCTTCTAAGTATAAGTAGAGACTATTAGACCGACGGTACGAAAATCGGGTACTTAAAGAATACCTTCTCGAACGCGGCTAAGACCTATACCGCTACTAGACTAAAGATTAAGGATTACTACCTCTCTACTAAAGAAGTTAAGCGAATTATAACGAACCTCGAGACGACGGACTAGTTTAAATAGGCCGCGAAACGCTAATAAGAAAGGAAGAAAGACGCCGCGAGCCCTATAGTCGTTATCCTACCTTATACGGGTCCTACGGCAAACTCGAAGGTCGACTCCGACGGGGCCGTAGTTATAAACCCTACCTAAACGAACGCTTTCTATAGAAAGAACCGCGGAGGCTAATAAGGAATAGTAGGGAAGCCTAAAGCTAAATAGGTCGACTCCGTAGAAAGAGAAAAACATAAGGAGAAGAGGCTCTACTTCCGCTATAGAGCGAGCGGATACTATATTCGCGATTGCCCGTACGTACCGGCGGTTTAGCTTACTAAGATTAGTATTGCCTCTATATACCTAGTACTAGAGGACGCGGAAGAATAGTCGGACTTAAGTAGTTCCGACTTAGGAAAAGAGTAACTCTCGCTTATAGTTAGGAGTCGAGAGTAGATAAGGTATAGATAAAGAAATAGAAAGAAGTTAAAAAGGATATAAACGGGAACCTTATATATACCGGTATAGTCCTCGAAAATAACGTCGGAACTTCTACTCTTATCGATAAAGGATACTAGTACTACGCTACAATTAACGCTAGCCTAGCTAAAGGCCTCGGGCTTAGCTATATTAGCTGTAAGTCCCGAGAGGTAAAGGGACGGTCGTCTATAATATAGAACGCGAAAATTATTAGAGTCGTCGCCTTCTAAATAGAAATTAATAGGTTACGATAGACGGTATACGCTTACGTCGTACTAGGATTAGCCTTCCCTCTTATCTTAGGGAACCTATAGAAGATATATAATAAGGTTAGGAACTTAGGACCGCGCCTAAGAAGCGACGGTACTACTACGAGAGGGCTCGGTATTAGGTTAAAGAAGGGCGCTATTACCGTAAATTCGATATAAGCGGAAATATCGCTACGATTAACGCTATAAGGAGCCTACTTACCGCGATAATCGCCGAGGATATTAAGAAAGCCCTAAAAACGAAGAAATACCTAACGATTAAGGAGCTAAAAAAGAAACTACCCCTAGAGGTTCGCGATATAGCTGCGCTATTTTATTAAAGGGAAGCCGATAAGTTAGCGCCCTACTATCCCGGTATCGATTACATAACAGAACTCTGTAAAACACTAGACGGATTCTAGCTATAGCTCCCCTAGGGCCCGCTCTATAGTATATTAAAATAAGAACTCCTAGTCTTACGAAAGTTATTAAACGAGGTCTTAGAGAAAGGGTTTATAAAACCTATAAACTCCGAAGCGGCGGCGCCTATACTATTCGTTAAGAAACCTAGGGGAGGACTTCGGTTCTACTACGACTATAGGGCGCTTAACGCTCTTACGAAGTACGATAGGTATCCCCTTCTACTAATCCCGGATACTATAAGGAACCTAATAGAAGCCCGATAGTTAACTAAGGTTAACGTAGTCTCGGCCTTTTATAAGATAAGGATAGTAAAAGGATACGAGTATAAAACGGCCTTCCGTACTAGGCTAGATTTATTCGAGTAGCTAGTATATCCTTCTAGTTTATCCGGAGCCCTAGCAACGTTTTAACGGTATATTAATACTCTCCTACGGGAGTATCTAGACGATTTCGCGTCGGTATATATAGACGACGTAGTAATCTACTTAAATAGTACGAAGAAAGATTATTTCCGTAAAGTAAGGACTATTCTTAAGAAGCTTTAGGATAGAGGCCTTTACCTCGATTTAAAGAAGAGCGAATTCGCCTAGAAAAAGATTAAGTATCTAGGGTTTATCGTTTACGCTAACGGAGGAGGGGTATTAGCCGATCTTAAAAAGATAGAAGCCGTATAAAAGTAGATAGTATCTAAGACCTAAAAGGAAGTTCGTCGATTCTTAGGATTTACGAACTATTACCGTATATTTATACTCAACTATTCTAAGATCTCTATACTATTAACCGCGCTTACTAGTAAGGGAATACCGTTCTCCTAGGAAGAAGAGTAGGATAAGGCATTCGAGACGCTAAAGGACAAATTCTACTATACCTCGGTACTTACCTAATAGGACCTATCTCTTCCTATCTTCCTCGAAATAGATTATAGCGGGTTCGCGATCGGAGGCGTACTTATCTAAGAAAAGGCCGGAATCCGACAACCGGTAGGCTTCTTTTTAAAGAAACTAAGCAAGGCGGAGATTAACTACGATATCTACGATAAGGAGATACTCGTAGTCGTATCTAGTATTAAGTTTTAGGATTCCGAGCTAAAGTCGTATAGTCCCTTTACGATTTAGACGGACTATAAGAACCTAGAATACTTTATAGTAAAGCGTTAACTATTCGAGAGATAGATCCGATAGTAGGAAGAACTAGCTAAATACTAGTTTACTCTAGTATACTAGCCGGGAGTCGAGGCTATTCTACCGGATACCTTATCGAGGAGAGAATAGGATATATTAGGCTAAGACGATAAGCTTTCGAGGTTCCGAAGATTTATAGAACCGGACCTTTCTCTAAACTAGCTAGAAAACGTATAAATTCCTAGCGCTACGATTCGAAACTTCCTACGCGTACCTAAGGCGAGCCCGTTATCCCTACTCGCAAACGAGATAGAGCCTACGCGACCCCTAGTAGAAGGCGCTAAACTATTCTAGAAACTAGAAATAAACGACTTATAGAAAGGTATAGTCGAGAAGGATACGGTATACTAGACGGTATTATAGAAAGTCCGTAAAGGATCTAGGATATTATAGCCGGAAATTAAAGCGAAGATTTAGATCGGAGACTATACGATAGACCTTAAGGGATTCCTACGCTACTACGGCAAGCTCTAGGTTCTAGGAGCCCTAGCTACGACGGAAGCCGAATATAAGGATATAGGAACCGAAGAACTCTAGTAATATATACTATATATAAAGATTATTAAGTCGATCTACGACTTACCGCTTTACGGCTACCTAGGCCGGAATTCTACCGCTTTAATACTAGGTCGCGACTTCTACTAGCCGCTATAGTTAAAATAGGTACGACAATTCCTACGAAACTATAACTATTATAGGTATAATAAAGTATAGAGAGAATACAAATACGGCCTCCTAAAACTACTACCGGTACCCGACCGTTTTTTCTAGGAAATCTCGATAGACTTTATAACTAACCTACCGGAGTCCGATAGAAACTGCTACCTTTAGGTAGTTAAGGACCGCCTTAGTAAGTAAATTACCCTTATCGGTACTCCCTCTATAAAAGCGGAGGAATACGCGGTTTTATTCCTAAAATACTAGGTTAGGTATTACAGACTTTCCCGAGCTATTACTAGCGATAGAGGTACGAATTAGATAAGCACGTTCTAGAGAGAAATATATCGTCTACTTAGCGTAAAGCAAAGGTTAAGCTCCGCTTACTACCTATAAACCGACGGAGGTCCGGAACGCGCGAATTAAGATATATAGGCTTACCTTCGGAACTATATTAACTAAATATAGTCTAACTAGAACTAAGAGCTTCCTACGGCGGAACTAGCGTTTAATAGAAGATACTAAGCGGGATTAGGAATAAGCTCTTTCTTCGCAACTTACGGTTACGAGTCTACTTCCCCTATAGCGCTAGAGAAGGACCTAGCTATCGACCGGCGGTTAAACGCGATAAAACGAGCGGAGGAATTTATAGATAAAATTAAGAAGATCTTAGACCTATATTAAGTATAAATAGCGGAAGTAGCGTAAAAATAGGAGGATAACGCGAATAAAACTGGGCCCCCGGTATAAGAAGGGTATATTAGTAGGTAGATAGGGTAGTAGTAGGTATAGGTAGTATTCGATAAGGAGCTAGGAGGAGAGGGAGGAAAGCGGGCAAGTTAGCCTATTGCTAAGCGCTAAGCCCTGCCTAAGGCATTAAGACCCTAGCTTTACTCGAGCCTAGTTATATACCAATTATATGCGACTTCTTTAGTCCTAATATACGCTTCCCTTCTAAAGGCCGCGCCCTCGTAGCTAGTCTATATTCTATTCTTAACCTCTATCGCTGCTAACTTAGTAGGTCTAGCAAGCTTCTTAGTCCGCGCTAAATTAAACACGCAACTACCGATTATGTAACTATATTAAACCTTACCTTCTAATATATTATCTAACTCTAACTGCGCTATCCTTATATATAATAAAGTAATATATAACTAAAAGAATTAAGGACTATCGACTAATTATAACACGAGCGCGCCTTCCCTACTATAATAGGTAGGCGTACGAGGTATTGTAGTACTGCCTCCGTTCTAAGTAATATCGTTCGAGTTCTTTGCGTCTACTCTAAAAGACCTAGAAATGTCCGCTTCTGAGGGTTTGTCCGCTTCCGAGGGATTGTTCTTATTATTACGAGGGCTGTTATTTACCGTTCTTTTAAAAAACATAGCTCGTCTAGACCGGTCTGGTTTCTATAGGTAAAGGCTATTATAAGTGTAGTAGTTAAGGTTCGCCTCGCTTAAAGGGTCGGAAAGATCGAGGAGTAACTTATTGTCCGTAAGATCGACCCCGGCTAGCTTAGCTCTGTAGTTTTGCACTTAGTTAGTTAGTCTATTAAGCTACTTAATCTTTTAAGCCTTAATATTTTAACTTAGCCTTAAAGTTTTAATTAGACCCTTAGTAGGTTTAATCTTTTAACTTAGTTAGTGCAGTGCTTTAGGCTCGTAGTGTAGGTAAGGTTGTCTTCGTAGGTATAGTAGCAATAGCAAGTAATATTAATAATAGCGGCGCTAGTCGTCTTAGCGCTAACTTTACCTTGCTTCTAACTTCCTTCTTTAACTAATAACAACCTAGCAACACTGTTACTAATATAGTCGCGTCGGCTTCCTTCTTTAAATAGCAATACACTCTGTAATACCGTTACTAATATAGTTGCGTCGGCTGCCGGCATACTACTAGCTCGTAGCGCGATACTATTATCTCCTTATTATCGTTATTCGTACGCACGCGTATATCGCCGATTGCCTAGGCTCCGAGGCCTTAATAGGATTAGAGGAATAAGAGGTAGAGTCCTTAAAAGAGCAGTAGCTGGTTGATACGTCGTAGCGCGCTAGGTATAGTCTTATTATCCTAGTTTGCTAGTCTCTAATTAGTTAGCGAATGTTACCCCGGGGGTAGTATTAATCCTAGGTCTCTTTTAGTAATATTATAAGCTTTTAGCCTTCTTCTTGTTCTTTACACTAGTCTAATACTCGTCTAATAACTTAGTTATGTCCTCGAAGGAACCTTTAGCTTCCTACGAGTCCTATTTAGGTAAGCAGCCTTGCTATTTTAATAGGTACTCCTTCTCGCCTTACCTAGTCCGATGCTTTAGTATACGCTCTACGGACTACAGTTCTTTACTATTAGCTAGGACTTCTTCTAACTTAGTAGGCGCTTTATCGCCTTCGCGCTAGTAGTGTAGTTTAAGGAGGGATATATAGAAGGTATCGTAGATAGTATAATAAGGAGGAAGCTACAACTAATAGGCCTATACGGCGGAGCCTTTAACTTCTCGGATACGGAATAGGCTAATATATCTCGGTGCGAGCTAAGGCCTTGTTTTGCTATTAGGTAATAGGTGTTTGCGGATGCGGAGGTTCTTCGTACTAAGTATAACTATATCGCCTTGTTTAAAGGTTATTAGCGTATAGCGCTTATCGTAGTAGGTCTTTTAGTACTCTTAAGCCTTTATTAGCTTCTTAGCTATCTTAGTATGGATTTCTCGCATCTTCTTAATACGTTCTATTGCCGCTAGTGTCTCTAGTACTTAACGCGCTTCCCTTTCCTTACGCTCGGCCTTAAGCGAGGTAAATGGATCTTAAGGCAACGCGGCGTTTTAACCTATTATAGCTATATATAGCAAAACCTTAGTTAATAAGTATATACTATTGTTATATACGAATTCTATAGGCTATAGGAGATTAACCTAATCCTTAGGGTTCTCGTTAATATAGCTGCGCAGGTACTGCTATAGGGTAGCATTCTGCCTCTCTGTTTGACCGTTAGTCTATAGATAGAAGGCTATTAATAGCCGATGCTTTAGTCTTAGCTATAGGTATATCTCGCTCTAATAGTGCGATATTAGTATCGATCTACGATCGGATACGATCCCCTTAGGGGTTCCCTAATAGGTATAGAAGATATTATTCTATAACGCTTCTACTATATTAATAGCAGTCTAATCTTTGCGCGCCGGGATATATCGAGCACCTTTAGTAAATCGGTCTACTATAATAAGGATAGCATTATATACGTCCTTGCTACCTCTACGCTTAGTAGGAGGAAGGCCTATAATAAAATCTATTGTAAGCTTAGCAAATAGCTTCTTTAGAACAAGGAGTAAAGACAACTCGCTAAATAGTAGGTACTTTAGTACTTTGACTCGCTAGTATACTATATAGGTCTGTATATACTCCTTTATATACCGCTTACTATTTAGCTAGTAGTATATACGCGATAGTAACTCGTACGACCTCTCTATACTATAGTAACTAGCGAGCTCACTATTATAGTGCCTCTTTAAAAGCTCTTGTCTAATCGATTGTTTAGCGGAGATATAGTATCTACCCTTAAACTTTAAGTAACCTTTGTGGTCGATCGACTAATTGTTATTACTCTTACTAGATCGAGTCGTTTGCCTACTTACAAGCCTATTAATACGTTTACTAGTAAAGGCGTCCCTCTGCTAAGTACGCAATAGCTTATCTATAAACGATTAACTATCCCTAGTTGTAAGGTTATTTAATAGTATCCTTACTATCGAACGAGGTACGTATTATATATATCTAATAGTACTAGTAGCCGGAACTACTACAACCTCTTCTGCAGTACTATCGCTATAGATAGCAATATCTTTAATCGAGTCGTTATAGCTCGAGCGATCTACGTCCTTTCTTTTAACGTATACTAGAAGAACGACAACTCCGCTATAGTATTTGTTACCGCCGTAGGGTCCGGAAGTCCGCTTATCCTACGCTTGCTTATTAACAATATAGGCTATAGCAATCTTATACTATAGGGTTAGAAACAATGAATTAATATACTAAGTCTCGCTATTGTAATTAGGTCGCCTCGATAGGCTATTAGTAGGGTTACTTACGCCTAGCCGATATAGTATATTAAAATCGAACCTAGCGAGGTAGACGGCCTATCTAGCCTATCGACCTATAACCCTAGTAACCTTCGTAATTCTACGGAGGTTATTATAGTACGTATAGACCTAAATAGCGTGCTATATACTATCGAGATAGTAGCGCTAGTACTTAAAGGCTTTAACGATTGCTAAGAGCTCTTGCTCGTAGGTTTAGTAGCGACGCTCTATATCGATTATCTTTCGTAAAAAGAAGGCAATCGGGTACTAGTAGTAGTCCCTATCTAACTGCTAAGACATTATAGCTAATACAGCAAACTATAAAGCGTTAGTCTTAATGCGGATTAGTTTGCTTAGTACGAAGTAGTATAACAAGGGGACTTTAGTAAATGGCTTCTTTAAACCGTTAAAAGCGGCTTGCGCTTTATTAGTCTAATTGAACTCTCTAGATAGATTAGCCTTAGTTTTAGTAAGCTTAGTTAGGGGCATTACGTATCGTAAGTAACCCTCGATAAATCGACGGTAGAAGTTAGTAAAACCTAGGAATAATTAAAGCTCCTTAATACTAGTAGGCGTTAGCTACTTAGTAATAGTCTTAATCCGATTAGGATTAGCCTTAATACCCTTAGTTAATACGAGGAAGCTAAGGAAGGCTACCTCCTTAGTAGCGAAGGTATATTTAGAAGGCTTATAATACAGCCTATAGGCCCTTAGGCGATCGAGTACCTTACGGACTATAGCCTAGTATTCCGTAATGTTAGGTAAGTATATATAAACTAGGATATTATCTAGGTAGACTATATAGAGGTAGTCTAATAGGCCTAATAGGGCCCGATTAATATAGGACTAGAATGTTATAGGGGCATTAGCTAGGCTAAATAGTATAACTAAGTACTCGAAATAGCTATAGCGAGTGCGGAAGGCTGTTTTCTATTCGTCGCCCTTACGAATATAGATACGGTAATAGGCGTCCTTAATATCTAATATAGTATAGTAGTAAGTACTAGAAAGGCGATCGAGGGTTTTATTAATAAGCGGAAGTAGATAGCGGTCTTTAATAGTAACAGCATTAAGTCTACGGTAATTAATATATAAACGCAGGCTACTATCCTTCTTTAGCACGAATAGGATAGGGGCGCTAGTAGGGCTGTTACTATACCGTATCCGGCTACTAGCTAGGTTTTCCTCTAGGTACTTACGCAATATAGCAAGCTCGCGCTTACTAAGGTTATAGAGGGGACTAAAAGGGACCTCTTTGCCCTCTATAATATTAATCTTATAATCCGTCTCTTTAAATATAGGCAATGTCGATGCTAAGTAGTATTTAAATATATTAATATAGGTCTCTCGAATAGGATCTAGTATACGAGAAAGCTAATCGGGGTCTATACTATTAGGGGGCATAGGCTTATCGTTATTACCTAATAGGTCGACTATTAGGTTAGCTACGGCAGGTGTTAGGTTGCCGATAAATAGGACCCTAATATCGTTAGGGCACTCGCTAACGTCGATATGCTTAATGTCCTCTTTCCTAGCGATTCTAAATCGCTACTTCTAGATACCTAGGTCTATAGCTATAGCGTAGTACTTAAGAACAGGGTTGCTAATAACAATATCAGATAGGAGGCTATCTGTGTCTACTACGTAGGTAGTAAAGTCTAGTAGGCGCTTCTTGCCGAGGTCGTCCCTTAGAACTATATAAATATAGTAGGCCCTATAGGTTAAGTGCCGAGCGTTATTAAACTAAGTAAGGGTTAGCAGGTTAGTCCTAGGCAATTGTCGGAGGTCTAATTGCTTAGCTAGGCGATAGTTAATAAGAGCACTAACTGAATTTCCTAGGTCTAGCGTAACCTTAGTTTTATAATTGTTTCTATATATATCCCCTATAAGACAGGTACGTATAATAGCTAGCACAATGTCGATAGTCTTACGCCGTATAAGGCTAACAGTTAGTACGGCGCTTATTCTTTTTTCGACTAATTAGAAGGTTAGCCTATAGGGGTAGTATTAGCGGCTAAAAGGGGTTTTTAGTACTTAGCGGTAGTACGGTCGACTTGGGCCTAATCCCTAGGTTTGTCGTATTAGCCTAGTAGATAGCTAGTACTGTTACAATTAAAGCACTTCAATCCGGTTAGTAGATTACTATAGCTACTATTATTGTTAGTAGAGCGGTTAGTACTATAGGGGTACGAGCCCCTTCTATAGCCCCTATCGCGGCCTCCTCTATATAGCCGCTAGCTACGGCCTCTTCTACGGTCGTTACTATTCCTATTATTAGCATTATTGTCCTAGTAGGAACCTTAGTTTCCTCCGCGGCCGCGGTTGCTACGGTTAGTACTAGTTAGTCGGATCCTCGATTCTAGTCGTTACTAGAGCTAGATAGCTCGTTCGGCTGTTTCTACTTCGACTATAAATTGAATGCGTATTAGGTTAGCCTATTTAAATACACGACGGCGGTCCAATTCGAGGATAAGCTCCTATCTAAGTTTTAGGCGTATCTCGGAGATCTATATAGAATTAGTCTTAGCCGGGAGGTTATCCTCGAGGGTCTTTAAATAGGCCTCGAATAAGCGAGCCGATTAATTAGTCTTCTATTTAGCTCGAAGATATAGGTCCTAAGCATATTGTTGCCTTAGTATAGGGTTTCTAAGGGTGTCTAGTATAATAGTTTTATAGGTTTGCTACTAAATAGCGGTCTAATTATCGAGGGAATTAAAATAGTTATCCTAGGTACGTTTTAGGTCTCTATTAATGTACTATATAGTATAGACGACTAACGAATAGTCGTCTAGAAGAGCCCTTAGTGCGTTCCGCTAGTTAAGCTTACAGTTACGAATATAGTCGTTATATTGCTTTCGACTAGAGCTATTAAACACGGTGCAGTCCTTGAGTTTAGCATCCTTCTTTTAGGCTAGTAGTAAGGAAGGCCCTACTATTAGTCTAGCAGTAGTTTTCGGAGCTTCCTAAAGGCGGCGAAGCTTAAGGAGGTTATCCTTTAGCTGTTATTCTTAACGTAGGGCAGTAAGCCTATTTTGTATAGCTTCTTAATGTCTCCCTACTAGTTAAGGACTAAAGGCTAGTTAGCTATATCGACGATTAATAATGTTATTAAGAATGTCGTCGATAGGCAATTCTAGATCGTTACCTAGAATTACAGGTTCTTTATTAATAGGCTCTATGCTACTAGTATTGTTATTACTAGCGCTGCTAGCGGCGCTGCGGTTATTGTTTCGTAATAAACTAGCTATTATAGGGGCGACACTAATAATATATTATTAGTCCCTAAGATGCGGATATAGCGGAATTAGTAGATATCGGTCTAGTACGGTTAACTCGGTATAATAGGCTATATAGAAGGCCTTGCTTAATAATTAGTACGGTTGTTTTAGTAGAATAGTACGTGTAGGTCCCGTTCTTTAGGCGCAATATAGTTAGATTAGCGATTTCTATAGCTATACCACTAAAAGCTTAAAATAAGGACTATCTAGCTACTACCCTTAAAGGGTAGATCGAATACTATATAAAAAGGGTTATATTAGCAGGTAGATAGGGTAGTAGTGAATTAGTATAGTATTCGATAGAGAGCTAAGAGGAGAGGGAGGAAGGTAGGCTAGTTAGCCTAACGCTAAGCGCTAAGCCCTGCCTAAGGCACTAAGACCCTAGCTTTACTCGGCCTAGTTATATACTAATTACGTGTAACCTCTTTAGTCCTAACGAGACCTAAATTGTATACTAAGCACTATTAAGATAGTAGCGCTAATGCTTAAAGGCTTCTACGATTGCTAAGAGCTCTTACTCGTAGGTCTTATATCGACGTTCTATATCGATTATCTTCTATAAAAAGAAGGCAATTAGGTGCTAGTAATAGTTATTATCTAATTGCTATAATATAATAGCCGATATAGCGAACTATAAAGCGTTAGTCTCAATCCGGATCTATTTGCTTAGTACGAAATAGTGTAATAAGGGGACTTTAGTAAAGCGTTACTTTAGACCGTCGAAAGCGGCTTGTATTTTGTTAGTCTATCTAAACTCTCTAGAAGGGTTAGCCTTAGTTTTAGTAAGCTTAGTCAATAGCATTATATGCCTTAAATAGCCCTTAATAAAAGGGCGGTAGAAATTAGCGAAACCGAGGAACGATTAAAGCTCCTTAATAGACGTAGGAATAGGCTATTTAGTAATTGTTTTAATCCGATTAGTATTAGCCTTAATACTATTAGTTAATACGATAAAGCTAAGGAAGGCTACCTCCTTAGCAGCAAAGGTGCATTTAGAAGGCTTGCAATATAGTCTATAGGCTCGTAGGCGGTCGAGGACATTGCGTACTATAGCCTAGTGCTCTATAATATTAGGTAAATAGGTATAAACTAGGATGTTATCTAGGTAAACTATATAGAGGTAGTCTAGTAGGCCTAAAAGGGCCTAATTAATATAGGACTAGAATATTATAGGGGCGTTTGCTAGCCTAAATAGCATAACTAGGTACTTAAAATAGCTATAGCGAGTATAGAGGGCTGTTTTCTACTTATCGCCCTTACGAATACAAATACGATAGTACGTATCCTTAATGTCTAGTATAGTATAGAAACAGGCGCTAGAAAGGCGATCGAGGGTCTTATTAATAAGCGGAAGTAGGCAACGGTCTTTAGTAGTAACAGTATTAAGCCTATAATAATCGACATATAGGCGTAGGCTACTATCCTTCTTTAGTACGAATAGGATAGGTGCGCTAGTAGGGCTGTAACCTGTTACTATACCGAATGCGACCGTTAGCTAGGTTTTCCTCTAGGTACTTACGTAATATAGCAAGCTTACGCTTACTAACGTTATAGAGTAGCCCGAAAGGAACCTCTTTGCCTTCTATTATATTAATCTTATAATCCGTCTCTTTAAATATAGGCAATGTTGATGCTAGGTAGTATTTAAATATATTAATATAGGTTTCTCGAATAGGCTCTAGTATACGAGCAAGCTAATTAGGGTCTATGCTATTAGGGGGCATAGGTTTATTGTTATTACTACCGAGTAGGTCGGTAGTTAGATTAGAAGAGGCGGCAGGCGTTAAGTTGCCGATAAATAGGACCCTAATATCGTTAGGGCACTTACTAACATCGATATATTTAATATCCTCTTTCCTAGCGATTCTAAATCGCTACTTCTAGATGCCTAAGTCTATAGCTATAGCGTAGTACTTAAGAATAGGGTTGCTAATAACAATATCGGATAGGAGGCTGTCTATATCTACTATATAGGCAGTAAAGTTTAGTAGGCGTTTATTGCTAAGGTCGTCTCTTAGGGCTATATAAACATAGTAGGCTCTATAGGGTAAGTGCCGAGCGTTATTAAACTAAGCAAGGGTTAGTAGGTTAGTCCTAGGCAATTGTCGAAGGTCTAATTACTTAGCTAGGCGATAGTTAATAAGGGCGCTAACTAAATTTCCTAGATCTAGCGTAACCTTAGTTTTATAATTATTACTATATATATCCCCTACGAGACAGGTGCGTATAATAGCTAGCACAATGTTAATAGTCTTACGCCGTACGAGGCTAATAGTTAGTGCGGCGCTTATTCTTTTTTCGGCTAATTAGAAGAGCTAATAGGGGTAGTATTAGCGGCTAAAAGGTGTTTCTTATACTTAGCAGAAGCACAGTTAATCCGGGCCTAATCCCTAGGTTTGTCGTATTAGCCTAGTAGATAGCTAGTACTGTTATAGTTAAAGCACTTCAATCCGGTTAGGAGATTGCCGTAGCTGTTGTTACTGCTATTATTAGCCGAGCGGTTAGCATTATAGGGATACGAGCCCCTTCTACGACCCCTATCGCGGCCTCCTCTATATAGCCGCCGGCTACGGCCTCTTCTACGATCGTTGTTACTATTCCTATTATTAGTATTATTATCTTAGTAGGAACCTTAGTTTCCTCCGCGAGTACTACGGTTACCGCGGTTAGTACTAGCTAGTCGGATCCTCGATTCTAGTCGTTACTAAAGCTAAAGAGCTCGTTTAGCTGTTTCTACTTCGACTATAAATTAAATGCGTGTTAGATTAGCTTATTTAAATATACGGCGACGGTCTAATTCGAGAATAAGCTCCTATCTAAGTTTTAGGCGTATCTCGGAGATCTATATAGAATTAGTCTTAGCCGGAAGGTTATCTTCGAGGGTCTTTAAATAGGCCTTAAATAAGCGAGCCGATTAATTAGTCTTTTGCTTAGCTCGAAGGTATTAGTCTTAAGCGTATTGTTGCCTTAGTATAGGGTTTCTAAGGGTGTCTAGTATAATAGTTTTATAGGTTTGCTACTAAATAGCGGTCTAATTATCGAGGGAGTCAAAATAGTTATCCTAGGTACGCTTTAGGTCGCTATTAATATACTGTATAGCGTAGACAACTAATAAATAGTCGTCTAGAAGAGCCCTTAGTACATTTCGCTAGTTAAGCTTACAATTACGTATGTAATTATTGTATTGCTTGCGGCTAGAGCTATTAAATATAGTGCAGTCCTTAAGCTTAGCATCCTTCTTTTAGATAGGTAGTAAAGAAGGTCCTACTATTAGTTTAGTAGTAGTTGTCGAGGCTTCCTAAAGGCGGCGAAGCTCGAGGAGGTTATCCTTTAGCTATTATTCTTAGCGTAGGGCAGTAAGCCTGTTTTAAGTAGCTTCTTAAAGTCTCCCTACTAGTTAGGGGCTAAAGGCTAGTTAGCTATATCGTCGATTAATAATGTTATTAAGAATGTCGTTAATAGGCAATTCTAGATTATTACCTAGAACTACAGGTTCTTTATTAATAGGCTCTATACTACTAGTATTGTTATTACTAGCGCTACTAGCGGCGCCGCGGTTGTTATTAGTGTTTCGTAATAAACTAGCTATTATAATAAGGGGTAGTACTAATAATGTGTTATAGCCCCTTATAGTGCGGATATAGCGGAATTAGTAGATATCGGTCTAGTACGATTAACTCGGTATAATAGGCCGTATAGAAGGCCTTGCTTAATAATTAGTACGGTTGTTTTTAGTAGAATAGTACGTATAGGTCCCGTTCTTTAGGCGTAATATAGTTAAATTAGTCTTGTTCGTAGCTATACTACTAAAAGCTTGAAATAAGAACTATCTAGCTACTACCCTTAAAGGGTAGATCGAATACTATATAAGAAGGGTATGTTAGTAGGTAGATAGGGTAGTAGTAGGTATAGGTAGTATTCGATAAGGAGCTAGGAGGAGAGGGAGGAAAGCGGGCAAGTTAGCCTATTACTAAGCGCTAAGCCCTGCCTAAGGCATTAAGACCCTAGCTTTACTCGAGCCTAGTTACATACTAATTACGTGCGACTTCTTTAGTCCTAATATCCGGCGCCGGTATATTATATCGGAGATAAAGTCTAGCTCGACCTAAGGAATTACTAAACCGATAGATCTAAGAAGAGCCTCGACTCGAAATATACTAAGTATACGGTCGAAGAAGTATTATTACTTATATTAGTATAACTCTCTAGAATACCTAGTAATATTTACCTAGTATTTTATACCGACCTTTTAAAACTAGCGAGTAGAGACCCCCTACTAGGATAGGAAATCGACGACGAATAGCCGGACCCTAT
>NW_006921536.1:4175234-4497454 GCF_000340215.1 Pseudocercospora fijiensis CIRAD86
TACCCTATATAGGGATCTCTAGACAATATGTTAGGACTAAAGAGGTTATACGTAATTGGTATATAACCGGGCTCGAGTAAAGCTAGGGTCTTAATACCTTAGGTAGGGCTTGGCGCTTAGCAATAGGCTAACTTGCCTACCTTCCTCCCTCTCCTCCTAGCTCCTTATCGAATACTACTCGTACCTACGACTACCCTATCTACCTGCTAATATACCCTTCTTATATAGTATTCGATCTACCCTTTAAGGGCAGCAGCTAGATAGTTCTTATTTCAAGCTTTTAGCGGTATAGCTACGAATAAGACTAATCTAACTATATTGCGCCCGAAGAACGGGACCTATACGTACTATCCTATCGAAACAACCGTACTAATTATTAAGCAAGGCCTTCTATACGGCCTATTATACTAAGTCAATCGTACTAGACTAATATCTACTAATTCCGCTATATCCGCATCTTAGGGGCTAATAATACATTATTAGTATTACCCCCTATTACAATAGCCGGCTTATTACGAAGTAACAACAACCGTGCTACCGCTAGTAGCGCTAGCAATAACAACGCTAGTAGTATAGTGCCTACTACTAAAGTGCCTACTAAAGCACCTACTAAAGTGCCTCCTACCGAAGAGCCTACTATAGGACCTGCTAAAGAAGAACCTATAATTCTAGGTAACGACCTAGAATTACTTAATGTAACTGATGTTTTAGAAGAAGGACTAATCTACCTAGAAGTCCGAAGATGAAGTGTAGCAGTTGCAGCCTTAGGCATTAGGCACGCGATAGACCCTAACACCTAGACACACACTCTAAGTCACCCCCTTAGCACGTGCATATCGCTATAGAATGAAACAAACACATTAGCTATTTAGTTGGCAAAGCAAACAGGGGTATTAGGTAAGCAGAAACAGGTAAACAAACTAGACTACTCTTAGGTCAAACAGACAAAGCAAACAAAGGCCCTCCTTAGTATTTAGTAGCTAGCTTCGCAGCGTTCTTAATAGCGGCCTTGCAATCTACTAGGTTTAGCTGTTTAACAAAGCGGCCGTACTTAGTCTTGTTAAGCGGCTTAGTAAAGCCATCGGCTATCTAATTATATATACTAACCTATTAGACTATAATGGAACTATTAGCAATCTTCTCTCGGATATAGTAGACTCGAGTATCTATATGCTTCGTACGGCTATTAATGCTAGTCGACTTAGTAATAGCAATAGCGGACTAATTGTCTTCGTAGAGCGTAACTAGAAGGATATAGCCCTTATAGCCAATTTCCTTTAATGAACGAGCTAAGGCAACTGCTTCCTTAGCCCCTATAGTGAGTTGGATATACTTAGCTTCAGTTAACGATAGCGTAATAAGCGTCTAGCGGCCGGACTTATACAACAGAGGTCCGCCTGCGATAGTGAAGTAGAAGCCGCCTATAGAGCGACGAGTAACTAGATTATCAGCCTATAAGGCGTTACAGTAACTAGCGAATTTGAGGTCGTTAGCCTCGTTCTAATTGCCTTGAAAGCGCATGCTACGACTAAGGGTACCAACTAGGTACTCAATTAGCCAAAGGAGCGCGGTATAATACTCTTTAGTAGGGTTAGAGATGAATCGTAATAACAGGCCTATAGTGTAGCAAGCATTAGGTCGTGTAATCATAGCTAGCTACAGTGCCTTACTAACACCTTCTTAATACTAAGTCTTAAAGGCGGCACTAGCTATATAGCCCTTAGGTGCGCGTTAAATAGACGTCTTAATATAGCGAGGCGCTATTGGAGTAGCTAGACCGATACGGCCACGTATACTATATTTCTTACTAAGCCTATTTAGATAGGCATCCTAAACGATATAGATAGTGCGTTAGTTGCGGTTACGGATAATCCGCATACCGAGATAGTAGTGAAGGTCGCCTAGCTCTCGTATATTAAAACGGTCCTTTAGTAACTGAGCTACTGCCTCTAGTGCTAATAGGCTGTAGGCGATAATAATTATATCATCGACGTAGATAACGATAATCGAGCCGCTAACGTGCTTGAATATACAGACGTCGGACATTATTAGAATGAAGTCTAGGCTCTTTAAGTACTTCCGAAGCTCTTTATACTATAGCATTAGTAACTGCTTTAGACTATATAGGGCCTTTAGCAATAGGCAAACTATGCCCTTGCTACTACGGTCTTTAAAGCTATGTAGCTGCTCGACGTAGATCTTATACTTATCCCCGATAAGCGCGTTAAGGAAGGCAGTTAGAATATCGTACTGCTTAGCCTCTAGGTTATAGTATGCAATTAGACTAAACAAGGCTCGAAGCGTGCAAGGCTTAGTAATAGCCGTATAGGTCTTATTATAATCCTGTCCTTCGACCTATATAAAGCTACGGACGACCTAACGAGCCTTAAACCGGCTAACCTTGCTATTAGCGTCACGCTTAATAGTAAACACCTATCGGCTACGAACAACCTTGCGACCTTCTAGCACCTCTAACCGAGATACATACACCTATATATAGTTGTCGATTAGTGACTTGTATTTAGCCTTACAGGCCTCCTTCTATTGTAGCTAGTATAGCGACTAAGTCGCCTCCTTGTAGCTCTTCGGAATAGGAATAGTGTCTTTAGGCTTATTAGACTGTTCGGCAATATAGTAGGAGGCTATAAAGCCCTTTATATAGGCTATCGGCATATTAGCTAGTTGGCGGCGCGCCTTACGTTAAACACCGGCATTAGCTAGGTACCTACGCAAGAGGTTACGAGCTGACTTGTTACTCCGGGTCTTGCGCGTAGAACGATTACTAACAGCCTTAGCAGGTCGCTCAAACTTAGGCAACTAGCCTAGCTCGCCCTTCTTAGCGTTTGGATTATATACTAGCTCTTCCTCGGCTAACTAAAAGCCATCTTCATTACTTAAAGCTAGTAGTTGAACGTCTAGAAGGTCGTTATCGATTGGCAACGGATTAGCGACCTTATTAGCTATTTCCTATACAGGTTCGTCTAGAGGCTCTTCTTACTAGGCTAGAAGCTGCTAGACTACACTAGCGGCTTCCTATAGCGACGGTGCCTCGCTGCTTATAGAATTGAATAGAGCCGGCATAATAGACTCGAGTGTAACAAACTCGTTCTTAGCTAGGTCGTTAGGATTAGCGTACGGATTTATGCCCTCTAGAAGCGACAACTTGTCGTCCCCTAACTTAATAAACTAGACATCCTTCGAGGCAACAACCTTGTGTTCGTTAGATAAGTAGATTATGTATTTGCTAGAGTCTACTAAGTCCTTCGTATAACTAACTAGTTTGCTAAGCTTTCTACGAGCGTTAAACTTCTTGCTACGAGCTACACTGTAGTCGTAGATAATAGCAGTATAGCTATAAGCTCGAAGGTGCTATAGGCGTGGCTGTATTCGTAACTAATTAAGCTCCTTAGCGACAATAGTGTATAGGCTTCCTCTATTAGCGGTTAGCGTAATATTGAGGACCTATATAGCGGAGGCAATAGTATATAGCTATAGAGACTTTAGAAGGTTGGCCTGCAGCATCATCTTTCTCGCAGTCGTATATACGATATAATTGCTAACCTTAGCAAGGCCATTCTAAGTTAAAGAATAAGGAGCTGTAACCTATAGTACAATGCCCTAATTACGAGCCTAGCTTAATAGCTAATTTCCGCCGTATTTACCCCCTCTATCGAGGCGGTAGATTGGGATTAAGTAACTAGTCTGTATACGGATACGTACACGATAGTCCTTAATAGCTACTATAGCCCCTAACTTAAGCGTGCTAGTATATTCGTGTCGATAGCCTAACTTAGCGCATATAAATAGTGTGAAATAGCGCTCCTGCAATAGACTAGGATTAGTAATAGTAACTACATCTATACAGACAATATAATAGATCGTAGATAGTCGTACGCGTAGCAGCCGATTGTATTCCTTATGTGATATAGCTATGCGATAGGCAATGCAGTTGCGGAAGTCCTTCTTAGCACTAGTAATAACAATCTGACCCTTAGATTCTATTCTTAGCAGCTTGCGGTGATGAATATAGCTATATCGTAGATGCTACTTATCTATAGTGCCTATAGGTACCCCCTTCTTCGATAGAAGGGCAACTACTTTACTATCTAGACTAGAGGTTAGTGTATAGAGGTAGGGAAGACTATTCTTACGGTATGTCTAAGCGATAGTGACCTTATTGCCCTCTACTATCGTAAATAGGATACGCTTATCATTTCGGTAGAAACAACCCTTGTCGGCAAGCTTCTTAGTAGATAGAAGGTTAGCTACTAGACCTAGAACATATAGCGTATTAGACAGCTTTATGTTGCTAATACTACGCTTATTAACAACCTTAGTCTAAGCTATACTAACTATCGTAGCGTGCTTCGTATTGCTACTAAACCGGACAGGAATGTAACAGCCTTTATATTTAATAAGCAATAAAGGATCGTTAACTATATATATGCTAGTACCTAAGTCGACAACCTAATTAGTAGTACGAGTGCTAGCAGTGAGAGCCGTAGAAACCTGGTCGCTAATAGTGACTATGGTGTTTGCAGTAAAGGCGTAATTGTAGCTTAGGTCTAATAACACCCCCGGGGTAGCATTAGCCGTATACAGCCCCTAAGCACTATTCTAACTAGATAGCGGTTGTTGCTGTTATTGCTGTGCAGTCAGTCTACGCTGCTGCTATTGCTGCTTCTTAGCCTTCTGCTTCTCGCGACGAAGACGGTCTTCCTCCTTTAGGTAAGGGTACTTAGTATAGCAGCGGTTAGAAGGGTGTGACCCCTAATAATAGGCGCACTTCTTACGGTTAGACTAATAACTATTCTGGTTGTTTCCACCACGACTACGACTATTGTTGCTGTTTCCGCGGCTACTACGACCGCTACGGTTCGAGTTACCTCGACCGTTGCTATTGCTACCTTGCTATTATAGTTAGCGTTGAAGACCGAAGAAGCTATTGTATTAGGCCTAGTTCAGCTAAGCTACATTCTTATTAAGTAACGCGCTAATAATGTTGTTAAGGGTGCTGTTATTAATGGTATATTCGGAGGCGCGCATCTACTCTCGGCGTATCTGTACGAAAGCCTCGTAGAATAGAGAGATCTACATAATAAACATATAGACAGCCTAGTATTAGCTAATAGCTAATTTGGTATCCTTTAAGGCACTAAGCTTCTTCTTATAATTATTGTAGAACTTCTTAATGTCCTTGCTATTATACCGAAGGGTAATATATTCCTAGTAGAGCATAAATTTAGTAGACCTACCTTTACTAGTGTATTTCTTCTTAAGGAAGTCCTACACTTCCTAGGATATAGACAGACTAAGCAGTAATTGTTAAATATTACTAACACAATTAGCAAAGATCTAGGTACGTACTATTTAATCTTTAGAGTCCTATTTATCTTAGCGGTCTTCAAACTCTTTAGAAGTCTTACTAGATGCCTTAGTAAGGGGTCGCTAGCGGGTGCCCTATATATAGCGCTAGACCGACATACCTTTAAGGGCGCCTTTAGCGGCGTAGGCCTATACTAGATAATTCTCCTTGTTCTTCAGCTTGGGAATGTTGCTTATATAAGCGTTGGATGTTGTTATAAAGGGAGCTATTACGGACAGCGACGGCGATATAGAAATGAGACTATAGACTTGTCTTAAGGGGCGGCCGATAGGCGCGCCTACGTTATAGTGTAGCGGACAGCTAACACTAGTATAGCGGACAGCCAATACTAATAGTAACCGACTCGAGTCTAACTAGCACCTACTAGAACACTCGAGGGCGGCGGCGGCGGCGACGATATTAGTGTCGGCGCAATTTTTAGTAACAAGCGCTATCTACGCAGCAGTCGGAGTAACTATTAGAATACGTAGTAAACGTGTTGTGTACGTTAGAAACGCAGGGGGCTCATAACTACTTAATGTAACTAATGTTTTAGAAGAAGGACTAATCTACCTAGAAGTCCGAAGATGAAGTGTAGCAGTTGCAGCCTTAGGCATTAGGCACGCGATAGACCCTAACACCTAGACACACACTCTAAGTGAATTGCCTATCGACGACATTCTTAACAATATTGTTAACCGTCGATATAGCTAACTAGCCTTTGGCCCCTAGCTAGTAGCGAGGCTTTAAGAAGCTACCTAAAACAGGCTTACTACCTTGCGTTAAGAACAATAGCTAAAGGATAATCTTCTCGAGATTCGCTGCCTCTAGGAATCTCTAATAACTACTGCTAAGCTAACAGTAGGACCTTCTTTACTACCTATCTAAAACAAGGATACTAAACTTAAGGACTGTACTGTATTTAATAGCTCTAGTCGGAAGTAGTACAACGACTATATTCGTAACTATAAACTTAACTAGCGCAACGCACTAAGAGCGCTACTAGACGACTATTCCTTAGTCGTACACGCTATACAGTATATTAATAGCGACCTAAAGCGTATATAGGATAACTATTTTAACTCCCTTAACGATTAGACCGCTATTTAGTAGCAGACCTACAAAACTATTATACTAGACACCCTTAGAAACCCTATACTAAGGTAATAATATACTTAGGACTAGTACCTTCGAGCTAAGTAAAAGACTAACTAATCGGCCCGCTTATTCGAGGCCTATTTAAAAACCCTTAAAGACGACCTTCCGCCTAAGACTAATTCTATATAGATCTCCGAGATACGCCTAAAACTTAGATAGGAGCTTATCCTCGAATTAGACCGTCGCCGTGTATTCGAACAAGCTAATCTAATACGCATTTAATTTATAGTCGAAGTAGAGATAGCCGAACGGGCTATTTAGCTCTAATAACGACTAGAATTAAGGATCCGACTAACTAGTACTAACCGTAGCAACCGTAGTAGCCGCGGAGGAAACTAAGGTTCCTACTATAATAATAATGCTAATAATAGGAATAGTAACGACCGTAGAAGAGGCCGTAGCCGGCGGCTATATAGAGGAGGCCGCGATAGGGGCCGTAGAAGGGGCTCGTATCCCTATAATGCTAACCGCTCGGCTAACAATAGCAATAACAGCTCCGGCAGCCTACTAACCGGATTGAAGTGCTTTAATTATAATAGCACTAGCTATCTACTAGGCCAATGCGACAAACCTAAGGACTAGGCCCGAATTAACCGTGCTTTAGCTAAGCATAGGAAACATCTTTTAGCCGCTAATACTACCCTAGTCGGCTCTTTCAATTAGTCGAAAAAAGAGTAAGCGCCGTACTAACTGTTAGCCTTGTGCGGCGTAAGACTATCGATATTGTGCTAGCTATAATACGCTCCTACCTTGTATAGGATACGAAGGGCACTACCTATTAAACTAAGGTTATGCTAGATCTAGGAAATTCAGTTAGTGCCCTTATTAGCTATCGCCTAGCTAAGTAATTAGACCTTCGACAACTGCCGAAGACTAACCTGCTAACCCTTGCTTGGTTTAATAACGCTCGGCACTTAACCTATAGGGCCTACTATATTCCTATAGTTCTAAAGGACGACCTCGGAAATAAACGCCTACTAGACTTTACTGCCTACGCAGTAGATATAGACAACCTATATAGGGGAGCTACTATTGTTATTAGCAACCCTGTTCTTAAGTACTACGCTATAGCTATAGACCTAGGCCTCTAGAAGTAGCGATTTAGAATCGCTAGGAAAGAGGACATTAAATATATTAATGTTAGCGAGTGCCCTAACGATATTAGGGTCCTGTTTATTAGCAACCTAACACCTACCTTAGCTAATCCGACTGCCGACCTGCTCGGTAGTAATAACGACGAACCTGTGCCCCCTAATAATCCTAATTAGCTTGCTCGTATACTAGAGCCTATCCGAGAGATCTATATTAATGTGTTTGAATACTACCTAGTATCGACATTGCCTATGTTTAAGGAGACGGATTATAAGATTAATATTATAGAGGGCAAGGAGGTTCCTTTTAGCCCTCTCTACAACCTTAGTAAACGAGAGCTTGCTATGTTGCGTAAGTACCTAGAAGAAAACCTAGCTAATAGTCGAATTCGGTATAGCAATAGCCCTACTAGTGCACCTATCCTGTTCGTACTAAAGAAGGACGGTGGCCTACGCCTATGTATTAATTACCGTAGGCTTAATGCTATTACTATTAAAGACCGCTATCTACTTCCGCTTATTAACGAGACCCTCGATCGCCTTTCTAGCGCTTACTACTATACTATATTAGATATTAAGGATGCGTACTATCGCATCCGCATCCGTAAGGGTAATAAATAGAAAACAGCCTTCCGTATCCGCTATAGCTATTTCGAGTACTTAGTTATACTATTTGGGCTAGCTAATGCCCCTACTATATTCTAGTCCTATATTAATCGGGCCCTATTAGGCCTATTAGATTACCTCTATATAGTTTACCTAGATAATATCCTAGTCTATACCTATTTACCTAACATTGTAGAGTACTAGGCTATAGTGCGCAAGGTGCTCGACCGCCTGCGGGCCTATAGCCTATATTGCAAGCCTTCTAAATGCACCTTTGCTACTAAAGAGGTGTCCTTCCTTAGCTTCCTCGTATCGACTAAGGGCGTTAAGGCTAATCCTAACCGGATTAAGACTATTACTAAGTAGCTAACGCCTACTAGTATTAAGGAACTTTAGTCGTTCCTCGGCTTCGCTAATTTCTATCGTCGCTTTATTAAGAGCTATTTACGGCATGTAATGCCCCTAACTAAGCTTACTAAAACTAAGGCTAACCCGACTAGAGAGTTCAAATAGACTAATAGAGCACAAGCCGCTTTTAACGGCCTAAAGCAACGCTTTACTAATATCCCTTTATTGTACTATTTCGTGCTAAGCAAGTAGATCCGAATTGAGACTAACGCTTTACAGTTCGCTATATCGGCTATTATGTTATAGCAATTAGATAATAACTATTACTAGCACCCGATTGCCTTCTTTTTACGAAAGATAATCGATGTAGAACGTCGATATAAGACCTACGAGTAAGAGCTCTTAGCAATCGTAGAAGCCTTTAAGTATTAGCGCTACTATCTTAATAGTGCTTAGCACACAATTTAGGTCTATACAGACTATAACAACCTCCGTAGCATTACTAAGGTTACTAGGGTTATAGGTCGATAGGCTAGATAGGCCGTCTACCTCGCCGAGTTTAATTTTAATATAT
Source organism: Pseudocercospora fijiensis CIRAD86 (assembly GCF_000340215.1). Classification (NCBI taxonomy): domain Eukaryota; kingdom Fungi; phylum Ascomycota; class Dothideomycetes; order Mycosphaerellales; family Mycosphaerellaceae; genus Pseudocercospora; species Pseudocercospora fijiensis. The sequence goes on from NW_006921536.1 coordinate 4,184,377, forward strand.
TATATCGGCTAGGCGTAAGTAACCCTACTAATAGCCTATCGAGGCGACCTAATTACGATAGCGAGACCTAAGATATTAATTCTTTGTTTCTAACCCTATAGCATAAGATTGCTATAGCCCGTATTGTTAATAAGCAAGCGTAGGATAAGCGGACTTCCGGACCCCGTAGCGGCAACAAATACTATAGCGGAGTTGTCGTTCTTCTAGTGCGCGTTCGAAAGGACGTAGATCGCTTAAGCTATAATAACTCGATTAAAGACATTGCTATCTATAGTAATAGCCTATATAGCGACAGCACTGCAGAAGAGGTTGTAGTAGTTCCGGCTGCTAGTGCTATTAGATATATATAATGCGTACCTCGTTCGATAGTACGGGTGCTATTAAATAACCTTGCAAATAGGGATAGTTAATCGTTTATAGATAAGCTATTACGTACTTAGCAGAGGGACGCCTTTGCTATCGAGCGCATTAATAAGCTTGTAAGTAGGCGGGCGACTCGATCTAGCAAGAGTAATAATAATTAGTCGATCGACGACAAAGGTTACTTAAAGTTTAAGGGCAGATACTATATCCCTACTAAACAATCGATTAGACAAGAGCTTTTAAAGAGGCACTATAATAGTAAACTCGCTAGTTACTATAGTATAGAGAGGTCGCACGAGTTACTATCGCGTACATACTACTAGCTAAATAGTAAGCGGTATATAAAGGAGTATATACAGACCTATATAGTATACTAGCGAGTTAAAGTACCGAAGCACTTGCCGTTCGGCGAGTTGTCTTCGCTCCTTGTCTTAAAGAAGCTATTTGCTAAGCTAATAATAGACTTTATTATAGGCCTTCCGCCTACTAAGCGTAGAGGTAGTAAGGACGTATATAATGCTATCCTTGTTATAGTAGATCGATTTACTAAAGGCGCTCGATATATCCTAGCGCGCAAGGATTAGACTGCTATTAATATAGTAGAGGCGCTATAGACTAACATCTTCTATACCTATTAGAGAACCCCTAAGGGGATAGTCTCCGATAGGGGCACGACATTCACATCGTACTATTAGAGCGAAATATACCTATAGCTAAGACTAAAGCATCGGCTATTAATAGCCTTCTATCTATAGACTAACGGTTAAATAGAGAGGCAGAATGCTACCCTATAGCAGTACCTACGCAGTTATATTAACGAGAATCCTAAGGATTAGGTCAATCTCCTATAGCCTATAGAATTCGTATACAATAACAGTGTATACTTATTAACTAAGGTTTCACTATATATAGCTATAATAGGTTAAAACGCCGCGTTGCTATAAGATCTATTTACCTCGCTCGAGGCCGAGCGTAAGGAAAGGGAAGCGCGTTAAGTACTAGAGACACTAGCGGCAATAGAACGTATCTAGAAGATGCGAGAAATCTGTACTAGGGTGGCTAAGAAGTTAACAAAGGCTTAAGAATATTAAAAGGCCTACTACGATAAGCGTTATACACTAATAACCTTTAAACAAGGCGATATAGTTATACTTAGCACTAAGAACCTCCGCATCCGCAAACACCTATCGCCTAATAGTAAAACAAGGCCTAAGCTCGTACTAAGATATATTAGCCTATTTCGCATCCGAGAACCGAAGGGCAATAGCTAGGCCTACTAGTTATAGCTTCTACCCTATTATACTATCTATAACACCTTCTATATCTCCCTCCTTAAACTATACTACTAGCGCGAAGGCGATAAAGCGCCTGCTAAGTTAGAAGAAGTCTTAGCTAATAGTAAAGAGCTATAGTCTATAGAACGTATCCTAAAGCATCGGACTAGGCAGGGCAAGAAGGAGTACCTATTAAGATAGCAGGGCTATTTACCTAAATAGGACTTATAGGAAGCTAAAGCCTCTTTTAAAGACATAACTAAGTTGTTAGATAAGTATTAGACTAGCGTAAAGAACACGAAGAAGGCTAAGAGCTTATAATGCCTATAATGTTACTATTAAGCCTAGGATTAATACTACCCCCGGGGTACTATTAGCTAACTAATTAGCTATAAGCAATTGTTAGCAACAAGAGACAATAAGACTACACTACTATAGTGAACGCGCACCGAGTGTTAACAAGCGCGCTACGACGCGTTAACTAATTGCCTGCTCTTTTAAGGATTCCACCTCTTTACTAACGCGCCCTATAGGTCCCTCTCTTGTTCCCTTATTCCGTCGAGGCCTCGAGGCCTAGGCAATCGGCGCGGCCGGCGCGGCTATATTAGTAATAGTATTGCGGGGTATATTGTTAGTTAAAGAAGGAAATTAGAAGAAGGTGAAGTTAGCGCTAAGACGACTAGCGCCGCTATTATTAATATTACTTACTATTATTACTACGCCTATAGACACAACCTTACCTATACTACGAGCCTAAGGCACCTTTAATCAAAACTTTAATTAAAACTTTAAGGCCAAGTTAAAACTTTAAGCCGCTTAAAAGATTAAGTAGACTAATAGACTAACTAACTAAGGGCAAAAACTATAGAGCTAAGCTAGCTAGGGTCGATCTTGCGGACAATAGGTTACTCCTCAATCTTTCCGATCCTTTAAGCGAGGCGAACCTCTACTACTACACTTATAATAGCCTTTACCTATAGAAACTAGAAGAACTGAGTTTTTTGAAAAGATAAGATAAGATTAACACTTAGAGGCTACTAAACCTAGCTAATTAGGGCTAGCGAAACTACGAACAATAAGAACAATAACCCTTAGAAGCGGACAAACCCTTAGAAGCGGACATTGCTAGGTTTTTTAAGAGTAGACGCAAAGAACTCGGTACGATATTACTTAGAGCGGAGGTAGGGCTGTAATACCTCGTATGTCTACCTATTATAGTAGGGAAGACGCGCTCGTATTGTAATTAGTCGAAGGCCCTTAATTCTTATAGATATATATTACTTTATAGTTTATTATATATAGGGATAGCGTAGTTAGAGTTAGACATTGTGCTATATTAGAGGTAAGGTTTGACATAGTTATATAATCGGTAGTTATACGTTCAATTTAGCGTAGACTAAGCGGCCTATTAGACCTGCTAAGTTAGTAGCAACAGAGGTTGAGACTAGGACAAAGACCGGCTACGAGGGCGCGGCCTTTAGAAGGGAAGCGTATATTAGGACTAAAGAGGTTATACGTAATTAGCATATAACCGGGCTCGAGTAAAGCTAGGGTCTTAATGCCTTAGGCAGGGCTTAGCGCTTAGTAATAGGCTAACTTGCCTACCTTCCTCCCTCTCCTCCTAGCTCCTTATCGAATACTACTCGTACCTACGACTACCCTATCTACCTACTAACATACCCTTCTTATACAATATCGCGGATACCGCGGCGCTAAACGATTTCGAGGTAAAATATAGAGAAATCGAGACGAACGATAGACCTTTAGGAGACTAGGAGAAGAGAGGAAAGCGAAAGAAATAAAGCGGTAACCTAGAGTTTTACTATAGAGTAACGATTATCGATTTATAGATTTTACGGATTTTACTAACCTTTAGAGTTTTACTAACTTATTAGTTTTGTTTAAGGATTGTTTTAGTTTACTTAAGGAATTTAGAAAGGGAGATATAATTTAGGAGTAGAGAAAGATTTTATTTAGGTATTTATAAGTAAGTATCGGGTCTCTACCCGAAATTAAGAGGTCCTCTTAGGATAGAAAAAAATAATAATAATACCTCCGAAACTACCTAGAGCCTACTAGAAAACCTACGGGAACCCTTAATTAGTAGCCTCCTATACCTCCGGACCGTTACAATTAGTTCCGAGCCTAAGAGCGGTAGGAACCCCTCTAAAAAAGAGATTAGCGAGAGAAAACGGACGGATAGGAGTAGAATACTTACGTCTAGGTCTATTAAGCTACGATATTAGCGACGGTGTTCGTTACCTCCGAGGCTACCGCGCTAAAAGAAAAGGTTAGCGAGGGTTTTATCGCGGAAAACGAAGAAAATTTACCTAGATAATAATCCCTATAGCTAGAGAGACTTTAAGGCCTTCTATACCTTAAGGACCTTAAGAAGATCGGCGTACTTAGCGGCGAGATTGCTACGAGTCGCGCGGGTATAGCTAGCGTAGGCTACGTAGGCTATTTAAGGACTAAATAGTTAGCGAGGGTTTTAGTATAGGAATCGGAGAAACTTATAGTAGGACGTACGCGATTCTCTTACGAGTATAATTAGTATAAGCCCTTAAGCCGGCCGCTGCCGGCGGGCTTAAAGAAAGTTAGCGAACCCCGCGATAAAAAAGGCGGATACCTTATAGATTAACTAGCGTAGTCCTTACTAGAGTTATAGCAACTAATATAGTAGATTCGACGAGCTATCTAGAATAAGTTAATTTTACGAAGGAAATCGCGGAAGATAGGGTAGGAACTTACTATAGTAGTAGTAGTAGTAGTAGTAGTAGTAGTAGTAGTAGTAGTAGTAGTAGTAGTAGTAGTAGTAGTAGTAGTAGTAGTAGTAGTAGTAGTAGTAGTAGTAGTAGTAGTAGTAGTAGTAGTAGTAGTAGTAAGGGTATATAAAGAAAAAGAAGAAGAAGAAGGAAAAGAGGAACCTAGAAAATATTAATACTCCTAGAAAGCGATATAGAAGTAAAGCGAAGGAAGGCGCGAGTATAAGTAAAGCGTTTAAAAAAGCAGTTATAGCGCGTTTTAGAAGGTAGTTAGTAGGTAAAAGAGCGCGGCTTAGAAGTCGCGAAGAAAGTAATAGTTCCTAAAACCTAGGATATAGCAACCCTAACTAGAAAGTAGTAGAAAATCTAGACGCGCGGAAGGAAACTACGAGCGCGTTACTTTAGAAAGCTTAGATAAGTATAGATCTAATATCTAAGGTAATAGCGCTAGAAACTACGAGGGGCGTTCTATCTCTATAAAGGAAACGGAGGAGGACAGGGGTAATATAAAGGGCTACGCCCTAGGTAGAAAGTACTAGCCTTAGATATTCGGCCTACGCGATTCTAACCTACTACTTAGCGCTTAGCGTACTATATAAAATCATTCGGATTTATATAGATAGACTTAGCTCTTTATCGAACCTATTAAGTCTTATATCTAGTATCTACGTACGCGTTACTTACTTATAATAGTAGTATAATAATATTAAATCTATATACCCTAATCTCTCGGAATTAATAATACTAGCGCTATTAATAGTACTAATAACTAGTGCCGCTAAGCGTAACTAGTTAGCTTATAGCTTTATTATAAGCCTCCGCTATAATCGCTTATCTTATACTACTATCGAGAAGCTAGTCTATCTATATTAGAACCTTTATATTAAGTATAGGATTAACGATAACTAGCTTATAGACGACGACTTCTACGATCTGGAAGAAGTACTTAAAGCTATATTAGACGGCGAGGTCGATAATAGCGCCGTTACTAACCCTAATAGTACTTATAGGGCGAGTCTATAGATATTTCCCTATATTTACTTACTCTTAGTATATAATATATCGCGTCTTATCTACTTTTATATAGTAGCTTAGTAGCTAGCCCCGATACGATAAGACCCTCCGTATGTCCACTCGTACGTACGTAGCGGGTTTATCGGTAGACACTGCCCCTATTTTATAACCACGGTGGAAGCACAACACTAACTCGCACCCGTAGAAATAGCCTCTGGGTGGGGTCCAGTTCAGCTTCATTCCAACTCCTCGTTTGCAGGCCTGTGCCATGCGATTGCAAGGCTTCAAATTGGACCTCTTGGCGGTCCATATATGGCCTGTAAACAACCATGGAAGTTGTTGGTCAAGCCCAGCCGCCGTGGCGGCTTGATTTACACCCTTGTCTTGGTTGATATACTTATACCTGACTTGCTTCAAATTTGTTGACTTCTCGCCGCTGATCACGAGGCACAATGGCGACTACAAAGCTCATACTCGTAATCTCTACGTGAGTCGGTAGCTCAGACACTCGATACATTCACGTCAGAATTGACTTGCGTTCAGCCTGTTCTCCCTCGCTACAGCCACTGCTCTTGCCGCTCCGCCAGCGCAAAGCAATCATCCAAACCACTGTCTCTGCCTTAGGCCCGGAGATGGAATTGAAGACGAGACTGCAACAAAAGCGGTCTGCCCTCAATTCGGGGGTTCTTACGTGACCCTTCCAGAGTACCGGAACGGAAAAAAGATCGATCTAACATTCGGTGCTGTACGTGCCTGCAAAGTTTGCTCAGTCTTTGCGAGCCTTTACTGACGTTCAAACGCAGTGCGTCGACCTTGGTTGGTCATATGGAGACAAGTTCAAGGAGGCATGTCTCAAGCACTACGGCAAGACCACGAGTGATGGGCAGGATGGTGCCCAGTGTTGCCAACCTGTTTCCTCTGGTGAACCTTGCCGGAATTATCCTCCGTGATTTGTTCCTGGCTGTGTAAGGTATCACGCACAGCGCAGTGGATGACTTACGTAATACTGCCTTGCTGGCGGTTCAAATTGGCTTCGTTAAATACCTATGTTCTGTCTATTCTCTGGTCTAAAATACATACAGTGTGAAAATTCTTCATATGCCAAGGAGTCATGTGACAGTCATGTGACTGAGCTGACGCGTCACATAAGGTGGGCCCGGGCCAAAGATCTTTTATGTGAAAGTGAGCGACAAAGACCTTGGGCGTGAAGGGTTAGCGGGAATGGTTCGTAGCAAACATGGTGTATATACTCACTTGAACTACTTTCCTGCCTGCTCACTTCTTGGTGTGAAGTTGGGAAGGATAAATGCTCTTGGAACGACAGCGTAGCGTCAGCCAAGAGAGTCTTGGCGCAATAGTCTACCCATGAATCTTGAAAGTGCACACCACAGCTCCTACCTCACTTATTATTGTGGTAGTGGTGTTAATATCCTGTAGAAATGCGAATTCATTCCAGCGCATTGTATAGCCGCGTTGCCTCAAGCGTTGTCTAGCATAAACGCGCGACAGTTACAGCTTCCCGAAGCTTGGTCACCAGCACCCAACTGCAATCCCTCCAGCGAGTCATATTGAGAACAGCGAGAACCAAACACCATGGCCCCGGGAGCGGCATATACAGACCATCAATTCAGGTCAAATGCCCATACCGGGCCAAGAGCAACTCCAACCATACCTAAAGGCGGCGTATTTTCAGTCTACGCGGAAATTGGCATCCCAACTCCACCACAATATCCATACGAGGCACTTCTAGACATTCGAACATGGCGAGAATGGAATTCATTCAACCCAGACGTGATCGTCACGAAGCACTCCAACCCACACAGTCGCGACATTCGCATGGAGCAAGGCTGCTTCATGACCGTCTCCTACCAAATCACATCAGATGTTCGAAAGGAGACCAAGTCAGTGTGCAGGCATTTGGAGCCACTGAAGCATAAAGACGATGGTAAAGAGTCGCATAGCATGGGTGGAAACGTGACGCGAATACGCTGGACGTCCGACAACGCAAATCTCTTGACACCAGCTTTCGTCTTGAAGACAGAACGCGTGAATGAGATTGAGGAGACCTCGGACGGTCACTGCAAATACAGAACCTGGTTGACGTTTGACGGCTTCAGCGCGAAGACTATGAAGAAGAAATATGAGAAAGCACTCGCGGCACGTCTGCCGGAATTTTGTGAAGATCTAAAAGAGAGATCTATAAAGCTGTATCAGGATCAGCCGGATCCGCGGAAGATGAGTGTCTCGATGCCGCGCAAGTCTACCCAGCAAGCACGTTCGTCGATGCAGCAGCCCCGAGTATCGATGCAGAAGCCAGAAGGAGAACAGTTGCAGCATTTCCAGACATCTGCTCCGACACGATGAAGAGCGCGTGGCAGCCAGAGGTCTACAACTTTGGTAAAGACGACTTTCGCACGTCTTTGTTCGTGGCCGGCTTGTTGGATGCGGATATGTTTACCGCGTCGGCTCTGTATCTGACCCTTTGCAACGCATGATGGCAGGACCTTCCGAAGTGCTCATGGGTCCTTCTCTAGTCTTGTGGTGGTTCTGGTGTCCCTGTTGATATATCCCAATGCTTTGTGCCGTCGGGTCTCCCCTTTTAGCACATTTGAGTCCGGAACTATGTTCGAAATATACTGTAATGGATTCATAATCTTACTCTTCGCTTCAGTCCGCAGCATCGCCCTCTTCAACTCGTATGCTTCCCTTTGGAGGAAACTTGCAGAAGCAGAATATCACAAACGCCAACAGAGCCACAGCGCCATTGACTGCGAATGTTAAGGAAGGCTGCCCGATTGATGCAAAGGCCGAGAAGACGAATCCAAAAAGCCCCGTCGTCGCCAATCTCGCTACCATCTCAACAAGGCTGATGGCACTGAGAGCATCAGCGCGCTGCGATGGGGAGCACATCTGCAAGATTGTGCCTTTCGCTGCAGATCCAGTTCCGGCGGCAAGTGGTAACACTACTGCCACAACGTACATATGCCAGCCTTGGGAGGTCAAAGTGGCTAAAGCTGTCAGAATGCCATCCACCAGGATGCTGTATCTGGTATACAGGAGATCGAAATGGAAAGACTCGTCTTCATTGGCCTTGGGTCTCGGTGGCTCGATCGGTTCCTGTCCAGCTTGTGTAGGCCCCGATGCAAACTCCTCTGGACTTGTGGGAATGTCTGGAATTTGCGACTCCTCGGCAGAAATCTTGTCATCGCTCATCTCACGTCGATCCAACCACTTGCGCCCTGCAGATATGATCGCTGGGAAAGCGAACGTCAAGTATAATCCTCGAATTAGTGAGTTGACTGAAATCAGCCAGCCATTCTCCGTCGTGCCAAAATCGAGCACATCTGTCGCATACATCTGCAGCAACACTGGGATGTAGCCGGTAGCTAGCAGTGCGGTGAAAGCGCCTGCACCAAGCAAGACGATTCCATACTCTGTTCTAACCTTGCCATCCACCAAGATCCACTTCTGAGGAACGAACATCCTCAGCGGTTCAAAGAAACTAGAGAGCGATCTCGTCTTCTTCTCGTCGGCAGGACTCATTTCCGCTTTGATCCAAGGCAAGAATAGCAGGATGTACGCGCTGGACACCAGGAACAAGACTAAAGTGACTCTGAACGGGGCAATGATTCCGAAGCCATCACTGAGAAGGCCTCCAAATAAGTAGCCCAAAGCAGTGCCGAAGAAGGCACAGCCCTGCAACCTCCCCAGCGTCCCCGTCCGTTCAGCAGGCGCTATGATCTCGGTCGCGAACGAGTTCAATGCCAGAAGATAGCCAGCTGGTCCGCCGACAACCGTGATCATCTGACTACATTGAATGATGATAATTCCAATTCCACCTCCTAATTGAACGCCAACATTCTGTACTGCGAGACGTACGGCAGGCCAGAAGACGGAGGATAAAAGGGCGGACTTTACTCCGAAACGTTTTATGGCCCAACCAGTGTAGAAGAGGTTCAGGACGCCGAATAATGTTGTGCCTGCTCCGAGGAGAGCAACACTCCGAGCCGTGCTGGATTGGATTGCTGTTATGTGGCAATTCTTATCGGGAAGGTTTGGGTGATCTTGGTAGTATTGGTCGCATGTCATGACGCCGAAGACGTAAATTAGACTTTGAAATATATCAGTAACATACGAAAGATGGCTTGAGGGTGTTTCCTTACGGCACTTGTGTTACTCCGAATGATAATGAGACAAGAGTTGATGTGAGTAGTAACTTCAGAACTACTGGTCTACCCCATTTCTGGTCTGGGCGATTTTTTGCTTTCGTCGGCAAAAGTGGAGACGATTCGTGTGGTTCGTAACTCCGGACAGTGTCAGTAGAATTCTTGGATCTGGTTGCTTCAGTATCTGTTTCTTGTTGGTTGGCCATAGCGACAGTCTGGGATTATAGTAGAGTAATCATGAGAAGGTGATGAGAAGTGAAGTGGGTAGAATTGGTGGTGTGAGTGAGGGATCGCCCCGAGAGCGGCCCATTCTCCACGCTTCTTGGCCGAGATGGCCGTTGAGATTTTCATGCAGGGTGTTGGTGTTGGTGAGGGCTGTGGAGTCTGGACCCTCTTGTCTTCATCGATAGGCGAAGAGAGGTGAAGATGTCGATGGGCCTTTTGTGCTGCATATGTTCTACGTGATGCATCAATATCGTCTTCGTTCGATACTCAACATTGTTCGATCATTACAGCCGATGTCGGTTTCAGACGGCAAGGGTCAGGTCTTCTACCTCTTCAAGCAGAATAGCATGGCATAGCGGGCTAGAGAGAAAATGCAAGGACGATTTGACCCTGGCACAAGTTCAAAGCGCATTCGAGAGAAATTTCGAAGCGTGGCCGTGTTCTCCAGTCGCGACGCATTCTAACTAACTACTTCCCCGTAGACCGACTTCATTGGCGTCGTTCCCGATGCAGAGAATGTCAGGACGGAATCTGGGACGGGTTCAAATAGTGCGAAGAACAAGATTTCCGCAGTGAGACAGGCCAAAGCAAAGAGCAGAGGGTTCGGACATGCGCTGTGCGAAAGCATGTCGGCGCATCAGGCTGTAATGTTGGCATCGCTGCGTGTTGAAGGAAAGCGTGATCGGGCTCGACATTGAAGCTGGTCTCTCGATTGTTGCCTTGCTAGACGACGGCGGCCTTACTTTGCATCGTGAGCCCCTGGTTGCCTGGTGAATTACTCGTGGTGTATGTTTCATTGTATGCTCGCAAAAGCCGAGACGGCGGAACGAGACGTTGTTGCCGACGATGCAGGGTGCGGGGATGAACGCAGTTTTCATCTTCTCATCGTGTGCCTCTGTGCACTTGATACAGCAGAGCGTGGGTGTAGGCGTGGACTTCATCTCGGTTGTTGTCAAGGGAGAGGTGCGAAGAGAAAGTCAAAGTAAAAGTCTCATGCAGTGAACAGCCTTTCCGTCCGAGGCTTCGGGTGTGTATCGATACGGAGCCGCAGCAGGGATTCGCGCGCGTGCAGCTGTAGCCGCCCGACCATTGCATCCACTTCCAAGTTGCACTTTCACGTTCACGCCGACGCGACACCACCTGCAGAGCGGAAGCTGTACTAGTACCATCTGCATATCGCACAGGGAAAATGACTATGTTGACTTCGATGTTTGCAGGATGCATTGACATCGGATGAAGTTGGAGGCCAAAGCGCACGAGGCGGATTCGCGGGAACGGCAGCCGGACTGGGCGGGCTGTTGTCATGGGAGACACAGCACGGCTTCGTTTGACGACCATCCGCGATAACTACCTTATTGCTGATGAACGGCCACGACCATGCGACCCTCTCCACGCCCACGCCCACGCCCACGCCCACGCCCACGCCCACACCCACCCCCGAGCGGTACCATACATCATTCTCCTCCCTTCCATCTTTCTCCACGAGAACCAACATCTCCTCTCCTCGACTATTGCTACCCGCGAAACCGGCTGTAAACACAGGCATTCCGTAGCATTGGAGCTCGGCGTCGAGCCCACTCGAGATGGCGCACGAGGACTACCAGATGCTGGAGGAGCTCGGGAGTACGTCCGGAGAATTCATGGCGAACATGTCTCGGTCAACAATACTGATTAACATAACTCCCAGGTGGCTCTTTCGGTACCGTCTATCGCGCTCTGCACAAGCCCACGGGCGACTATGTTGCCATCAAGCATATCGACCTCGAAGGTAGCGACGACGACATTCGCGAGATCCAGCAAGAGATATCATTGCTCGCCACATGCAGCTCAGAATATGTTACGCGATATCGGACTTCGTTTGTGCGAGGTGTCAAGCTCTGGATAGTGATGGAGTACCTCGGCGGCGGCTCATGTCTGGACTTGCTCAAGCCATGTCCAAAGGGACTCGAGGAGAAGTACATCGCCATCGTCATGAGGGAGTTGTTGAAAGGTCTGGACTATTTGCACAGCACGGGCAAGATACATCGCGATATCAAGGCCGCCAACATCCTGCTTGCAGAATCAGGCCGGGTCAAGATAGCAGACTTCGGTGTTGCAGCACAACTCACCAACATCAAATCACAACGATTGACATTTGTTGGAACGCCCTTTTGGATGGCACCAGAGGTCATCCAGGAGGCGGGATACGACTTCAAGGCAGACATGTGGAGTCTGGGCATCACTGCCATGGAGATGGCGCTTGGAGAGCCTCCGAGGAGTGATGTGCATCCGATGAAGGTCCTCTTCTTGATTCCCAAGGAACGTCCTCCCCGCCTCGAAGGCAGTCGCTTCTCCAAAGAGTTCAAAGAGTTTGTCGCGCTCTGCTTGAACAAGGACCCTGAGAAGCGGCCAAGTGCAAAGTCACTCCTCAAGCATGCCTGGATTCGACGCGCAGGAAAGACAGAGACATTGCAAGAGTTGGTGCAAAAAGTGAAGAATTACGACGAGGGCGGTCTTGCACGAGAGAAGGACATCAGGTACTATGAAGAGACATTGCGATCGATGAACCATGCACCAGACAACGACGAGTGGGTGTTTGACACGATCAAACCGACTGCTAGTATCAGGCCAAAGGCATCGCAGACACCCACGATGAAGAGACGAAAGCTCGAGCGGATACCGTCTGGAGACGCATCCGACGTTGAGAATGCGACATCTGCTATGGAGCATATGAGCTTGAGCAATGCGCCTCTCAGTGCTTCGGTCAGAACTCCGACAAGGGAAGCATCAACTATCCATACGCCGAAGCTACGCGCATCCAATGGTCAGCGCACGGTGAGCAGCCAGCGCAAGGTTGCTGCTCCCACTGCACGAAAGGTATCTGCAACCCCAACAGCACGGCGAGTTGGCAGCCGAAGTGTTTCCGGTGCAACGCCGACTGCACGCAAGGTCAGCCAACAGCAGCCCAGACAGCCTCTGGCGCTCGACATGTGCTTCGGCAACGGCACATCAACGGTGCGACAATTCAAGCGCGTCAGCTCAGGCAATCGACCCTCGACGCCTCCTGAGCAGACAGGTACATCCCCTCAAGACAGCGTGTTTGACAGTGACGCTGAGAACAAGCCTCCTGTTGTGGAGCCCGCTGAGCAGCAACCAGTAGTTGCGACGAAGGAAGCCGTGCTTGGGCGGCGAGCATTTGCAAAATGTCTAGATCCTGCTTTCCAGGAGACGTTTGCAGGCACCGCAGACCGCACTCGCCGGGAGGCATTGAGCAATGTTGTCGAGGCCTGGTCGAGACTGGATGAGGTGGATCCCCAGGGCGAGCTGCTTCTGCTTAAGAGCATTGTCGATCGCATCCAAGCAGATCCAAAGCTCGCCAGTGCTCTCATGCCTCAACGGGTTGCCAATGCTCAACTGGCCTCGCTGCGAATGTCGCCGTCCAAGAAGTCGATGAATGTTTCAGAGACAGAAGTCAGCCGGGACCTTACACCACAATCGTCGCCGCTGAAATCAAGGCAGTCGACAGATGCTCTATCAAGCTCGACGAGGTCTCCCAACAAACGGGAGAGTAGTCCGACCAAGCTCGTAATGGCGTCGCAGAACCCGCATCTCAAGAAGATGCGGTCAAGCCAGCAGCTGCAAATCGATCGCGAGAAAGCCGCCTTAGATGAGAAGGCCAGATTGGAAGAGAAGATGCCGGGAAATAGGACTGAACCAGGCATGGAGCATATCGGCCTCTTGGAGAATGTCATATATGGTCGCTGGGTCGATGGCCTTCGATCGAAATGGCCTTTGGCATAGCTTGCTTGACACGACACGATTACGGCTGACTTGCGCGTGCAAACATAAAGGCTAGATGAGACACCCTGCATCGGAACGTAAGGCGCACTCGAATTCTTGTACATTAATTGTTGCATACGCGACACGGGAAATGGTTGGATCAGCTGGGCTGGGAACGAGGTCGTCTCTGGAGACGCATGCAGAGGCTGATGTCGCGTTGCATTGGAGATGGGTGAGAGGCTTTGTCGATAGCATTGGAAAGGAAGGCTAGAAGGTGTGAATGCATGTCAAGTAGTCGATTGAATGAAATGTATCAATATTGACCACATCTCTCATGTTCAACGGGACAACCTTTTCTGCTCCTTCGGAGTGATTCTGATATCTCTTCGGTCACGAAACCTCGACTGCTCCCTCCGGCACACCTTTCACACTCTTCAATCTGCGCGAGAAAAATTGCATGATTGGCATCATTTCGTCCTTGTTACTCGGCATGCTATCCCCTGCTTTCCGGTATCGCTTGATCTCAACATTCTGAAACACCTTCCTCAACTTTTCTTCCGAAGAGTCTGTGACGGAAGAATTGTCGGAGCCAGCACAGACCAAGACTGGTGTTCTGCATTTTGGTTCCAAGGAAGCTGGAGCTGAAGATGGGAGTCCGGCTCCAATACTGATAACTCCACCTAGTTCGATCAGAGTTGGATCTTTCACTGGAGAAGATTCGTGGATATGAGCTGTGCGAGCGATCATTAGCCGAGAATGTTCGAGCACGAGGAAGAGAATTTTGTTGTTACCTGCTAAATTCAGAGCTGCCATTCCACCTTGGCCAAACCCAAAGAAGATGATCTCCCTTCGTTGATAGCCACATTTCTCAAGCAGGACGTCGTCGATGAGCCCTTGAAGAATTGTAGTCGTGCCCTTGAAGCCCCCGTCGGCGTCTATGCCGCCTGAAGTTGAGTCGAAGATTATGTCATCGCCATAGTGGAATCCGCCTAGGTCGAGGAGGGGTTGAGGGCCTTGGAGGGAGATGCACGCCGTTTCGGGAAGGTTCATCTGTTTGCCCAGGTTCGCGAAAGAGGCGTGGGTGTCGCCCAAGCCGTGGAGCAGGACGAGGATGTTGGTTGGTGGATCATTGTTCGGTGCTGTTGTATGGTTTGGTTAGCTTTGGTGGTCGGACGAGCAAGGAGAGGTTGAAAGGATATGAGAGGAATAGAAGCGGAGAGGTTCAATAGTGAGAATGAGCGTCGTGTCGAGGCCGTGGAAGCCGCATAGCTTGTGAGCTACTCATCTCCATGAGAACGCTGCAGGCAGGGCTACAGACCTATTCAATGGATTGGGATTGGCAGCAGACCGGCTATGCTTGCTTGCTGTACTTACGCGGTACGATGCTCAGCTTGAGCTTCGGCGGAAAGTCAGCGGCAGTAGGAAGTCGACTCATTTCTCTACACGGCCCGTGAGACTTGCTGCGCCGCTGCAGGTACGCTGAAGCTAATTGAGCTCAGCTGAAGTGCTGATGCGAGGTCGGTAAGATCATTAACGTTATCAGATGGCTGCTGGCCAGACTCGCAAACGCAGACATGAAGCGGTGTTGTGGCGGAGCAGAAAAGCACAAGCGTCGACAAGCATGGTGCCAAGGCAGATCTCAGCGATCAAGCTTTCTCTCGGCGCGCTGTCATGGCGAGGCGATTCCGATCTCTCCACATCAACACCTCGACGCCGATCTAGACGTCAAGGCAGTGCAACGTCGTGTTTCGCGCCCACCGTCGCCAAATCACAACCACGCGGACCCAGGAATCGTATTCAACATGCAACGCGCTCTGCACGAGAAGGCCGGACGAGCCCGCAAGGTTGCGTCGTTTGGCCAATTGACTGGATGACGGATGACTGCGGGACCTGTGGCTGTTTCGGGGACGCCTGTGATGCAATCCCTGAGACCATTGGTGCCATTGACACGCATGCTGGTGCTGGTAGCTCGAGCAAGCGGCTGTGCTGGCGGGGCCTGACGGTGAGGGTTTCAGAGGGGTTCAAGAGGTATATATTGTCTTCATCCATCCGTTCATGAGTTCTCTTCCTCCTACAACAAACGACAACAGCTTAGACCACAGACCACCTCTAGCTTAAGCATTACTCTGCACCTACACCTACAGTCCTTCAAGATGTTTGGATTCGGTGAGTACCAGTTTCGAAGGTCTGTACCCTCAATATCCTTGCTGACTCCTTTCTAGGCGAGGCCCGCGAACAGTACCAGCAGGTCTACGATGGCGAACCAAACAAGGCCGAGTTCTCTCACGAGCTCGTTGCTGGTGGTGCTAGCTTTGCGGCCATGAAGTATTTCGAGGACCGTCAGCGCAAGGAGGGTAGGTTTCCTGAAATGAAAGCAGTTGCCTGGATGGTTCGATGCTGATCATTGCCTTAGGCAAGCCAGTCTCTCACCAGTTCGCCAAGGAGCTCATCGCCGGCTTCGCTGGCGCTGAGGTCGACAAACTCGCCGAGACCAAGGGCGAGGATTGGTTTGATCGTGAGAAGGCCAAGCACGAGGCCAAGAAGCGATCTGAGCAGCTCTACGACCAGCACTATGGTCAGGACGACCAGTACGACCCAAACAACCGTGACCCGCCACAGCACCTCCGTGAGCACTTCAACGACCGCGATGGGTGGTAAATGCTCAACTTTGATGAGACGTCAAGAGCTACGAAAAGCATAGGGCGATTGCAGCTGCTGTTGCTTGACGCAACTTGCTGTCGATCAGCTGTGTCCAAGTTTATAGTCCTACGGTCAATGCCGACATGATCAAAGAGAAGAAATGAAAGCTGAACCATGACCTCTACCTACCATGCCACCTTAGATTCTCATTTTTGCCGAATTGTGCTTGTAGTTGGTACGCCTGAGTCCGCACCTTTTGCAGTCAAACACCTCTACGTCTTTGGAATGCGAGGGTATTCAGGAGAATCGACTGTTGGATGGACGATGCTGGCAGCTGAGTATTGTTGAACAGCGACCACCGGCCATTTTTGCTGTCGATCATCGGCACGTTTTTGAAGTTGGCCTGGATGTAGCTTTGCATTGCAACAAAGGAATGCTCCTGCTTGATGTTGTTGGCTTGGCAGGAGGCGGGTCATTTCGGAGCGAGGATGTTGCCAGCCAGCCTCCGACCTCACAGTCATCCTCCTCCTCCTCCTCCTCCTCCTCCTCCTCCTCTCCGCAGCTCACAAATGACGACCCTCCGCCGGCCGCAAAGCCTGACTGACCGCGCGTCCCGCTCTTGGCGATGCCGACGGAGTTCACCGGCGAACTGTTCATGCAGTCATCGCACCGCCGCATTGGCCACGGCCATGTTTTGAAGCCCACCGCATCCTTCCCGCCATGCCACAGTGGGACCTCGCACGTTCTACGACCAGTCTCCTGAACGGAGGAACCCCTATGGCTGGCCGATCTGGTCACAAGGTCAGCAGTGATGAGCAACCACTTCGCGACTTCGCTCAACATCCGGCCGACGAGGCCCAGTTCGGCCTGTGGTATTGACGGACGGTCAAGCAGTATTCTCACCTCTCTGCCAACGTCGCGATGACGAACAGCGTGATTAGCAATGTCCCAGAGTGTTTATCTAGCGATGCATCTGTTACCCCGGACCATCTATGCAACATGCGACTTCAAGAATAGTCGCCTATGATCGCAATTATTATCGCGTGCGCTCCACGCCTCTTGCATGCATTATACATGTGATATCGACGGTCGCGGACTTAAGTTAGACCGGTGACAGCAGCGAAGGACAAAGGACGACTTCTCTTGACGGCACACCCTCAGAGCATTTCGATGCACTAATCGAGCGGCTCTCAATTCTTCTTTGCCTTTTGAATCATTTCACGGGGCGCGCTATCTTCCATCATTGCCTGGATTTATGCTCTCTTTGTGGCGGAACAGTCATAGACCTGTGTTGACGATCACTCACTGGCTTTGTCACCACCAATCAGAGACGCGGACAGAAACCCGAAGTAGTGCAGCGAATGACCCGAAGTAGTGCAGCAAAACATTCGAACTTGTTGCAGCACGAGGATATCGATCGTCTCTGGATATTGAGCAGACATCAGCAACAGACATGCCAGGTGATGGCCTACCATCGCTGCCTGCCGAATTGGTGTTGCGCATCGCGGAGGACTTAGAATATGTCGACCTTCTACCGCTGACGGCGGTCAACTCGAGGTTCAGGGAATGCCTTTTGCCTATGATTTTCAGAACGATCCGGGTCTCGAACGATGAAGAGAGTTCCAATTTTGCGCTGTCGATGGCCAAGAAATATGGCAGGCACATCAATGAACTCCACTTCGAAGGGTTTGCAAGTCCAGCGGACGACATTGCTACTTCACCTAACCCACAAACTCATTGTGGACCGACAGGCACTTCGGCCCTTCCCGCTGCCACGAGACAACTGCTAGGAGGACGATACCTTCCTCATGTTTCTCAAGCTCGAATACAGTTCATGTTTGACTTCGATTCTGAGGACTGGCTCACTCAAGAGGCTGGCGCCTTGCCGGGTTTCTATGACTTCGACGCGGTGGAATGGGACTCGCAGACAGAAGAGCGTGAGTCGCGCTGGCTATGGCGGTCTCTAATGTCGGATACATGGCTGGCTCTGGCTAAGAACGACTCTATTCGTTCTCTGAACGTAGTCGACTTGGTTCCCAGGCCAGTGACTGCTTTTCGTCAACCCGAGTTTCAAGCCTTTTTGGGCAAGTTGAAGACTGTCGAGATGTCGGTCTGGGGTGCAGACAAAGGTGCTGGATGGCTCACACGTACACTGCCTGGCTATATGTTATTCACTTCACAGCTCCGCGAGTTCTTCTTCTGCTGTCTTCTTGCTGTCACGAAACTCTCGCTAAGGGCGTCTCCAACGGGTCTTCCTGGTCTACAAGCACAACTTCATGGCACCGTTGGGCTGCGTTCCCGAGATATGCCAAATTTGCGACGACTCCACCTTCAGAATGTGTTCATCGGTCACGAACTAGTACGATTTCTCTCTGCTCGTGCTCAGACGCTGGAGTCTTTGAAGCTGGATTACTGCCTGTGCTCGCCGAAAGAGAGCGTCCACAAGACACGTGCCAAGGGCGGCGTATCATGGGCGACCGTGTTTCGAGCCCTTCGTCAAAGCGACACTCGATTATCTCAGCTGGAGATACGTCCGAGGTATGCAAAATTCGCACAAGACGAACGTCATGATGTCACTCATGACCGCGGACTGCACGATGAACATAACATGGAGAAGCACATTGAACGCTGCTTGCAAGAAGATACCACTATAAGAGTGTTTGGCTATGGCGAACTCTACGAATCGGAACGCACCCCCAGGGACGATAGCCAATTAAATGTCAAGGCGTTCCTCCGTGGAGAAGATATGGACGAGTACAGGAAACTGATGGCAGTCATCGAACACAACGCGATCCGGTGAAAATGGTGGATACAAGTCTCAAGTTTACATGGAATGAAGGGTGACTGACCACACGTTAGCCGCCCACAGCATGCCTCGCTTGGAAAGGCGCAAGACATATGTGACATGTCGACTCGACAAATCAAGTACAGCCTCTTACCTAGATGACGTGCGGTCCATTGTGCCATCGACAGCTAGACACATTCAGAGGCTACGAACGTATCCTACATCATGAAGTTACTCGCCACCTCAATCCTTTCGCTGGTATCACACCGTCAAGTTCAATGACACGGGTCCTCTCCAAGCTAATCTCATCATTCAGGGCAACACGGCCCTCACCCTTCCGGGGCCGGAAGCAGGCCTTCGACACAAGGATCACAAGAACAAGATGATGACAAGCGAGAGCGGTAAAGAGCACATGGAACTTCCAGCATGCAATGTTCTTCCGGCCAAGTCATCTGGCGTCTTGGAAGGCAATAAAAAGGCGGAGCCAGAAAACTGCGATTCGCCGTATAAGGATGAAGATGAAGAGGTAAGTAATCCAGACATGATCAAACCTTAGGTCTCGACCCCGATGCTAACTTCGTCATGATAGCATATCTACTAGATTTCTTCGAAAGACGAGAAGCAATTCAGTCAGGTCTGTTGTGCGGGAGAAGCGAAGACTGACGATTAGAATGTTCCATAGATACGGAGGGATTTGAAAGCCTGATCTTTGATCTTCTACTTGGACGGCGGGTCCTCTGCGTTCCAATCATCAACGTAAGGACATTCCTTCACTTCAAACACCCCATCTGGTCCGGCTGCCACAAATGAGTTCCTTGGAATCAACTCCCAATCTGCTTCTTTGTAAGTGCTGGGTTCGCTAGCGACAATCAAATGCTCGCCGTGTTTCTCTTCCGGAATGCCGATCTCGCGTTTGGGGTGCTGCACTCCATCGGCATTGTCGGGATATTTTCGGTTCAATGTAACTCCGGCACTGGTTGAATAGTATAAAGATGGTGGCTGAGATGTTCGGTGGTTTCGGAATCGATAAGCAACAAGCTTGACGCCGTCCGTAGCGCAGAGATTCAGTGAGTTTGGTCGCTTCTTGTCACCGCGACGCTTCTGCTGAAGAGTTATGATTGTTGCCACGGCTTTGTGAAGTGCCTCGCTCATTTCGTGGATGGAGTATGTCTTTTCGAATGAAGAAGCATCGCCTCCGTTTGTGAGGTAAGTCATGTATAGACCAGCAATATGTCTGTGGATGATAGCATCAGGTCAGTACTCAGTGGGGTTGTCATGGCAGGAAGAACGCACTCAGAATCCGTCCCGCCAAACACGTTGGCATATGCAGCTGGGCTCATCTCATTCACAACATCCCTCTTGATCTCCTGGAAGTCACTTGCAGCTCCATTATGCATAAAAGTATGTCGACCAAACACAAAAGGATGATTATTCACATATGCAATCGCAGTGCCTGAGCTCGCACGGATATGCCCAAAAAGACATCTTGTCTCGGTATTGGCACAAATACTCAGGAAATTCGAGTCATTGCGGGGAGGCTGGATCGTCTTGTACAATGCTGGACGGAGTGTCTTCTCACATTCGTGAGCCTCATCAATCCAGACGTAGGGTTCGTGCGAGGAGTCATGGAGACGAACCTCTTTTGCTGCTACATCTGCGGTCTTGCTCGGCCGTGCGAGCTCGAAGTCTGCTTTGGAGGACGTGTACCAGGCGACTCCTAGACCGTCAAAGTTGAAGACCAAGTTTCGCGCTTTGATGTCGTTCGAGGAGTCATCATTGCCTTCGGCGTCGTGAGGCAGGAGTTTGGGTAAGTAGTGGTCCGAAACTTGCTTCACCAGGGAGTGTTTGGGTGTGATCAGGACGTCTTCGAGCAGACATGGCTCGGATGGGGAGATATATGCAAACCAGCTTTGTGATCATTAGTACATTGAATGAACTTGCAGATCCTCGGATATGATGAGAGGAGGAGGAGGAGGAGTATTGAATTCGTGGTTCAAGCTCGGTCCAGGACCACGACCAGGGTAGGGTGATTAGGGTCACCGGATTGGGAAACATGGAGTGAATGTTGCACTTACCGACACATGCTGGACAAGATCAGTAGGAGGGGGATGAGTTGATGTGAATATCGCAGTATTCGCCAGAACGGATGTGAGATTTGATTGTTGTCACGCCTGATCGCAGGTCGTGTGCGATGGCAGTAGCAGCAGGGATGACGAGGTCGCGTGCAGGTCTGCCGACTAATAGAGTTGCGGCCAAGAAGCTCTCTGCAGCAGTCGCTTCTCTATCGATCAACAGCTAAACACGAGAATACATTAAGCTACACAGTCCACAGGCGCGATGGCGACCATACCACCAGAGCATCAGCTTTCCTCGGTTCCCGCCAAGGCGATCCTGCCTTTCAATGAGCGCCAGCAACCTACGATCCGTTTGTACCCGCTCAGCAACTACACCTTTGGCACCAAGGAAACACAGCCGGAAGAAGATCCGTCAGTGAAGGACAGGCTGCGCAGATTAGAGGAGCACTATGAGAAGCATGGCATGCGAAGGACATGTGAAGGCATTCTGGTCTGCCATGAGCATAACCATCCACATGTCCTGATGCTTCAAATCGCCAATGCATTCTTTAAGCTGTAGGGATATATCTGGTGTCGCATTAAGACGCGCCTAGCAGAGCTGATATGTGTATAGGCCCGGTGACTACCTCCAGCACGACGTCGACGAGATCGAGGGGTTCAAGGCGCGACTGAATGAACGCCTTGCGCCAACGGGCTCACTCGGCGCGTCTGAGGCCGCAGACTCAGATTGGGACGTCGCCGACACCCTCGCTCAGTGGTATCGTCCCAACTTCGAGACGTTCATGTATCCATTCCTCCCTCCACACGTGACGCGCCCAAAAGAGTGCAAAAAGCTATACTTCATTCGGCTCCCCAAAGCCAAGGTACTCAGTGTGCCTAAGAACATGAAGCTGCTAGCCGTACCTCTCTTCGAGCTGTACGACAACAGCCAAAGATATGGTCCGCAACTAAGCGCCATTCCACATTACCTCAGCCGGTATCGATTTGAATTTGTGGATGAAAAGGGCGAGGTCGTTTCATACACACCTGGAGGACCAATTGACGAGAAGGTGAAGACGAAAATTCTGACAGGAGGAGAGAATGGGCATGCCAAGCAAGATGATGATACGGCGGTGGTCAAAGATGAAGAGATGGCTCAGGCTTGAAGAGACTAGATGCGCATCAGCGCCAGACAGACCTGCGGCGAGGAAATCTTCATCGGACCACACGATCTCATGCCGCAGTTAGAGAATCGCGATGACTCTCGGGCGCAGTAGCTGCGCTCTTCTGGCCAGGAGACCGGAAGGTATGTGCTGACATGGCGTGATCAACAGCGCTTGACGAAAATGCGCTGAAGAAGAGCTGAGACATCCACATGCGATATCACATTCTACCCACACCGTACGAGCTCAACACTGCGCATTCGCCCACTCCACTGGCTCGAAATCTCTGTCATCATATCACGGGTCGTTTACAATCACGGTCGATATTTGGCTCGTCGGAACGACAAGTAGGCAACGTTCAGCCATTGGGAATGCGCAAATGCGGTATTTCGGCCCTGCAGGTTCACCCGGCGAGAAGTGGTTCTCTGGACACGTGCTGGCGGCTGGAACACGAGGACTGTATGAGGAATGCATCGCTCTTCACGTCTACTGCTGTGGCGCTCATACGACGCGCTGCGAGAATATGATGCAGTAGTTCGCGGGCCTAAACCGGGGAAGCGAATCTGGGGCCGACGCAGCCTGCTCGTTTGATGTGAGAGAGCTCCTATACACCAGGCTTTTGCAATGAGATGACGTTTAAACGGGATGACTCTGTTCCGCAATGGTTGAGATGTGCCTGAATATGCCGAACTACGTCTCTCAAACGATGCCAGAAAGGCGTGGCGATGCTTGGTTGAGCGTGTGGTCTTCTGGCGGTGCTCGATTTGGCAGTCTGCAGGGACTACTATTTTCCCGATTCTCTGACACTTCTTTTCATGGGTGCTGCATCTTTCCGCAGAAAAGCTACGTCGGATGTATGCATTCGTTATACGGGCGCATCGCACCACCAACCCGTACCTGCTTCTCGCGAACACGAAAATGCAAGGGCGGCCAGGGCTCAAGCAACGCCAAGCGCCACGAAGATGACGCCTGTACTTCGAGCGCCAGAATGCCACATGGAAGCCTCCCGAGCACTGCTTTCCGAGAGGCTTTCCAGAGGCGTACGCTGCACTGCTAGCAAGAACCGAATTATCCGGCCAACACTGCACATGTGGTCGGCGCGATGATGCCTCCCGACCTCCTCGTGTCGACCCAAATCTGCAAGTCCACCTTCAGCAGTACCGCCTTGCCCACTGCTCCTCTCCGAACGATGCACCTAGAGCTAGAGCGTAGCTGCCCTCATCGTGGACACCGGAACTCCCAGCTCTCGTCAGGCGACCCTACTTCCTGCACTTGCTCATTGTCGCCAAGCCGTCTGTACAGTGTCTGCAAATCGCGGACTTGAAGGTACCTTTCACCTTCCAATAGAGCACAACATGGTCGCTGCGCATCCACTAGCTCATGGAGCCTCGCTTTGGAACTGTCGACGAGCGACGCCGTAGACTGGCCACTGGTGCTGGGAACACATCGGAGGTATGCATCGTGCTTGACCGTACCGCAGCGTTACTCCTCGAAAGGCTATTCTTGTGCAGATTGTGCATACGCGAGAACTCGTCTTCGAGCTCGGTCGATGAGGTATAAAGCAGTGATTGATTCTCCTCATACATTCTCCTCCATCAGCATCAGCAACTCGTCAATCAATCGATCCAGCCTTTCATTCCTCCAAAGCCGGACTTACCTTCGTTAGCTTCTGCAGCAAGCAATCATCATCGTTAACTAGCCATCATGTACTCCCCAATCCAGCTCGCGACTGTTGCTCTGCTCGTTCTTAGCTCTGTAGCCAATGCCTTCCCAGGTGCTACCACGCCAGACTCATACGGCAAGACGACCACTTCCACCAAGGACACTTGCTCCAAGAGCACTGGCTACAGCACGAAGACCGCTTACTCCACTATCACAAACGTCAACACCATCACTACCCAGGTGCCATACACAAAGTATACGACGGTAAGCAGAAAGTCGTTACTCGAAAATGCTTGTTCTCACGTGGTCATTTAGATTGTGGACAAGGAGACCAAGACCATCCCGACAGTCATCGTAACAACTATCAAGAAGCCTACCACAGTCACCTCCACCGTTACGAAGGACGTTGTCGTGACAAAACTGACGACCAGCGTTACCAAGATCCCAGTTGTTGAGACTTCGTATTCCACAAAGGTCATCACGACCAAGTTCCCTGTTGTTGTCACCAAGACCAAGGAGAAGTCCACCGTCATCTCCAAGCCAGTCACCACGCATACCACCTACCCAACTACCATTGTCAAGGACGGTGTCGTCACCTCGAAATACACTAGCACAATCACCAAAGTCGTTACCGAGACCCAAACCAAAGCTATCACTGACAAGGTAAGCCAAAAGCGGTGCCTCGTGAGTGAAATGTGCTAATTTTACTTCACAGACCAAGAGCGTCATCAAGACCACCCAGCTCTCCACCAAGGCCTACCGGACCAAGACTCCATTCACCACGACTGTCTGTGGACCAAAGGGTTACATGGAGTAAGACGGTTACGTGTTTGGTTCCAGACCGGTGCGTCGTGCCTCTGACTCGTGCTTACCAGCCCATGACGTATAGGCTGAGGTTTGACTCGTTTGGGTTGTTGCAGCTGGCACGACGAATCGCGACGTACGAAATTCACGACCACATTCCTTTGTATCTAGAGTATGATTTCGATTCTTGGAGATGGCGATACTGCTATAGCTAGATGTAGTGTCATTAGCCATAGCAATGATTAATGTGGATTTTTTTTTTCAAATCATTCAGATTTTCACTGCTTGATGAGCCGTCTAAGGAAGTATCGAGAACGAGATCTTCATCACCTCAGTATCATCGCTAGTGATCTTCAAAATCATAGGTTCAATTCTGAAACAGCCGTGAACTCGTCAGTGAAGACGCTAAACGTGCTGGTACCTGACAGCATTTTGTCGTCACGATCCGCTGCAGCGTCTGCAGGCACGAGGAAGAAGAGTTCCTGGTTGGAGCTTAAGATCTCCGCTCTATAGCAGATACTGTACCTATGCCGGCAACAACTGTCTGTACCCTAGTAGGTTCGAGTAGCATGGTTGCTTGCGGTGATCCAGCTCTTCAGGCTAGCATCTGGCGAGTCGTTGTCGTGAGATCTTGTGACTGACATGACTAGAGCTTACTCTGCGGTTGCAACAGTTTTTCGACTTCGGCAAACTGGTAGTAGAACTTGAGACAGTCTTTGTTGGCGAGGGTGTCGCTGGGCTTGATGGTTTTGCCGGAGACGATCTGTTTGACGGGGAGTTCGACCTTTTTCAGGTTTATCGTTGTCTAACGTCACGAGAATCAGTATCCAATAATGAGTCCACGTAGAAGCGATGAGGAGAAGCTGTGCTTACCGGAATCTCTGGCGTTTCGAAGACATACTTCGGCACACATCTTTTTCCACAATCTCTAGCAATGGCATCCTTAACCTTCTTTACAAGCTCACTCGTGAACTTCTTCCCCGGTTTCATCAACAGGAAAAGCATGACACTTTCGTCCATATCTTGCGGTCGTCGTTGTCCCACGCATATGCTGTCCTGTATCTCTTCGTTGAAGTGGATGTCAATCACATTGTAGATCTCAGCACTTCCGAATCTCACACCACTAGGATTGAGCACTCCATCTGCTCGCCCATGAAGCCAGACACCGCCAGTTTTTGGGTGGAAAGAGATAAAGTCTCCGTGACACCACACATTATCATACTTGGCAAAGTAGGCATTGAAATACTTACTTCCATCCGGGTCGTCCCAGAACTTGATGGGTTGTGTTGGAAAGCCACGGGTGCAAACCAACTCTCCTGCTTCACCAGGTGGCAGAGCACGACCTTTGACGCCAGGACCACCCTCGATGGTCGAATCATAAGCTTCGACTTTCATCCCAAGTGCTGGTCCTGCGCAGCCACCGCAATAGACTGGTTGCATAGTATTCCCCATAGCCAGACACGCGGCGAGGTCTGTGCCACCAGAGACGTTGTCGAGTTGGACGTGAGGAGGGAAGGCGTGATCGTAGAACCATTCGAATTGTGCTTCGGATAGGACCATGCCGGTAGTGAGCACTCGACGTAGCTTACTCAGATCGAAATGCTGTCGGGGTAAGACTGGGGGTTTTGCTGTTGCGAGGGTCTGCATGTATCTTGGAGAAATCCCAAGATCAGTCACGCCGAGATCCTGGGCCAACTTGAGGAAGATCTTCAAATCTGGTTGGAATGGCGAGCCGTCGTAGAGGATCACCTGTGCACCCTTGATGTGCGAAAGGGGGGAACTTAAGAACATGATCCATCCGGTGGTTGTATATTGGAGTACGACTGGATCGTATAGTGAGGAGTCTTGATGGAGGTTGCCTTCTTTCCGAGCGCTCAGGAGCACCCCGCCCACATTGTGAGTAATGCATTTCGGCATCCCGGTTGTTCCTGAAGAGTAGACAACCAGGAATGGATCGTTGAAACCAACGCGATCAAACCGGAGAGTCTTATCTCCCCTAGCAGCCTTGAGAAAGGACGATAGTGTCTCGCATCTTTTCACCGCAGACACATCCATGGGCTTGCCTTGTGTCCTTGGCATGCTCACAAGACCTTGCAACTCTGAGACGCCTTCCATCCCAGCGACAATGTCATTCATCTTGTCTCTCAAATCAAAGGTCTTGCCATTGTAGAGTGCCCAGTCATCAACAAAGACATACTTGGGCTTGATTTGGCGAAGGCGATCCAGAATGCCTTTCGTTCCCATGTCAGTCGAAGAACTCGAGAAAATGCCGCCAAGCGAAGTCACGGCATAAAACACAACCAACGTATCGAGACTGTTTGATGCCACAATCGCCACACGATCACCTTTCTTCACCCCTCTAGCTCGCATAGCATTGGAAAGGTGGGCAGTCCGCTCCCGAAGCTCTTTCCAGGTACATGGTCGGATCTCAGAAGCCCCTTCACGTACTTCCGTACATGCTATCTTGTGGTCTTCCTTTCTGAACGTTGTTGACTTGCTCGTATCATGCTCATCTGGCCATAGTAAGGAGTTCTCGGCGAAGTTCACCTGAAGCCCGTCGAACCATGGCGGCACACTATCCATTCGAGCATTCTCGTCAACCGCCTTCTCGTACGACCCAGAATAGATCAATGGGTGCTGAAGCAAGACTTCTTCCCAGAAAGCACCGCGATTCTCTACACTCCAAGTATGCAGGTCATTCCAAGTCTCGAGCTTTGTTTCACGCTTACGGTTGATCTCTTGCATGAACCTGTAAGCCAATGTGGCCTTGGGATTTGGTGGATCCCAAAGTTTTCGAGGCATTGGCGCTTCTGCCATCTTGAAGACCGCAATGGATCTGCTCGTGACCTCGCAGGAAGCGGGTGAATAGTTGAAACCAGGACGATTTCACCTCACCACCGTGACTGAATGAATCTGGTGGTTGGTGGGATAGAGTTGGAGTCCTGCATCGGGGTCTGCGCTCGAAGCACTATTCTCTCCTCTACATTAGTCAGGACTTCCGACTGCCGCCGGTCGCACCTAACTAAGCCTCTTAGTAGATCTGTCTATAGTAATCTTAATATAGTACTCACTCTTTCATGCTTTAATTTCTTATCTTTCTTAATTTGATTAAATAGTTAAAATCTTTTATATAGGAACTAGATATAATATAGTAAAAGCTATTAATTATTTATATAGTGTTTAGCGATAAAATTAGTACTAAACTACTATCTACTACTATAGCTGAATTTCTCTAGAAGTTTCTCTAGTTCTTTATTTAAAACTATAGATATTTTTATAATATAAATATTTCTAGTTTTAGTTTTAGTATTACTATTGTTTTATATTTTTTATACTTATAGTAATATAATAATAGAAGATTTTAATTCAAAGAAGTTAATTTATAGTATTACTATAGTATTACTATTTTATAGAAAGCCTAGTAGCTTACTAGTAGGAAATACTTTCTAATTTATATAGATATTATTATTATACCCTGACTACTAGAAAAATAGTAGATTTTACAAGAGCTATAGGTTTTACTAGAATCTATCGGAAGCCGTCCCGTCTATTCCGTAGCAACCGGCAGTTGGATTACCTTGGTGGCAGCTCACATACCGTAAGCAATACAACCTCGGGTACATAAAGTTTCAAGCCAAACTCGAATCAAGTGAGGAGTCGCGGCCGGTCCGCGTGCCGGGCACCTGACTTGCCGCCAGCCAGACAGGTTTCTCTCGAGAGCTGAAGCTGAAGAGCTCAGACCTGCTGAACCACACTTGGGCAAAAGGCTGTATGCACGCAACTGACTCAAACACCAGCACACCTATGTCATTAGGCATTTCTAACAAACACCACGATGTCATCTCGCATTGCAAAGGAGAGCAAGTGCAGGTAGTACCCAATTGTTAAGAAGCTTGCTCCCTGAACCTTTTCCCTCTCTCCTTTTCCCTCTTGTGCCCCATCACGTACACGTTGCGTCCAATGAATACTGCCATCCAGGATTTCGGCGCGGGCTCGAGCAAGTCTGGCAATAACAACAACTCATCAAGTGGATCTGACAGTAGATCGAATAACAACAATTCGTCTAATTCGAATTCTAGCAATAACAACAACAGCAACAACAACAACAGCTCCTCGAACAGTAGCAGCAATTCTTCAAGCTCATACTCAAACGTAGCGAGCGGGAACAGCAACAGCAGCAATAACAACAGCAACTCGAACTCGAATTCCAACTCTTCAAGCAACAACAACAACAACAGAAGCTCATCTCCAGCCCGAGCTTCAAACAACAACTCTTCCAACTCAAACTCAAACTCCTCAAGCAACAACAACAACAGCTCATCGTTCGGCTCAAGCAACAACAACAACAATAGCTCATCATCCGGCTCAAGCAACAACAACAACAATAGCTCATCCTCCGGCTCAAGCAACAACAACAATAACAATAACTCCTCATCAAACAGCAACAAGCAAACCGGCGGCATGAACTCAATGGGCGGAAACTCCCGAGGCGGAAACAACTCCAACTCTGGCGGAGGATCCTCGTACGGCGGGTCTTCCTCTGGCGGGTACGGAGGAGGGTCCTCCCACAGCAACAACTCGTCGTCCATGGGCTCCTCGTCTGGAGGTTACGGAGGATCGTCGGGCGGATCTGGAGGCGGGTCATCCTACGGTGGTAGCTCGGGTGGGTACGGAGGAGGAAGTCACAGCGGAGGGGGAAGTGGTGGGTACGGGGGAGGTCACTCGTCTGGAGGTAGCAGTGGAGGAAGCTACGGTGGCGACCGGGGAGGAGGATATGGAGGATATGGCGGAAGCTCGGGAGGTAGTGGAGGTGGGTATGGTGGTGGAGGAGGACGATCTGGAGGTGGAGGGTATGGGGGATCCTCGAACAACAACTCTGGTGGCGGTGGTGGATCCAAGTTCACGACAGACAGAAAGATGGATGTCGCCTATGAGGCAGGATTCAAGGATGCTATGGAGAAGGTCAAGGGTGACATGATGAGACAGTTCAATAACTGAGATATTAATGTCGACGACAGTAAAGCATTATGAGGGATGAAACGGTACCCTTCTCGCCGGCATGAGTTTGGATTGTTATGATACCTGTTGACAAGGCTGGGTTCAAGAGGCGTTTGGCTTGTTGTCCTTGACGGCTTGATTTGCACACTCTTGATATGAGGACCAGCTAGGAATAGTTTTCATACTGCATAATTCTTACATGACTGCTATGGCTTCAAGCAATCACATATTCTTCATTCTCTCGATGAAGCGAGGTGTGCCCCAGGCTTGACGTTCGATCGGCGTTCATCTTGGGCATCGCAATCGACGCGAGCTGAAAGAAGCGGCGGTCATAGTCTGTTCCACTCGGCGGGGTATCATGCAGGTCCACGGGACGATCTGTCAGCTCCTTTCCTGGTTGAGTAATAAGTTCCAGCACATGTGGAATTCCAACCTGGTTGTGGATGCTGCTGTCAACCGGTAGGTGTGAACTTCGATTTAGCTCTTATGCGTGCGCCGTCTAAAAGTAATGGTCATCAGCAAGTGTACGTAAATCGTAATAATTTCGACTGCTTACATTTGTAGAAAAGAATTGGTGCCGGCACGAATGCGAGGCAGATGAATCCGAGCACGCTCGTCGCCCAAGGTACGCCCAGATTATGGAACATATATGGCGCAAAAAGTGGGAAGACAGCTCCAGCTATCGATCTGACGAAGGTATTGACAGCGATGGCACTATTGCTGTAGAAGCCATAGCAGTCGATGATGTAATTCATGCCTTGCCAGAAAGTGACAAGAAGGCCCATGCCGAGGAATGCTGAGGCTATGACCTGCGACACCCAAAGCGTAGACGGCGAAGAACTGCATGCCCACCAGAAGAAAGCGATTGGAAGTATGACTGCGCAGATCATGATCGTCTCGACATTCTGAGCGACCGCGAGGGGAATTTGGAAAATGGCGAAGTCATCCGATATGGGTTCGATGGCGACGGATCAAGCCCATGGAAAGCGTCGCTGCCGTCTTCCTCTTTATGCTGAAGGTAAGCGGATTGCCTGGATCGTTGGGACCATCGAATCCGACAAGACTCGGGTCTTTCGGTGACGATGGCGATACATTTCCATTCGGCTGCTCGAGTCCAGCTTCGACATCCTTCTCAGGCGATACGATATCATTTCGTTTGGCTGCTCGACAACCCTCTTTTCATCATCAACAGGCGACAAGCTCGCCTGACTGCTCCAAGTCGACTCCCGCTGAACTTCGGATGCCATTCTCCTGACTTGTCACGTCGAACGAGGCCATTCTGAATCGAAGTCGCGGCGGCGATAGCATTATATTCGAGGGTAGTCCATTGTTTCCACCGTATCAACGCGCCTTCTTCTGTCGCAAATGCGGCTCGGCTCGCATCTTGTAGAATATCTCCGCGTCTTGGTGGGGCGTGACTATTCATAAACCTGCCCTGGTTGTGTGTGAACCCGCCCTCCGGCAACGGAGGAGCCTGAGGCAAATTGGTTAGTAACACCTCACTAATTCTGCCTCTATCTTCTCTGCCACAGGATTCTCGCCTTACCTCACTGTCGCTAATACCTTATTGCCGCTAATACCTTATTATCGCTAGCACCTTATTATCGCCGCTATATCGAGCCCTTCTACGCAGTTATAAGCTAATACTACCGCCGCTACCGCCGCCGCCGCCGCTACCGATAAAGAATATACTAATACCTCGCTCTTTAATAATAAGAAGCGCTAGCTAAGGGACCTACGCTAAGGCTTCGCTCTACTACTATAAGAAGGCGATAAAGGAGGTTTAAAGCTATAAATAGAGTTACTATATAGTAGCCGTAGCCTAATATCGACGGAATACCTTTATAGTATAGATTAGCGGTATTTAGATAATATTATTATAGATTAGAGGTCTAATATAGCGTAGTAGGTAAGGGATAATTATGTCTGCCTTATAATATATAAAATAGAGGCTAGATATAACGGACTCGACCCCTAGTTATATAAAGAGCTAGATAAGGAGTTTATAGTATCTAAGGACCTAGTACTACTGTTTCTCGATAAGATAATAGTATAGTACGCTACTAGGTATACTATCGTACGCTTTACGCTTCGTACGGTTAGTAAGGCGGCTAGTTCTATATAGGGCGGCGCTAGTGCTAAGAGTATTGTAACTAGTATTAGTAGTAGTAGTAGTAGTAGTAGTAGTATTATAGTCGGCGGTAGCGGGGTTAGTTAGTAAGAATAACTTCCTTCCTTAGAAATCGAGACTACCTCTTAACCTACGTATATCTTTAGTAATAACGACGAATATAGTAACTAGTCTAAGTCGGAAACAGAAGAATACTAAGCAGGCTCGTTTACTACTATCGAGAACCCCGAAAACCGTATATTTAATAGTATTATAGCCGCCGAGGCCTGAGAAATATATAGAAACCTTCGCTTTAGAGAAGGGCTTTAAGACGAAGAAGATAGGCTATAAGCTTAATAAGGACAACGTACTCTAGCGGATAATACGCCGCTACGCGCGGTATTTAATACCTATAATACGGAAAGTGTTATAGTTTAGATAGTAGTGCGGCCGATTCTGCTTCGGATACTATCGATCCTACCGTAGATTAGGACGATTAATATATATAGTTTCCTAGGCTAGTAACTAACGAACAATTAATTATCTTTATATACTAGAATCGTGTCCGTCTCCGCTCTATAGAGCGTATTCTAACAACTTAGTAGCTTCGCTAAGATTACGACCTAATTAGCTTCTATACTAATTAACTCCTCTACTAGAACCGAGCTATTAGTCCTAATTACGACGAGAACCGAGACGATTAGCTAAGGATCCCCCCGATCTAGCGCCGACTACGACGATTCGACTCGCTACGTTACGACCGATATTTACTCGATTTATACTATTCCGCACTAGTCGGCGGCTACCTACTATAGTGCCTCGCCGATACTAATATACTATATACCCGAATCGCCTAACCGCGGATTCGGTAGGTAGCTGCGCTTTAGCGGCCGGTAGCTATTTCCCCGTATCCCTAGAAAGGCACCTTTCGAGGAATAACGGAAGGATTAGCCCTAACTAGTTAATAAACTACCTTTTGCTACTAATCCGGACAGCCTCTATAACGATACTCTACTATATAACGCTTTATATTAATTCTACGCTTCGTTTCGCTTCTAATCCGGATAGAAGCACAAATCTATTAAACTAGCGGTCCGACCGCTACCCTAGTACCGTAATCTTAGATTACTAGATACTAAGTCTTATATCCTACGCATTTGTACCTTTATCGGCTACTACGTCCGGTATAGCGAGAATTTTGCAGTCTAACTTAGAGCAAAGTACGGCCGTATAGACCTGCTTGCCTCCTACGTCCTATAATACTACCCGCGACTAGGAAATCTACTACTATCTTAGGCTAAGATCGACGAGCTATACCTATATACTCTCGATAGAATCGACTTCCCTAGCTAGTAGGTAGTCGATAAAGGTACCTTAATACGATTAGTTAAGGAACTAAAAGCAGCTTTTCTAAACACTCGCGATTCGTACTATTATAAGCAGTTTTTCCCTAAGGTATACTCGCCTACGGATATCGAACGAGTACGAGTAGGAGAGTAACGCCCGTAGCCCGATCTAGCTACTTATCGCTCGCCTTCTTCGCGGATACTAGAGTTTTCGCCGATTACTTAGTAGGCGGCGTTATTGCTACTACCCTTTCCGAGTAGGTATCGACCGCCTAGAGCTACTACCTATTCGGAACAACTATACGCGCGACGTCCTAATAACTATATAGATAGTACATTACCCTCTGTGTTTCTACGTAGACTATTACTAATAAGGATCTCTAGCGATAAATCCTCGCCGTTAGAATCCTCGCTATATCCTCTACTAGATAATAGACGAGGCCCGATAGACTACAATTATAAGGACGCGCCGCGAGGCCGCGGGCTAACGAAGGGAAATCTAGGCAATAGTAAGCCTCGTAGCCGGCACTAGCGTCCGCTATCTATAGGGTCTACGATAGAGCTAGATCGTAGCGAGATCCGTAAACAACTAGACTAGTAGCGCCTATATACCTTACGGAAGTCGGTACTACGTCGAGGCATTATCTTAGATAATCGCCTCGCCTAATTTCTTATAGAATAATACCTTTCTCCTTAACCGGATTAGACCGGTTCCTAGGCGGGCCCTAAAGACTATAATAATAGTCGCGACGATCGTTCGCATATCGTAGGTAGCGATCGTTCCTATATCGGCTAGGACGAGCTAAGGTAGGAGGACCGCGACGGCTACTATAGCTACGAGTTCCGAGAGCAAGTCGAGGACTATCTTAGCCGGCGTTAGAGGTCGCGACTTAAGAGAGCGGGTTTGGTTTCCGAGAGCAGCTGCCGCGACTCGCTATAGGATCTAAATAACTCGCCCGACGGCTAACTAGCTAGCTATAGCCCGCAGTTAGGTCTAGACGGTAATTAAGGCTATAATTACGCTACCTATAGCAGAGGGAATACTAGCGGAGATCCTCGCTACTACTAGCAACCGGGACGCGATAGGAATACTAGCTAGATAGGCAAATTTGCTCCTAATAATCTATATAATTACTAGCAAACGTACGCCTAGGGCTAGGCCGCTCGTAAGCCTAAACGTAACGGAAATGCTAGCTAGGCGGGCTAATTTACTCCCGATCTACGCTGTTACTAGCAACCGTATACCTAGGGCTAGGCTACTCGGGAGCCTAAACGTAATAGAAACGCTACCTAGACGGGCTAATTCGCTCCCAATCTACTATATTACTAGCAAACGTACGCCTAGGGCTAGGCTACTCCTAGCTAGATACGACAATTCGCTCCCGATAACCCTTGCTACTATTAATAAGCGCCGCCCTAGGGCTACGCTACCTATACTAGAGGGAATATAGGCTAGTCGCGCTAATTTCGTCTAGATAATCCTCGCTATTACTAATAAGCTTACTAGCAAGCTTATACCCTAGGCCCTTATACGTAAAATAGTAGCTCGTACGACGCTAACCGATACGATAGCTATACGGAGTATAGCGAGCTAAATCCCGGTTATTAGCGTAAGAACCGGAAGGGAAAGTATCGCGCTCGCGGTTCCTCTTCGCTATCTAATAGCTCGTCGAGCGACAATAATAGCTACTATAGCGGAAAATATAGCGCGTATCGCCGGGCTCGCTATTATCGCTATTATAGAGATCGTTCCTCGTCTAAATTAGACTCCGAAGAACTAGCCGACTATCGGCACTATCCTAGGTTCGATCTAGCCTATCTAGGATTCTTCGACCCGACGCTAAGTATAACGGAATATAGCGATAGCGATTACGCCTTAGTAGGTAACAAAATGACCTACCGATTAGTATACGCCTTTATCTCGGCGGCTAAGGACTATATATATATCGTAGGATTAGAGGAGGTTCGCCTTAATATTTCCCTTTGTTTCCGCGGAATTGTATAGACCTAGTACTAGGCGTAGATTTCTAGTTAAGATCGCCGCTATCTTCGCAAGGGGTACGGCATTAAGCGTTAGTAAGAGAAGCTTAGTAAGCGCTAGAAGGTTTCGGCGGTAAAGGCGATAAAGCTACTTAACTAGCAGTTATATAGCTAGAAGGACGTTAGAGTAGGGAAGTCGATTACAGACTATATCGTTACAACGATAAGATTAGCAGGCGACGCTAGCTTCGGTAAAGAACTATAGATCCTATAGGCCTATCGCTATTTAGAGCCGCGTTTCTAGGAGGCTTTATTCGAACTAGACGAGGATACGACGACAAACGAATTCGTTATAGCCTACGAGAAGAAGTTCTATATATAGGAGCAGATAGCTACTAGAGGTAAGAATCGTCGCTAGCCTAACTATTAGGAAGTCGGTCGCGATAATCTACTAAGGAGAGCCGACGGTACTCGGAATTAGAAGGATAATCCTAGCCGAACCGGATCGTTAGGCGAGTATCGCGCCCGTTTTAATACTAACAAATAGCAGAATCGTCCTAATAACTACTATTAGAACAATTAGCAACCTAATGCAAACAGAAGCGAGCTATAGAAGAAGTTCTTCCCTTAGAGGGATCTAAAGCGCCTCGATAGGGCCGCTAATACGAAGCTACGCTAGAATAATTGTTAGTAAGCGCACTTCGGTAGCGAGGAAGCCCTAGAGCAGATTCCTTCTAAACGGGCCTATTATAGGGCCGAGGACGCTAACCTAGAATAGTTATAGAACTAGTCGTAGGACGCGGACGACTCCTAACCCGGTAAGCAAGGTTACTTCGGCGACCTAGGCGAAGATACATATTATTTAGACCTATATTAGTCTAAGTATAGTGCCTACTTTAGCGGCATCGGCACTTCTCTCTCGCTCGCGGCGGAAGTCCCTTAAGAAATTAAAGTCCCCTCTAGTATTCGTCTATATCTTTCGTCCGCCTATATCTATAAGATATATAGTTACGAATTCGCGTCGAGAAATCTCTTATACTATTACGTTCGTACCGGCTACTCGAAGGGGTTAGCGCCGCCGCCGCCTATATAGCAAAGATTGCTAGACAACCCTATAGTCTACTAATCTGTAGCGCTGCCGTTAGTATAGCGCGGCTACGCCTTTCGTAACTTTTAGTATATAACGTTTCCCTACTAGTTTTTACCCTAGGGCGCTATAGAGTAGATTTGTTTAGACACCGGCTACACTATAACTCTCGCCGATAAAGTATTTATACTTTAGTAGCGCCCCGATATCTAGATTCTCTATCTTCGTAAGCTGCTTAAAATTAGGGATATCGTAGGAGCTTAGGCTACATCCGAGTATATTTAGTTAGATTTTTATATACTATCGCAGCGTACGGACGGTATAGTAGCGCTCGCTTATATAGTCCGCGAGGTTTACCTAGTCCCGAGTCTAAAGGCTAAGGTCCTATAAGGAATAGACGTAGTCGCTATTAAAGGCATAAAGATTAACGTACTAGCGAGGAAGGTTACGGTAGCCAATTAGGGCAACGCTACCTTTAAGGTTAGCGTAAAGCGGAAAAAGGGTAAACCGGTCTTAAATCGCCCTATCCGCGTAGTAGGCGATGTCCTACTTCTACCTCGTTCGGTAACTATAGTCCTAGTTAATTTCGCCGGCGATCTACTACGATAACGCGACTTCTTACTAGAAGCAGGATTAGTACTATAATCGTATAGATCTGCCTAGGGATTGTCTACTAGATCGCCGCCGTTAGTGTCGGTATATAACTAGTTAGTAGACTCGTCCTTCTCGTACGCACAAGTCTATAATAATTCTACCTCCGAAGCACTTCTAAAGGCCGGCTAGCGAATTAGTACGCTACTAGATTCTACCTTCGAAAGCGCTTTTTACGTAGACGCCGAGGATTATAGGCTAGCCGCGCTAAATCTAAACGCGCTAATAATAATAGCCGAGCTCGAGCAGAAGCACGACTTAGGTATAACTATCTACGGCGCGCCCGATCGGGCTAACGTAATCGCCGTAGTAGTAGAAAAATATCCTAAGCTCTTTACGGATCGGCGTACGATTATTAACATCCCCGAGTCTAAATATATGCCGATTCCTACAACCCTAGACTACCTTAACAAGCTCCCTCTACTAAAGGTAATTAATTTAGGAAAGCGAGATCGGGAAGTAGTCGATAAGATATACGAAGATCTCTATAACTAGGGCAAAATAGAGTTTACTATCGAACTAACACCCTTCGGGTTCCCCGTCTTTGTAGTTTAGAAGCGCGTACCCGATAGGAAGGGCAGCAACGTTAATAAGCCTAGGGCGGTAGTAGACATTCGAGCCCTAAACCGTATATCTATACCGGACAGCTACTAGATTCCGCTCTAAGCCGACCTATTCGGCCTCCTAGTAGGATACAACTATATTAGCACTATAGACTGCCTAATATTCTTCTACTAATAGGGAGTACGCAAGGAAGATCGCTATAAGCTAGCGATTAATACCTACCGCGGATAGGAGCAGTTTAACGTAGCTATTATAGGCTACTCGAATAGTATATAGTTCGTTTAGCAGAAGCTAGATCGCATCCTACGCGACTATCGGGGTTTTGCTCGAGTATATATCGATAATATCGTAGTATTCTCGCGGACGCTAGAGGAGTATCTACGCTATTTAGAGGAGGTTTTTCGCCTACTAGACGCTGTTTCTATTAGCATTAGTCCGAAGAAGACATTTCTCGGCTTCCCGTTAGCGATATTGCTAGGCTAGTACGTTAGTAGGCTAGGTCTCGCGACGAGCGATAAGAAAATCGCTATAATTACCTCGCTCTAGTTTCTAGAGTCCGTCTAGAAATTAGAATACTACCTTAGCTTAACTAACTAGCTCCGTTAGCATATACCCTATTACGCGTAGATAGCCGCGCCTTTACAGGCCGAGAAGACTAGATTGCTTAAGGGAGCCCTACTAATAGGTAATAGAAGACGGCGGCTCGTCGCGACGACTCTGTTAGGGAAAAATCTAAAGCATCGCCTAGAATTAGTTAAGGTATTTAATTACCTCTAATCTATGTTTAGATCGCCTAAGTTTCTCTATTATTTCGACTATTCTAGACGACTTTACGCTAATATAGACTCCTCGAGGGAGTTTGGGTATAGCGTAGTAGTTTACTACGTTAAGGGCGATCCGGAGCTACTCTTCGACGAATATAGCAAGGCGCAACTATTCCCTCGCTACCGTATCTAGCCGATTCTATTTCTTAGCCGAGGATTAAGTAACGCGGAGAAGAGGTACTAGCTAACGGAGCTAGAATACTCCGGGATTGTCTAGATAGTAAGAAAAATCGGCTATTTAATATACGCTTTAGCGCACCCTACTACGATCTTTACGGATTACTATACTATAGTAGGCCTTACTAACTCGGTCTCGCTAACTACGACGACCGATACGGGCAAACAAAACCTTAAGCTAGTGCAGGCATCCCTATACCTATCTTAGTTTCGTATTAGTATAGTATATCGCCTAGGCCGTATCTACCTAGTTCTAGACGCTCTTAGTCGCCTTCTCGGCGACCTCGAATCCCCTAAGAAAGATCCGGAAGCGGAGAATTTAGATCCCTTTACGTACTATAGATACGGCGGTTCGTCCGGTCTAGGGGCGTTCTATACAATTCTAGTAGAAATAGATCCGGCATTTAAGCGTAAGCTTTCGCTAGCGTACGAGTACGACGACTACTAGTTAATAGTATAGCGCCTAGTACGCCGCGCGCGAGCGCGTAACGCGCTCGAGCGCTTGTATCTCGATAGAGTAGATATCCCTACTATTATAAAAGACCTAGTTCTATATAACAAAGGCAAGAATCCGTTCGCCGGGGACGAGTTTAGTAACCTCTTAGGGATTAAGTTCTTCGAGCGCGACGACCTACTCTACTACCGCGAATCTACGGCAGGTCGCGAGCGTTTATATATCCCCTAGTCTATAGTTAAGGACGTGTTTGCGTAAGCGCACGACGATAGGCACTATTAAGGCTTCTATCGCTACTACGACCGGCTCTAAGCGTCCTTTTATATCTAGAGTATAAGTAGGAAACTCCGTAAGTATATTAACTATTACTAGCAGTGCCTCTTAATCTAAACTTAGCGTTATGCGCTATATAGCGAATTGTAACCTATCCCGCCGACTAGAGGCGTTTTCTATACCGCTATAGTAGATCTAGTAACGGCGCTACTAGTTAGCCCTAGTAGTATAGATGCTATCCTTATATCTACGTACAAATTCTCTAAAAAAGTAGCGATAGTCGTAGGTCGTAAGGATTAGGAGGCAGCGTAGTAGGGCGTAGCGTATATCGACTACCTCTGCCTTATAGATATAAGCTTCCCTATAGTAATAATCGCCGATCGAGACCCGCGTTAGCTCTTAGGCTTTATAAAGAGTATCTTCGACCGATTGCGCTCTAAGCTACTAACTTCTATAGTATACTATCTCTAAACCGATAGGCAATTAGAAAGAACAAATTAGACGGTTAAAACCGCACTTCGATACTAGCTCTCCGAATACCTAGGCGAAGATTAGACGTAGTATATCGCTTCTCTCTAGGCTACGTTAAACAATTCCCGTAGCGCTATAACCGGATAGTCGCCTAACGAAATCGTAATAGGGAAGCGTACGAACCTAGACTCGATTACGTACTTAGATAATTACCCTAACGAATTAGCGGCGGCCCGAGGTAGGATCTAGAAGGAAGCCTAGGATACGATAGCGTAGGGAGCGATAAAGATAAAAGAACGATATAACGCTAAGTATAAGCTACTAATGCTACGTCCGGGCGACAAAGTTATACTTAAGCTCTCCGTTAGGCTCGGTTATTCGGGCTATAAGGTTCTAGGGCAATTACAGAAGTTCGGCTATCGTCGCGAAGGTCCGTTTAAGGTACTCGAGCGTATCGGTCGGCTTATATACCGTCTCGAGCTGCCGCCGATTATGAAAATCTATCTAGTAATCTCTATCGCGTATCTTAAGAAGGCCCCGTCGGAGCTAGATCCCTTCGGACGAAAGGCTAATTACGAACTACTGCTAGTAGCTATAGAAGAAGCACTTAGCGATTATAACGAAGGAGATTCTTATAAGATAGAGAGGATACTCGATAGACGTACAATCGTTCGCCGGGGCAAGCCGATCCGCTAGTTTCTAGTTAAGTAGCTCGGCTATAGCGACGCCTATAACGTTTAGTACAATATCGATAATCTAGAAGCTACGCGAGAATTAGTCGAGGCGTTCGAGTAAGCGTATTCCGAAGACGAGCAACCGCCTTAGAAGAGTATTAGAAGAGTAGTTAAGAAAACACGCTATCGTTAGCCTTTTTTAGACGAAACGTAGCCGCGTCGGTCCGAGCGCTAGCGCGGCAATATAGCTCCTACGGAGTCGTAACGCGCTTATACCGGTAAATAACCTATTCCTACCGCGCTATCTTAGACTCTAACTATTATTATAGACGGTAACCGGTCCGAGTTGCCGATAGTCGCTATTCTATCCGTACTATTAGCATTAATTTTAATATCCTAACCCGGATTCTCGATTAGAATATATTCCTTGCCCTTTTATAGTAGAACGTCGACATTTTGTTTTGCTCGGCGAGCGCGATATTAGAGGCGCCTACGATAGAGCCGGTTCTAGGAGAACCGTTAGGGCAAGTATAAGAAAAGTAAGTTCTCGTAGTAGGCGTTTCCTTTAGGGAAGACGTATAGTTTACGGTAGACGATATCGAAGCATATATTACGAAAATTGCCGGCCTACCGAGTTAGACGGTTAGCGTTAGAATAAGCCGGATATATACCGACGGCCTTTTAAAGGATATAGGAAACGGATTGTTTGCAATTACCGAGACTAGAAAGGAAGACTATCGTTGCTACGAAGGAGGCCGAGATCCCCCCTATTACTTACGCTAGAAGAAGGAAATGCCCTAGGAAACCGCTAAAGCCTATAGGCAGATCTTAGCCTATCTCTTATTAGGCGATCTACGGCTCGTTGCTCTCTACTCGGTAGTAGCTAAGGCCTTTACTTAGCCGACCTACTCTATTTTCCTAGCTACTAAGGCACTCGTTATAGACGGCTACGTCTTTCTCCGTAACGGCGTATACTATTATATTACTAATAGAGGCGCAGAATACTATAGCTAGATACTCGCCGACCGCGAGGCTAAGCGCCGCGTCGCCCCTAGCGAGGGCCTATTTATTACCGGCTATATCCTAGAGGTTGCGGAAGACCCTAAGGATAGCGAACTCGACGCTAGTTAGGAAGATATTAGTTAGGATACTAGGGAGAATAAAGCCGATAGTAACGAGCGGAGCGGCGATCGGGAAAATGCTAGAGAAAAGGGCAGTAGAAACGACGCCGATAAGGGCGAGCCGGATAGTAATTAGGAGGAGAATAAAGCGTAGCGGGATAGTACTAGCTTAGAGGACGATTAAGGTAAGAATAAGGCAGACCGGATAGAAATAGAGGACTACTTCGTAGCCTATCCTAACGAGCCCGGATTAAACGATACTAGCCTAACGATTAGATAATTTAATACGGCCTAGCGTCGCTAGTTCGCTAACGCAAGACTAATCCTTCCTAATTTAGCCCTTAAGCTACCGCGCGATACGAGTTTTACCTACTTGCGCGCCTACGCGCTAGCGGTTATCGTAGTAGCGAACCCGACTTACTCCTTTGCGAAAGCGAGTTAAAGAAGCGCTATCGAATTGCTTACGACTAGGCGCAATTAGAGCGCGACGTTAGCGGCCTATCTATTCGACGGCGCTTAGTAGGACACTCCGCTACTTCGCGGCTATTAGATCTTCTAAAAGATCGACGCTATCTAGCGCGATAACCTAGCCTAGTCGTAGAACCTATACCTCGATACGTAGGACTTCGTACCTAAGAGCGCTAATACTACGAAGGCGATCGAGGGAGAGTACGTCTAGCGCTATCGACCTAACTACGCGTACCTACGGGACTATACTAAGAGCGATGTCTATTATTTGCGTTACGATTAGTATAACCCTACCGCCGATATAGGGCTAGACGTACTAGAAGCTCTAAGGGACAGATACGAAAGCGTACGTAAGACGCTTAACTAGGCTCTTAAGGAAGCACGCGCTCGGTTAGTAGGCCTAGAACATTCGA
This sequence comes from Pseudocercospora fijiensis CIRAD86, assembly GCF_000340215.1. Classification (NCBI taxonomy): domain Eukaryota; kingdom Fungi; phylum Ascomycota; class Dothideomycetes; order Mycosphaerellales; family Mycosphaerellaceae; genus Pseudocercospora; species Pseudocercospora fijiensis. Next base: position 4,226,662 of record NW_006921536.1, read on the forward strand.
TAGATAACGGACTATAGGTAGAGCGTACGTCGACGTTACGAGCATTACCGGCGATCTTATTATCGTTAGGACAATTAACTTTACCTCCGCGGTCTCTGTAGCTACCGCCGAAGTTGCTAGGACAATCGACTTTAGCGCGATAATAATCGACTTTACCGCCGCTATTTCTATAGTTCCTAGCCGCACTACCGAAATTGTTATTACCTGTACTGTAGCTACGATCTTAAGCGCTATTATCGCACTTATAGGCCCTACCGACATCTCGATTACGCGCTTAGCTAGCGTCTACGCGTTCTCGCCTATAACCTGCGTCCCTAGAGGCGCTACCGCCGGTACTCTAACTATTACGATCGAGACTACTAACTAACGATATAATTGCTAAGCGAATTATTTATTTCGCCCTACCTCTGCCTAGTCGTCGGCCCTAATTATACTAATTCTAGCGCGACGCCGAATTTACTTAGTACTAGCGTACTATCGACGAGTTAAGAACGCGCGGCTTCGTCGGATAGTTAGAAACGCTAGAGACCGCTTGTATCTGCTAGCTAAAAGAAGCGGAGGAGTACGACTCCTTAGTAGCTAGAATCTAGTCTATAGGTATTAAGGGCGATAAGGAGTTTTACGGTAACTATTACTACGATAGAGCGTAATATATCTTTTAAGCTTTATTTAAACAGGACGTAAACAGTGCCTTACTAGAGCTATTTCGCCTAAACAAGCCTTACGATTAGTAGGTAGAATATATTTAGGCGCGCTTAAAGCTCTACCCGCTCTATCTAAAGTTATTATATTACGACAACCCGATATAGATCCCTACCGAACTGCATTACTATACTACGTAACCGGTATACGACGTAGACGCTACCCTTTAGGAACGCGAATACGACAAGCTAGTTACGATCTTCTATATCCTAGATAGCGGCCTAGAACTCGACTACTCTATTTTCTATACGCTAGAGTTAATCGAGAAGTGTAACTATCTAGACAACGAGCACGATCTTCCTAATTATACCGATCCTATAGCGGAACGCACCCTAATATATATTAACGCTATTAAAATAGCTATAATCGCTAACTATACCTCGAATTTTGCTATACCGCTATTTTGCTAATAAACTTTCCCGCGATTAGTAACGTTTTAGTCCGCGTACTTGCGCTATAGACCGGACGCTATCGACGATTAGCCTCTAACCGACTACCGCTTCTTCGCGTAACTACCGGCTCTACGATATCGCGCGATCGGTCTCGCCGTCCGTTAATTTATATAAAACGTATAGTATCTACTAGCGCTCCTACTTATTATAGCCTATAACTAGGTCGAAGAGACACTTCCGTTCGACTATATCGTCGCTATTATAGGCAATAGACGCTCTGCCCTATATACCCGCGCTATCGATAGTTCGGATATTATCTATTATATCCGAGGCGTCGACCGTAAGGTTAGTACGAGAATTGCCTAGGAAAAGGGTAGTAAGGCCGATCTTACTAACGCTCTAGTCTACTAATTCCTATTCGACCCTATTATAGGTCGACTCTCTACGCTTCGCTTCCCTCTAGAAAACGCGCAAATTAGCGACCGATGCGTCTATATACTAATATATATAAAGGTCGCTAGCCTTATTAGCGCCGAATAGTTATAGCGATACTAGTTAACGACGTTTAACGCTTAAAAGCTCCTATTGCCGTAGCGTCGCTAGTTAGGCGAACTAGCGGTTACTTAGGACGTTAAGGATTACTATTAGCGCTATGTCTACGTATACGGCGTCTATTCCCTACGAGAAGAGGGCTATACCGCCGACCTAGTCGACCCTAACAAAATATACGACGATATAGTAACACACAAATCGTACGGATATCCTTAGGTTCTAGTAGGATATCGCAAGTATATAAGCTACGCTAAGACTAAACTTAAGAAGATCCCTATACTTACTCTCGATAAGAAGATTGCCGTCGATTAGGACGCGATCGTATAGCTATCCTTTAGAGATAAGGACTATATAAGTAACCTATTTAAGGCCTATATAGACAAGATTATAGCGAACCTACCCGCTAGCTTTAGAGTGCCCTTAGGAATCTTAAAGAACTAGCCGGAGAAGAAGATAAATAAGCAACCGGTGCCTAACGCCTTCGTACTAGTAGCTATAAGAGATAACGTAGTTAATTCGCTCGCGGATCGTAATAAGAGCGTATATTAGTATAACGTCGACGAGACCTAGGATCCGGTTTCCTTCTACCTTGTTCCCGATAAAGACTATAAGCCGGACGAGAGCGATACTACGAACGCCGTTACTTTTAGTAAGATTCTACCTTAGGCCGCCCCCCCTCTATCGTAAAACTAAAATAACGGGTTATAAGGCGGTCGCGTTAACAAACAGCTAGATTCTAATAAGCTCGGCCGCGTACGACCTCGCGTAGGCAGTAACTATACTATGCCGCCGCTACCGCCTCCGCCGCGTAAGACGAGTAGCAACGCCGATAATATCGCCGTATTCTCTAGCTCGATTAAGTAGATAGACCTCAAATTGCCGCTACTGCCGACCCTACTACCGTACGCTCTAAGTAGCGCTAGTAGTCGCCTATAGTTAGTAGTTAACTAGACGATGCTTACTAATCGCATCCTTAACTAGAACGCACTCTATATATATCGATAGGCTAAACACTATAACGACCTTATAGCGCAGATAAAGGATAGCAGGAATGCAATACTAGTAATAGCTACGTAGAACCGCGTAGTAGCCTAGGTCGCACTTTAGACCGGTAAGCAGAATATAGCGCTCCTCGTAGACGATTTCCTCCGTAGTTCTACCGATAACCTACCTACCGCTGCCTTAGTTCTAGCTAATTCGCTAGCAATTCTCGGCAGCGGCGTTAGTAATACTACCGAAGCGGAGATTAACGGCCTATAGGAAGTAACCGATTAATACCTCGACAAGTACGCTTTAGGCCTAGACGCTCGCTACGCCGATAGCTTAATCGATTTTAGCGAGCTTATAGAGAAGATAATGCCTAATATAGCGCTAGATACCTCCCTCGAGACTACTACGCATATAGCTAAGGTTATAGGCCCCTATAATAGCATCGCTAAGGAAATGGATTTGTACGTCCTCCGTAAGAAGGCTACCGGGCTACCGACTATTACCCGCCTAGAGTCTACTATAGAGACTCTAGAGTCGAAGTGCAAGCGCAAGCGCGACGCCCTTAATACCTAGGCCGACGACGGGTCGCTATCTACCCCTAAGCGTAGTAGAAAGCATCTATTAGTATAAGTATTAGCATACGATTAATAGGATATAGTATAGAAGTTACCTATTAGTATAAGCATTAGCACACGATTAATAGGATATAGTACAAATAGTATAAGCATTAGCATTAGCATTGTTACGATACGAGCAATAGGATATAGTACTAAGAAGTATTAGGCGGCGTATTATATACGAGGGCGTACAAGTCTTTCCTTTTAGGGAGGAGGTTGTTACGGTTTAGACAGTAGTACGGCCGATCCTACTTCGGATACTATCGATCCTGCCGTAGATTAGGACGATTAATATATATAGTTTCCTAGGCTAGTAACTAACGAACAATTAATTATCTTTGTATACTAGAATCGTGTCCGTCTCCGCTCTATAGAGCGTATCCTAACAGAAAGCAATAAAAGACAAACGAGAGGCACGGCGGTAGCTTAATCTAATAGCAAAGATACGAGAAGGTTACTCTAAGCTATGCGATTACCTATAGTCTGTAACCCTCGCTACTAAGGATTAGCATAATCCGGACGATAGCTACTAGTCTGTCTTATAGAATAGCTCTAACTATAACTATCTAGTAGTCTATCCGATAGCACTAGCTAACTACCGCCGAAGAGCTCGTACGATAGAGATTGTCGAGGCTATATTACAGTTAAGGTCTATAGGCGTTAGCAATCGATAGATTAAGGCTGCTATTAAGCTCCGTTTTAGTAGTAGAGACTAGCAATCGCCTATTATACCTACTACTTTACGAGACATCTTAAATGCCTAGCAAAAGGCTAAGAAGTTGCGACTTGCTAGCAAGTTAGTAGTCGATAAGACGATTAAGGACCTCCTATAATAGAACTACTTCGTATAGAAGGGCATTAGCACTAGACTAAGTAGTAAGTAACGGCTAGAATAGCTATATTTCTCGTACCCTAAGATAATTAATATCTATAAGAATTGTCCGGATATTATAGTTATAGATTGCACCTACAAAACTAACAAATATAGTATACTATTGCTTGTAATTGCCTTACTTAATTAGTTTAACTAAACCTTCCCTCTAGCACTAGTTTTTATGCCTAGATAGGCGACTAAGCAGTATTTAATTGCTATTTAGTATACGTAGGAGTTGTTAGCAGAACACACCTATAAAGAGCCTCGCCTTATAATCTATAACTATAACAAGGCACTAATAAAGGCGCTAGCAAGCGACTAGACTTATTTATATATACAGCTCTACCGCTAGTATATTAGACGCGTAGTAGAGGCTAATTCGAAGGCCTTCCTTAGTACTAGACCGCCGGATCTAACTATAAGGCGTAGGCTATTAAGTATAGCCGTATAGGACTTTATAGACCTATTTAACAAGGCTATTAACTTACTGTCGGTTAAGTCGTTTATAACTAACTCGAAGGCCCTCGAGAACGGCAAGATTGCCGCTAGTAAAGGCGAGCCTATACGCGACTACTCGGACAATAAAGACTAGCAATCGCTAGCTAGCTATATAGCTAATATATAGTAGGTCTATCGATAGCACTATATTAAATACTAGATTAATAGGACGCGGCATTATAGCAATATAACAACCTCGCTAGTAGAAGGTTATTACGCTAGTATTAAGGCATAGTTAACGACCTATAAGAACGATATCTATAGCTTTATTAATAGGATAGTGCCCTACTTCTAGCACTAAGTTAACCGCTATAGGCTTATAGTTAGAGCCGAGATTAGTCGACCTGCTATACTATTCTTAAGCGATCTATTCTACGCTAAAGTTGTTAGCTATATTAGTACCTTCGCTCTACGTAAAGTAGCCGAGCGAAGGGCTCTCGTACGCGCCGAGCTCGAGAAGCGGAAGTCTAATAGTTATAGGCTATTAGATTGTACCTAGTATTATCGAAGAGTCTATAGCTTAAATTGTATATACTAGATACTAGCCCTTAAGGAGTCTATAACCGGCATTCTTACTATTCGTATATTCGAGAAGCACTAGCGAGTACTACGGAGCGATTATAATAGCAACGAGACAACTACTTACTATACCTTAGAGCTACTTAAGCGGATTAATAAGCGGCTTAGTCGTACAACTCGGCGTAAGGCTACTAGACCTAAGCTAATTAAATAGGCCGCTAGATAGGCCGCTAGATAGGCTGCTAGACAGGCCGCTAGATAGGCCGCTAGATAGGCCGCTATTAACTAGTAAGAAGCGATAAGATAGGCCGAGCCTAGGAGGCCTATTCTACCGCTACTAGTACTACGAGAACGTTTATATAAGGGCTGTATATACAAAACGGCCTATAGGAGGTACAAGTATGTTAAAGATAACGTAGACTGCTACTCTAGCTATTATAAGCATAGGCAGTACGATAGAAACCCTATATCTACTTATTTACCTACTTAGGAAGGACCTCCGCCCGCTCTAAGGGCTCTACTAGTACTTATAGCGCTAGTAGTAATACTAGAATATACTAAGATCGTATAGTAGGAGCTATACGTTAATACGAGGGTCGTAGAACCTTATTTGCTAGGTAGGCAGTATGCCTAGAATAGTTAGGATTAGCTATATTGTCTAGTTCTATATCTATTATTTACTTAGTTCCTCTTTCTTATATTATAATTCTACTTAGCGCCAACGAGAGCACTAGAGGCCTCTATTGCGATATTCTACAGTATAGATTACTAGCAATGTAGTCTCACCGAGGCCGGAGCCGGCTCTCGGTCCGCGGTCTACGAATAACCAGGGCAGGTTTATGAATAGTCACGCCCGTCTTGGTGCCGACAGCCGCAAGCGAAGCGCCTTCCCACATGCGAGATCTCGCAAATCCGTCCAGCATGATCAAGACAAAGCTCGGGCGACGTTACAGCATGGCTTCTTTGTGTGCGATGAAGCATTGGATGTCGGAGAAGCAAAGAAGGTGGTTGGAATCATTAAAGAGATGAGGTTCTCAGAAGAACATGGACCTCCGTCGGCCCGAAAGCTTTTGTCCAAGGACGACCAGGATAAAAGGAGATGCGCCTGCCTGAATATTCAGATGACCCAATATCAGATTCGCCTCCCTTTTGGATATGACTACACGTGAATACAGAATAGGCGCGCTCGATGTCAACCAACGTCGCAATATCCCATCTTTACTTGCCCGTACAAAAACATCTCAGACTAATGCAATGCTGTATGCATGCACAAGTGATCGTGCTGATGATCCGATTCACAACCTTCGTTCCAATCTCTCCTCGGCCTCTCCTCTCACATGACACTTCGTAAAGGGCTATGAGGGAGCTGCACGCCGTCAGTACTATTGCTCTTGGAGCGTTTCACGAATTGGCAGTGGTGTGGATTGTGGTATGGACGCACCATTACCATTCCCATTGACCATGGTCGGTGTAGCCGTTCCGCTCCCAGCGAGACCTTGCTCAGCGCCACTCGCTGACAGGCCTTGTTTCGATTTCTGCTTGAGAGTGAGCGGGAATGGGTAGTCCTCTGGCTCTTCCTGTCCTGCTGTCAGCAATGTCCACTTCCACTCTCCAAGCTCATCTTACCTCCTCGGGAAGCTTCCACGCAATGTAGTCTTCGGTGCTGAGTCCTTCACGCCCTTCTTGGATCGAAGCGAAGTCGCCTGGAGTCATCATGCCACTCCGGTCTCTTGGACTGCCAGGTGCGGACAGCGGTCGGGTAATCTTAATGTTCTCCGTTCCATCGAAGAAGCCTGGCTCGTCCTCTCCATCCTGGAAGCTATCTGGGTACGCTCGTCGCAGGGCAAGCTGGCGTGCCTTGACATATTCCATACCCATTCGCTTCCAGTCCAAAAGATCACTCAAGCGCTCGGTTCGGTTTCGCTGGTTGATGCGTTGTCGCTTGCTCTTCTTGGTAAACTCGAACATGAACTCGGCCAGCTGGTTTACGCTATCGTCCACCCCCTTGAGTCTCCGATCAACGATGTAAATGCCATAATCCGCCGCGTTCTCGATCAGTTCTTCCATATAGCAGCCGAACCCAGAAAGATTCGTGGTGATGGATGGTACACCCATGACGGTACATTCAGCCGGTGTATAACCCCAAGGTTCATAGTACGAGCTGAAAATACCCATGTGTGTTCCTCGCACAAAGTCATCGTAGTCCATTGGGAGTACAGGGTTGCCTGAACTCAAGAATTCGGGGTGGAAGATGACTTTGACACGATCTGATGGGTGGTTGAAAAGCTGGCAGCGTCGCAATTGGTTGAGGATTGGGTCTTCGGTGTCGTTGACCAGATTGTGTGTGACGATGGGGGGTAGAGTATGTCGCTTCATGGCAAACAATCTTCTGCGCAGCATGATCTTGTCCGCAGGGCTCAAGAGATCCTTCTCATCCGGTGGATCCTGGCCTTCATGCCACGAGATGGATTTCTCGAACAGCTTCTTGCCAATGCTCCTCTCGATGTGCCCCAATGTATCTTTCAACGACTTGACCACTGCCTGACCCTTGAGCGCTTCGACTGCCAAGGATTGTGTTTGTGCAGGGAAGATCAAGAAGGCTACCACAGTCATATCCGAGCCGGCGGCTTTCATGCGATGATTCAAACGAGCCAGCGACTCGATGAACATGTCAACACCCTTATTTCTGTATTCGTATCGTCCAGCTGTGAAGAAGTAGAGAGTTTTTTCGGGGTCGAAATCGTTGTGGCCGTAGAAGTGACCGCGTACAAATTCGGTGATGCGATCCTTGCTCATCTGGTGCAGGTTCTGGAATTCGTGGGTTGCGGAGAACTTCTTGACGTTGAGACCATTTGGCAAGACACCATCCGGTTTCCGCTTCAGCAAGTGCTCACTCTCGTAGGCCGTGATATGACTAACGGTGGTGAAGACATCTGCGGAGTGTGCGGCGCCTCTTTCTATGCAGTATCGGTGGTAGATGCCACGCTTTCCAGCTTCGGCATCCACATCAAAGTACTGCAGGTTGTTGTAAAAATCGACGGATCCGGCGCAGAGGTATCGGCCGAGCAATGTCGCGTGGGTGGTGAAAATGGTGGTGACGTCGATCTTTCGCTTTCTGCAGAGAGGGAGAGCAACACCCGCTAGCCATTCGTGGAATTGTGCAATGACTGCGCGCTCCTTCTCGTGGTAGACGTACTTTGTCGTGTCAGCATTCTGGGATTGCAGCAAAATATTGGCAGTTCACAACTCACCTCTCCCAGGAACCAGGCGATCAAGTAACCAAATACAATGGCTTCGTTTGTCTCGTGGTCATCGGGAGGGCTGGGAATGCCGGCGGTGGACCACAGATCGCCTTTCCATTCATCGAGCTTGTAGTAGCCAGTGCCAGTGTCGAACAGCAATACTCGCGGAGCTCCATCAATCAGCCATCGTCCGTACAGGGTCTGAATGCCGCGCTCGTTCATGCTCTTGATTGTTGCAATCAGAGCTGGATCTCTAGGCTCGACCTCTTCCACTTCCACAGCTGCGGAAGCTCGATTGAGCGGACCCAGCAGGGTATAGCTGGAGCCATACTCGGCCGTCGTCACCTGGGCTTTCGACTTGAGCACACTATAGATTCCGCCGACTCGGTTGGCAACTTCGGTAGCCACTTCGAACAGCACGTGGTTGTGCACGTCGCGCTTGGGTTCGTCGGCCATGGTGGAAGGATGCGGGTGGTGCAAAGCAATTGGTAAGGACTGGAGCGGACGGGAAGGGCGAGGCTATGATGTTGTGAGTGAGAGGAGTGTCTCGGGCGGACAGTGTCTTGGGAATACAAGTCAGTGGAGGTCAACGCGGGCCTGAAAGAGCTGCGTGCTCTGCCACCGCGAATTGGCGGGGCGGGTGGATGCTTAGATATGCAGCGATGCACGGCGTTGGGTCACCTCCACAATCGGTGTGCGGAGGTGTTGGGGATTGTGGACTGGGGAGTGGGAGTTGAGCATACCTTGAAGCAATTGATCAGTCCGATCCAGACGACAGACTCCCAGTGTGCCGGGTACTGATTGCAGCACGTGGATGGTGTGGAAGGTGCACTGGACTGCGGAAGGTGGAGGGGAGGGGAGGGAAGTGATGCAGTGGAATTGCTTCACTTATTAATGGAGAGGCTCGAGAGAGAGGGAGAGGGTGGTTGGGTGGGTGGTGAGTGTCGGTGTCTGTGTCGGAGCTTGCGGGCAAATGACGTGCGAAAGCTCGGGATTTTTTGGTCTTTGTTGTTTGTGCTTCGAGACACCCAATTTGCACACGGCAACGACTGTGGTATGCGCAGATATGTAGACCGATGAGAGTGGCAGATGTATCCAAGTAGCGAGACTCGTTGAGCTGTTCCGCCCGCCCTGCCCTGCCCTGCTCTGCCCAATGCCGCGGCCGCTGGTCAACAACGATATTCCAGCTGCAAAGCCCAAGCGCCCACCAGAAAGCTGTCGAGCGCTGACATCCATGCTCATGCATCATGCTCTCCCCATGCGGAGTCGGGAAGCGGCGTCCGCAGTCAACACTCTTTACTCTGCTCCCTCCAATGCCCTCGGCCCTTCTTGCGGCCCTTTTGCAAACACCATCTCACGTCCCTAGCCGACACCCAACACCTCACCAGCAAGCCACCTGTCCAGCAAGCGACTTGATGGCAACTTGGCAGGCACACTACGAATTTCGTCCTTCAGGAAGTTTGGGTTCAGGCGTCTGCAAAAATCTTTGGGACCGACGTCGGCAACCGCATGACCTGCAGACGAGGGTGCCTTGCATATCAAAAAGTCTGGCCCGGCAGAAACCTCGCCTATCCTGTGCCCACCCCTACCACGGTTGAGCAACGCCGGACGAACTACTCGAGGCAACGGAAGGAATTTCACTTGTCTTCCCCATCACATTTCCATTAGGTGTATATTACATGTCTTCCATCCATCACCATTGATGAGAGAAAGGGAAGAAAGTGCCTGCTGCTTTCCTTCACCCATCTCGAGACACCCTTGACCCCGGAAAGCATATCTCACCACACTCAACCTCATCCACACGCCCAGACACCGCTGGCCGTTCCTCCGCCACCCACACCAGTCGCGATGCAAGTCGACTCATCTCCGTTGGGGATAACGATGACATGCTTGTTGTAACCGAAGCCCATCGCGCCGCCGGCACCCTGTCCGAGCAGAGAGCAGCTGTCCGTATCAGAAAACAGGGTGAAGGTGCAGCTGCCATTGACGGTTTGTGCGATGGCGACTCCACTATACCTTAGAGGCGTACAGTACAGCGACTTGATCTTGGTTAGCAGGAAGCCCTCGCAAAATGCTGATTTCAGGAAACGCACCTGGATGACGTCCTCACCCACAGCCTTGCCGCAAGTCGTCTGGACGGCGCTGGATGACAGCTCATGGACAGCGCCAAGATCCGCTCCTGCAGCGGCGGACAGACCATTGTAGTAGGTGATGCTCGTGTTTTGCGGATAAGGAGAGAAGCCGCCCGATGGGCCTGTCGTTCCCTGCGGCAGAGAAAGAGCACAGGCGACGGCCATGGACGCGCCGAGCGCTGCGAGATGGCGCATGCTTGGCATGATGAGCTCAGAAGGCGGGCGTGGTAGCACTTGCTGTGATTGCTCCTGGATTGAAACGTGGTGTAGGTGATCTTCCTCTAGGTCCGTCGTAATCCTCGACTATCTCAAACCCCTCGGGTAAAGAGTCGTTGTGGATGTCGTAATCGCGCTCTTTGGCCTGCTTCAGTACCGCTTGTTGTCGCGCTCGACTTTCCTTCAGCTGTTGCTTCGCCTGGTGTCGCGTTTTCCTTGCTTCCTACACGTTGCTCACGAGGATGGCGGTGAATGTGGCAAAGAAGGATATGACGACGCTCACGACCATTGCGAAGATGGAAGTGAGGTAAAAAGGCTGCCGGTGTGAGAAGTGAGTGGGCGAGCGATAGGTGCGAGAAGTGAACTTCGGCAAGGCGGGCTGTTGGAACAGATGCTACGGCAGAAAGTGAAGAGATGGCGGTGCTCTCTGTGTGGCGGAAGCAAAGTTCGTGAGATAGTTTGGTGAGATGATGGAGCGTTGGATGGTGATGGACGAGCATGTTTGAGTGCCGCGCGCAAGGCGTCATATATGCCTACTTGAGCTCAGAAAGCACAGCACAGCCTGCTCGTGGGCGTGGCAAGGGCACATCTCATCCAGTCACTGCCAACTGGCAACAGCATGATCCCGAAATGCAGGCGCGAATGCTACCACACCTCGTCGATCCCGATCGCAGGACGTGCCATCGATAGCATCGTGCGACTACTACATCAATTCATACCACTTCTTGTTGTGTGGTAACGCTTCTGCACCGCGATAGGGTTGCAATGATGGAGCGAGTTCGAGCTCGCCCAACACAACCAGGACCAGAATTGACAGGCAAGATCCATTGCTTTTCCAAGTGCCACTGCCATTTCCGACATGATGCTATTGTGGAACCAAATGGTCGTGCTTTCCACGTTACCGTCTCATCCACGCGGTGACACAAAGTGGATGCGCTCGCTCGCTCACCGACACGAGTACCGGGCGACCGATCTTCCGCATGCCTTGCATCACACCTACTGGGATCCTCAACACACCATCGTTCCTCGATTTGTGGTGCCGCTCGCACCTCCGACCTCACATCATCTGCCACAATTTCTCCACGACTCGTCCAAAGAGCCGCAGCAAATACCATGCCGGCAACACAACCACATTCCAAACCACGTACCCTAAGCAGAGCATAAGCGAAACCTCGTAGATCCAGATCATAACTCCCTCCGTCTGCTCGATCTCCTCCCTGCGATTCCGCGCTCTTGGTGGATGCCGACGATCATACTCTGCCTCTTCGACTTCGCCAGACATCGTATGGAGGTCAAGATTGAAAGGATCAGCCGCAGCCATGATGGGAAAGATACTCCACGTTCTTTTGCCGGCGCTGAAATTTCCATGTATACATACTTGCACCCAGAGCAAATATTGGCCGTGAGTCAACGTTGGTTGTCCTAGGTGTATACAACTGGGGTGTTTGCTGCTGCACCACTAGACAAGCTGGCTTTTCCGGGACTTGCAGCCTTCAGACTCCTCTAACCACTCAAAATCATGTGAAGAACCCAGCTCCCAAGGAGAGTCAACATTAGCGCCATCTGCAGCTGGCTGTTTCCCGGCGTACCAGAACTTGTCGATGCCGTAGCGTTTGCTTGCTGCTGATCATCAGCGCTAGTGTTGTATCGCATCACAATCTTCTGCATTCTAAACACTGCATCGTTCTTCGGCGGGCCAACAGTGAAGTCAGGATCACCATCACTGTGCCGGTGTCAGCTTGATCCGTTTCCTTCTAGAAAAAAAACTCACGCCCAATTATTCCACACCCAGTTACCCGGAGTGTTTGGCACGTTCGTTTGGATCTGCTGCTGAAAGGCTCCGTCTAGGTAGAAACTGCTTGTTCCATTCACCCAGTCAAGACGATATTCATGGACAGCAAGCGTAGCGTCCGCAGCGGCTTGGCCATACACTTCAGACGAGTCTTCTTCTCCATGTGGTCCTTGGTTGGTATATTGCATTACACGAGTGCCATTATTGGCGTCAAGATTCGAGGTGGAGTTTGCGTCACTGATCCATTCGATATCGATTTCCTGGCTGTCGGAATGGTAGAAAAACATGCCTAGTACGAATTGTCAATGTTGCCTCGGGCCTGGCATACCTTATCGTCCAAGTGCTCACCATTGCAGACACCTGCTTCATCGGTCAAGATTGCATACGTGGACACGCTTGCGTAGAGCACTTCAAAATCCGTAGAGACTTCTGCGCACTGCAAAGGGCTAATTGTTTGCCCGCCAGGAACGATAAGCTCAAGAAATCCATTTTGAATCTGGACGTTTTGAGGATTGAATTTATGATTGAATTTTGCTGATGAATCGCCGCTTCTGTCGTCAATGGTGTCATTGGATACGACAAGGCCAGTCGGTAAGGTGTCACCAGTGAAGGTGAACGTCGTTGTCGACGCAAATTGAGCTACGGCTGGGATGCCCGTCAAAGCGAGAAATTGTAGTGATGAGGAAATACCATACATCGTCTTTCGAAGACTAGGTCTGCAGTATTGAGCACGTCGTGGGTGAACCAGGAGATGTCAAGAGAGTCGTCTTCGAGATAGTCTTGTATTCTCCGGATCTGGACCAACGTAGGCGGCGCCATTAGAGGCTGAGTCAAGCCACACCGTGCATTGGATCTGGATATCATCCCAGGTCGAGCTTCGACATGTCCTGAGATGGGAGTCCATCGAAGCGTTTAAACCGGTGAAAGAAGAGAATCGCTTCATTCGATCGATGTTGGCAGCACGAGTTTACTATGATCCTAGGACTGAAAAGAGTGCGTCCGCGTCAAATTAAGCTTCTCATCTGATGACTTCAGTGAACAGTCTAGCCCTGTCGCAAACCTTATATAAGCCCACCGTGTCGTGTCTCATTAGATGGCGGTGGCGGTGCTCGTAAAGCAGAATGTGCCACACATCATTCATGCACTTCACTCTCCTTTCACTTGCATAACAGGTCCAACGTACTCATGTCTTGCCTTGACGAGATAGTACAGCACTGCAGTCAGCAGTAGACCAGAGAAGATCACCGAGCTCCAGTTCATGTTCGAAGGCGTGACTGGTTGAGCCAATGGCCAGAAGTAAAAGAAGATGATGGGCGCTAGAAAAGGCAACGCGGCGACATTGACCGCCAGGCCGTACTTTCCAAGGTTCCATTTCCTCGGTGGCAGAGGTGCGCCGCAAGTCCTTCGCCAGATTAAGCAGGAAATGGTGACCATGTATCAGAATAGGATAGCTACGCCTCCCAGTGAGCTGATGGCGTTGAGAAGCCAATATTGATCAGAGCGAGCAGACAGCTGACTGTGAACGAGACACAGATCGCTCGGAGAGGTATATTGAGTCGTGGCGAGACGTGCGAAAGCCATCGTGAACCTAGAAGGCCACCGATCGCGCCAGTCATAAGGCCCCAGAAGACTACCGTCGTGCCGCCATCAATAAGGCTCCAGACCAGAAATACAGGTATGATTTCCCAGCTGGTGACTGCAGTTGATGAGAAGCCGAGCATTGGTATAAGATCGAAATTACGCCTGAGCTGTTGAGTCTTTCCCAAAGTGATCATGTCCCGCTGGTCTGCAGCAGTGCCCCGATATTTCATTGCCAAGGTATCGATTTCGCTGTCCATAGGAGCCTGTTCTGCTATCTTGATGACGGGTACATCGCCTTTGACCATGGTCGTTTGTCAGAAGGAGGTGTTCTTAGGGAGTTCAGAACGTAAGTTTCCAAAGGACTGCATCAGCTAGCTTTGAGCTTGAGCTTCGTATCGATGAGGCGCAATGAGCATGTGGCTTGAGTCGCACTGCATGCTACGCAGTTCGCAGTATCATATTTCTTCGGCACTAGATCCGAGCGCCGCTGTCGCGAGCTGCTGGACATGCTCGGCCATCCTCTCGGTCATGATGTCGTAAATGCATATGAGGACCACGCTTCAAGCGTCAAGGAGAATAAGGCGCTCTTCAGCTGTCAATTTCAACGCAATGTACATCTGAGAAAATCTTCTTACATCTCCTGCTAGCCGATTTGACACTCTTACTCCACGTACCAGGAGATTCTGTACGATTGTTGTCATGCCTGCGTTTTCAGCAGCCTGTACCAGTTGAGAGGATCTCGCTCGCACATGCGTAAAGGCACTCGAGACGCCTAAGCGTCAAACTTCTCAGCTCCGCTTCTTTGCTCTCGCAGCCGATCTCAGTCCAACGTTTGCGCAAAACAGTGCTCTTAGCAGACCGCACACGAACACAATGACGATCGTTCCCCAATCCTCAATTCTCAGCCCAGCCAGATGGAGCCGGTCCTGCTGGGCAAGAGATGTCCAAATACTCCATAATATCACGACGTCGTAGGCGAGTTGTGCGTACTGCTGAGCCTGCCAGATCCATACTTCGTTGGTTCGTCGTAGCAGGGTAAAATCCAGAACAGCACAGGTGAGAAGCCCGCCTGCAATCTGATGACAAAGAGGAGTAGACTGTAAGGTATTGTAAGGCGAAATGGAAGCCGGCACAAAGGCATCCACGCTGACTTGAGGTGTAAAGATGTTCATGCAGACTCCCGAGCCAGCAATGAGTGGATCGACGTAGAGGAAGAAGATCCTGTAAAATGATGGTATGGTTTTGGAAGAAGCCATATCTGTCGAAATTTGGCAGAGTGATTGATGCTATTCAGCGAAGGTTAAGCACCCACTCGCGACGTATTGTTATATACGAAAGGAGGTGGTCTGGCGCAGGAGAGAGTAGAGTGGTGTGGTCTTGGCGCAGAGCGGTTCCTTCCTTCTCCCTTCACGGTTCCTTCCTTCTTCCTTCACGGTTCCTCCCTCGCCGTCGCCGTCGCCGTCCCCTACCCCCTACTCCCTCGAGGGTCGCGCAGCGACCTGCAGAGGTCGTCACGGCTGCGGACAGGCGCGTTGTGCACTGCTATATGACTGATTTCCAAGAATCGAGTTACTCGGGCGATACGGCGTGACAAGATCACGTGGCATTCTTTCAGGCATCATCGTGTCACCGGGCCACGCCTGTGTCCGGGACGACTATCTACGTTATTCCTTAGCGGGGTATGTGGGCACTCTATACCGTAGATATACTGTAGATATGCGATCTAGTTATGTCAACTGCAGGTTATAATAACAGCATTTCTGCAGATATCTTAGGTAGTGCTATTTATAGTAAGATGCTATTATAGCCTATATACTATTTGCTAAGGCTACTAATAATTAGTCTCTATAGTAGAAGTAGGTCTCTATAGTAGAGCTAGGCCTCGACAGTTCAAACAACTATATAGTTTAAATAACGATATAGTATAAATAGCACTTACGAGAAACTCTAGCCTATTTAGTATAGGGTATTATACGAGTAACTTAATACATTCGATTATAGTACTATATATAGGCTACTTAGCCTACCCTATTCGCTTCCCTGCCTCTATAATGCCTACTATCTAGCTATCTATTTATCTATCTACTAAGTTCCTACTATTCGAGAAGCTCTAGTTAATATACTATAAAGAGCTTCGGTCGTAGCGAAGGCTCGGTCGTAGTACGACGGTTCGATCGTAGTTAAAGGGATATTAGTCGCAATAGAACGCTCGACTCGTATAAAGGAGATCTATACTTAAAGTTAGCGGTTATTAGAAGAGTATAGGCTTTAGACTTACTAAAGAAAGAGGAAAGACCGTATAAAGAAAGTGTATCTAGATCTTAGTTAGTAAAGCGTATAATGCGATACTAAAGTTAACTTACTATATAAAGGGTATATTTAATCGATATCTAGCTATAGATATTTAGCTATACCTATTAATAATTTAGTATTAGATCTTCTACTATTAGGCTAGAGCTAAGCATATCTAATTAAGCTAAATTATTATCTTAGTATATATATACCTAGATATAGTTAGCTTTATATAGTGCTTGTTAGATATATCTTAATATTATACCTTTAAAAGAACTATAAGTCCTAATCGACGAAGAGGGTATAGTTACTGCTTCTTATATTAATAGTAGCCTTGCCTTTGCTTATATTAAGGCCTTGTCCTATAACTAGCACTATCTAGATCTTATTGCTATTAATGCCGTTAATGCCGATAGTAACCTGCTTGTTAGTAAGCTTATAGACAGATAGCTATAGTATCGGATCCTTGCGATCTATCTAAGCGATAGTAATAGTAACAAAAAGCGAGAGACTACGAGCGGTACGGTACGTAAAGATCTAATTAATACGGCTAATATTGTTGCCGCTACGGTATCGAATAAAGTCTCCGCGGCGAAGAACAGTGCGGCGCTAAGTAGGCTTGTTATTATAGGCAAATCGCTTAAACTAGTATATAGGATCGTTGTTATCTAGTATATAATTAGTCCGGTTGTAGTCGTACTAATATGCCGCCTTAAGGTCGTCTTTAAAAGGCTTCTTTATAGCATCGTTGCAAACAGGTAGAAATAAGAAGTCTTTATAATAATACTATAGCAACCGACCTCCGGTAATAACATTTAGATAATCGTTATCGCTTAGAATACCCTCCGTACCGTCGAGAATTAATCGATTATTATTATTGCCCTACTCGGAACGTAGTAACACACTATCGAAGAGCTACGGATTGTTGTCGAACAGGTTACTAATCTAAGTTAATAGTTCTAGCTTATCCTGCTTATAACTACCTTGTAGCAGCAGTCGTACAGTTATTTTAAGACCCTGCCGCTCGAGAAGGTCTTTCTTAGGCTTGTATTAGTTAGGAAGGTAGATCTACTACTTTATAGTCTTATACTTAGCTTCGCTAGCGAGTATATTAAGATTGCTAGCTATTATATACTTAGCGATAATGTCTACATAGTGCTAACTAATATAGACGTTTAGACGCTTTGCTATGCCTCGATACTTAGTAGCGCCCTTAGTCTCCTTTATTTGCTAATCTGTGGCTCTAGGTGTCTAACTAAGCTATATACTAGCGATAGGGATACTATAGCTACGGCTACGTAGTCGTATATATAGATTCTTAATGTTCGAGAGTGTAGCACACTCTATTAGCTCCTAAAAGATACGCCGTATAGCGATTATCTTAGTTATATAATCGATACGCTATTAGGCGGTAGTCTTCTTAGATATAAAATAGACATTCGAACGAGCTAATGCAGTAAGGAAGCGAACGATAATAGCCGACACTAGTATGTCTTCCGGAGGTATCTAATACTCTTAGGCTAGGCTTTTAGCAACCTAGTGCACTATAGTGCCTTGTTATAAGGCTAGACCTTTAATAGCATCTCGAAATAACGGCTAGATATAGTTATCCTTTAACTAAAGACGATATAGGATTAGGGCTATAATAGACTAATATGCGTGCTCGGAAAGGCTATATTATACAAGATAGTGCAGTAGAGATTGTAGGCGGTTCTAGCTAGGCGGTATAGGAAACTTGTAAATAGTCTTGCTATACTCGAGCTACGTATTATTAGTAAGAATCTTAGCAAGAAAGACAGTATAAAACATGCTAGTTATGCCCTTAAACTCTAAGTAACTCGGATCTAATAGTCGTATAAGGATAATATCGAGAGCTAGCGATAGCTATTAGAGTACTAGAGCTTCGCTAAGTATACCGTACTACCGACCGAATATTGCTCGTATAGTCGGTACTATTAAAGACATGTGCTAGCGTATACGTTCGTTCTTATAATAGAAGCGCTAATTAACAACATCGAGATTACCGCGATTATTAGCGTAAGTGTAATACTAGCGGTATAACACATTCGCTCCTAGGCTAAGCATACTAGAGTTCTCTTACTGCTATAGTATATTACTAATGTAGGCTAATACAGAGGCGTATACTAAGGTCTTCTTACTACCGAGGGAAAGCTCTTGTCCTATATCTAACTCCTTAAGCCGCGGTGCTATAGCGCCTACGACGTCCTTAGTATTACTACTATAAGGACTAAGCGTAAATAGTATAACGTTAGATGTTTAGTTGCGCTCTTATATCGTAAGGCCGGCTATAATAATATACTAACCTATTAACGAGCGATATATATTACGATAAAAACCGAAGCTATCGATAAATATTAAGAATAGAGCCGAAAGAACTTTCAAGCCGGAAGTATAAGAATCAAACTTAAGGAGGTACTAACGACTATAGACTATAATCTCAAGCTCGCTACGGATTAGATATACTTAATAGATTAGGCGAGTAAGGCCGCTACTTGCAACTAGACGACGTATAACGTAATTAAAGCTGTCTATTAGTAGAGGTATAGGCAAAATCTTGCTGCTATATAGATAGTATATAGCGATAATGCCTAGGTCGAACGGGCGGATATCCGTTTCGAGAGCGTAGTAGTATTAGCCTTCGATCTAGAAAAGCTTATTACTTATAACGTCGTTAGCAAGATTCTAGCGTATATACAGTAGCAAGGCATTAAATGGAAGAAGTAGCACAATTTATACTACTATCGAGCCTTTATCGCCTTTGTAATTACCTTTAGAGTTACGCTTTATAGGCTTACGATTGTCGATCTAAATAGCTACGATACGTCTAGTATAAGCCTAAGTCGTCTTGCAGTTATAGCTAGCATCCTAATAGTAGAAGCGGACAAAGTCTAACGAGAATATTAGTCTACTAGGAGCACTAAGAAACTAATTCTAGTTAATCGGAGGTACTAGTATTAGCGGCTCGTTATTAGTATTATCGTCCGTTCGAGCTGCCTTACGCGTACGGGTCTTCTTCTTCGGCTTATACTATAGAGCTAATCCTCGTATAGGGCCTAGAGTATAGGCTATATAAGATATGCCTTACTATTATAGGTATCTAGCGAACTTGCTAGAGGTCGTACGAATAGAGCTCGCCTATACTCGAGACTAAGATAGCTTAATTAGCAGGTCGACGAGCTCTACTAAGCTAGTATATATACTTCCTATAATATCGGACGTTAGAATATAGGTAAAGAGCTCCTATAGATCGAAGAAGTATAGTAACTCGGATGTCTTAAAGTCCTAAGATCCTAGTATAGTAGGTAGTATCTTCTGCTTTTATAGGTAGATTTCCTAAAAGCGTAATAGAAGCAGTAGAAGTACTAACTTAAGGTACAACTTAATAGTGTCGATCGACTTTAGAAGCTTTAAGAGCTTGCTATCCGGCACCTACGTAGTAAAGATCTTAAATAGCGTAGTAAAGTCGGATCGTAAGATGCCTATATCCTAGAGCTATAGACTAAAGGATATCTCTAAATCATTAATTACGCTAGTCGTATAGCCCTTCTTCTAGTTAAGGATCTGAGACTAATCTATAGATATATTAGCTAGAGTCGGCGGCGGCAACATAAGACTAGTTTACTAAGTAGGAGGCGCCTATTCTTCGTCGGCTTCGATATACTCTTAACTAGGTATAGTAGTAGCTTCCTAGACTCGAATAGGCTCTTTATTAGCCTAAAGTTAATACTTAGCTATCTCGACGACTTCCTTAATAGTCGGCTAGTTAATGTCTTCTATAGCTTGTAATAATACGAGCTACAAGCTAAGTAGCTTAGTAGTTATACGTGCTATAGGATTAGCAGCCTCTATTTGCACTAATTCCTCGTCGGCTTCCGTAGACTTAATGCTCGGATAAACATTATCTAGCGCTAGTAAGAAGCTCGAGTCTATAGCTAGGTCTTTATCTTAATCTTTAGCGCCTTCTTTATTATTATCTTCTTTATTATTATCTTCTTTATTATTATCTTCTTTATTATTATCTTCTTTATTATTATCTTCTTTATTATTATCTTCTTTATTATTATCTTCTTTATTATTATCTTCTTTATTATTATCTTCTTTATTATTATCTTCTTTATTATTATCTTCTTTATTATTATCTTCGCGAGGGCGCTTTGTTCCTACCGCGGTTAGAGTAGGTATCGATCTAAGAGTAGGTATTGTACCTTAACTAGGCGCTAAGCCTATAGCACTACTTAAGGTTGCGGGAGCTATAGCTATTAGTTAAGTATTAGGCTTAACTTTTAGAATGCCTCGCGGTAAGAATAAGAAACGCATTGTTCGCTAAATGCTACAAGGCGTATTATATTAAGCAATAAGTACGAGATGCGTATAGAGGGTGTTTTTAAAGGTCGCGAGTATATATATTTAGAGTTAGAGGCAGGTAGGTATTTACTACGGAAGGCACCTAGACGCGCTTTAATACGCTAAGCCTAATACGCGCTATGCTTTATTATATGCTTCGTAAATAAAGACAAGACGCGTGAATTAAGCTGCGTTCTTTATATAAGCTAATAACGTCTTGTCTTGTAGATGCGATTATATTCGTTACGTGTTCTTAGTTGCTAAGCGGCCGTACTAGTAAGGTCTCGAGGGTGCTAGATGTCGATAGCGATAGCAATTAATATAGACCTGTTTATCGTAGATATATAGTATCTATAAGTAGCAGTAGTTAGTAAGTAATAATAGCGTTTTATCTAGGTATTATAAGCTAAAATAATGCAGCAGTAGCTATATAGCGTAGCCGAACAGAGCAAAGCAAAACAGCAAAATAGCAAAGCTACTAGCGCTATCGCTTAACTAAGATTATACAGAAATGTAGAAATATAAAAATAATATAAGGCCTAAGCCTTTGTAGGCGGAAGCTTTATTAGGCGCTTCTTAGCCCGCTCGGCGCTAGCGAGGTTCTTTCTCTATTATACTATTAGTATATCTATACGCGTAGCGAAGCATTAAGCTACTAAGGGAATAAGATAGTCATACCTTGTAACCCTTGTCGCTAGCACCGGTCTTAGTTAGTATAACTATAGCGAAGTTAGAGCGTACGACCTTATCGAAATCTTTATCGATACTATATACTAATTAGCTAATGCTTCCTTCTATAGAGCAGTATCGAGTTGAATCTATATAGATAATAGATAGTAGGTAGTAAATAGTAGATAGTAGATAGTTAAGTATAGATAGTTAAGTATAGATAGTTAAGGATAGATAGTTAAGGATAGATAGGTAAGGGTAGATCGATAGAGATACTAAACGTAGATATTGCGATTAAGCAGCGATAGGTCTTATTAAAAGACAAGTTATAGGGCATATAGATATAGCTAATCTATTAAAGATTAACTTACGGAAAGGAGTCGTATACCTCTACAAGGTCCGTATTAGCGTTGCTATACTACTTACCTATATACCGTTAGTACTATATAATACTTAGTATTACGAGCAACACGATCTAAGATATACTACGGATCTTATCTGCCCGAAGGGCCGTAGCTACTTTAGAGTACAAAGTATAGTACTACCCTATATCTAATTAGTATATATCTATTAATGCGGAGCTTCGGAGGTATCGAATTAGAAGGGAATAGGTATAAAGCTTATAATAAACGATGCTTCTCGAGTTAAGGTAGACTTAAAGACTATACAGCTATATTAAATAACATACAAGTATAGAAGGCTTTGCCCTAAGGGCCGGACCGGTCGATATCTAGGCGACCTTTTATATACTTAAAACTATATATAAATATTAGTATCGTTTATCGGCTATCGATTAATAGATTAATAGATTATAAGAGAGAGCACTATATAAAAAGAAATAGAAAATAAGATATTAGCATTATAATTAAAACTTATATAACGAAGAACTCGTCTTCGCTAAAGAGCTCGTCGAAGTAATCGAGCGTCTCTTCGACGCTTATATCCTATAGGGACAGAGTCTCCTTTATCTGCTTCGCGATATATTTCTATATATATATTAGCTATACTATACTATAAATCATCGCGATAAGCAAAAGATGTTTTGCTTAAGCTTATAGTTAGACTTATAGTCAAACGTATGCTTAGACTTATATTAAGACCTATACTAAAAGCTAATTATTAAATACTAGATATTAAAAGCTAAAGATCGATAGTCTTAGGGCTATAATATTCGAAAATTGGCTAGAAATTCGAGGGTTTCAGAACTATAAGATTCGAGAATGTACTAAAGATTAGTAGGCCTCGAAATTATAAGGTTCGAAAAGTAGATCCTAATAGATTAAAAGTGCTACAAAATAGTAAAAAGATTGCCTAACTTATAAGAAGATTAAATATAAGTTAAGCAAAAGTTAAGTATAAGTTTGACTATAAGTTTAAGCAAAAAGATGTAAACAGGCAAGGCTAAAGGGATAACTTATACGATAATAACTAATAGTGTCCGACTTTAAGGTACGGGTATTAAGGGCTTTGCTCCGTGCCTATATATATAGTATTTTGTTCTCCTTAAAGACATTTTCTCTATATACTCTTTGTGAGAAGGGTTATATTAGCAGGTAGATAGGGTAGTAGTAGGTACGAGTAGTATTCGATAGAGAACTAGGAGGAGAAGGAGGAAGGCAGGCTAGTTAGCCTACTGCCAAGCGCTAAGCCCTACCTAAGGCATCGAGACCCTAGCTTTACTCGAGCCCGGTTATATACTAATTACGTATAACCTCTTTGGTCCTAATACACGCTTCCCTTCTAAAGGCCGCGCCCTCGTAGCCGGTCTTTGTTCTAGTCTTAACCTCTATTGCTGCTAACTTAGCAGGTCTAATAAGCCGCTTAGTCCGCGCTAAATTGAACGTACAACTACTGATTATGTAACTATATTAAACCTTACCTTCTAATACAATGTCTAACTCTAACTGCGCTATCCTTATATATAATAAAGTAAAGGGATATAAAGCTATAAGAATTAAGGGCCCTCGACTAATTACAATATAGGCGCGTCTTCCCTACTATAATAGGTAGACGTACGAGGTATTGCAGCCCTGCCTCCGCTCTAAGTAATATCGTTCCGAGTTCTTTGCGTCTACTCTAAAAGACCTAGAAATATCCGCTTCCGAGGGTTTGTCCGTTCCGAGGGTTGCTCTTATTATTACGAGGGCTATTATTTACTATCGTAGTTTTACTAGCCCTAATTAGTTAGGTTTAGCAGCCTTTAAGTATTAACTAATTATATCTTTTTAAAAAACTTAGTTCTTCTAGTTTCTATAGGTAAAGGCTATTATAAGTATAATAGTTAAGGTTCGCCTTACTTAAAGGGTCGGAAAGATCGAGGAGTAACCTATTATCCGCAAGATCGACCCTAGCTAGCTTAGCTCTATAGTTTTTGCCCTTAGTTAGTCTATTAGTCGCTCAATCTTTTAGGCGGCTTAAAGTTTTAATTAAAGTTTTAATTAAAGGTGCCTTAGGCTCGTAGTATAGGTAAGGTTATATCTATAGGCGCAGTAATAATAGCAAGTAATATTAATAATAGCGGCGCTAGTCGTCTTAGCGCTAACTTTACCTTGCTTTCGATTTCCTTCTTCGACTAACAATATACTTCGTAACACTATTACTAATATAGCCGCGCCGGCCGTATCGCTCTTTAGTATAAGCGTAACGCCGTCGTTACTATTATTATTACTAACACTATTCGCCTACGCGCGCGCGCCGCCTCTATCGACCGCCTAGGCCTTAGGGCCCCGATAGGACGTAGAAACAAGAGGGGCGCTAAGAGGAGGGTTTTATAGGATACGCTAGTAAAGAGGTAGATTCCTTAGAAGAGCAGGCGATTAGTTAACAGTTATAGCGCGTTTGTTAACGCTCGGTATGCATCTACTATAGTAGTATAGTCTTATTATCCTTTGTTACTAACAATTGCTTGCCTCTAATTAGTTAGCTAATAGTACCCCGGGGGTAGTATTAATCCTAGGCCCTAATAGTAACATTATAGCCTCTTAGCCTTCTTCTTGTCCTTTATACTAGTCCAATACTCGTCTAACAACTTAGTTATATCCTTAAAAGAGTCTTTAGCCTCCTACGAGTCCTATTTAGGTAAATAGCCTTGCTATCTTAGGAGGTACTCCTTCTTGCCTTATCTAGTCCGATACTTTAGTATACGCTCTATAGACTATAGCTCTTTACTGTTAGCTAAGACTTCTTCTAACTTAGTAGGCGCTTTATCGCCTTCGCGCTAGTAGTATAGTTTAAGGAGGGATATATAGAAGGTATTATAGATAGTGTAATAGGGTAGAAGCTATAACTAATAGGCCTATACGGAAGAGCCCTTAACTTCTCGAATGCGGAATAGGCTAATATATCTCGGTGCGAGCTTAGGTCTTGTTTTACTATTAGGTAATAGGTGTTTGCGGATACGGAGGTTCTTAGTGCTTAGTATAACTATATCGCCTTGCTTAAAAGTTATTAGCGTATAGTGTTTGTTATAGTAGGCCTTCTAATATGCCTAGGCCTTTGCTAGTTTGTCAGCTAACTTAGCGTAAATTTCCCGTATCTTTTAAACCCTCTTAATAGCCGCTAGTATCTTAGGTATTAGTACTTAACGCGCTTCCCTTTCCTTACGCTCGGCCTCGAGCGGTAGGGGGTCTTGTAGTATAGTAGCGTTCTAGCCTATTATAGCTATATATAGTAACACCTTAGTAGATAAGTAGACACTGTTATTATATACAAATTTAGCTAGTTATAGGAGGTTAACCTAGTCGTTAGGGTTCTCGTTAATGTAACTACGCAGGTACTGCTATAGGGTAGCATTCTGCCTCTCTGTTTAACCGTTAGTCTGTAGATAGAAGGCTATTAATAGCCGATGCTTTAGTCTTAGCTGTAGGCATATTTCGCTCTAATAGTAAGATATTAGTATCGATCTACGATTAGATACTATCCCCTTAGGGGTTCCCTAATAGGTATAGAAGATATTGCTCTATAGCGCTTCTGCTATATTAATAGTAGTCTAGTCTTTCCGCGCCGGGATATATCGAGCGCCTTTAGTAAATCGATCTACTACAACAAGGATAGTATTATATATATCCTTGCTACCCCTACGCTTAGCAGGAGGAAGGCCTATAATAAAATCTATTATACGTTCTACGAATAGCTTCCTAGGAATAGGAAGTAAAGACAACTCGCTAAATAGTAGGTGCTTTAGTGCTTTAATACGCTAGTATACTATATAGGTCTGTATATATTCTTTTATATACCGCTTACTATTTAGCTAGTAGTATGTGCGCGATAGTAGCTCGTGCGACCTCTCTATACTATAGTAACTAGCGAGCTTACTATTATAGTGCCTCTTTAAAAGCTCTTGTCTAATCGATTGTTTAGCGGGGACATAATATCTGCCCTTGAACTTTAAGTAACCTTTGTCGTCGATCGACCAATTGTTATTACTCTTACTAGATCGAGTCGCCCGCCTACTTACAAGCTTATTAATGCGCTCGATAGTAAAGGCGTCCCTCTGCTAAGCACGCAATAGCTTATCTATAAACGATTGACTATCTCTATTTACAAGGGTATTTAATAGCACCCTCGCTATCGAAAGAGGTACGTATTATATATATCTAATAGTACTAGCAGCCGGATTAACTGCAACCTCTTCTATAGTACTATCGCTATATAGGCTATTACTATAGATAGCAATGTCTTTAATCGAGTTATTATAGCTCGAGCGATCTACGTCCTTTCTAACGTGCACTAGAAGAACGACAACTCCGCTATAGTATTTGTTGCCGCCGCGGGGTCCGGAAGTCCGCTTATCCTGCGCTTGCTTATTAACAATACGGGCTATAGCAATCTTATACTATAGGGTTAGAAACAAAGAATTAATATGCTAGGTCTCGCTATTATAATTAGGTCGCCTCGATAGGCTATTAGTAGGGTTGCTTACGCCTAGCCGATATAATATATTAAAATCAAACCCGGCGAGGTAGACGGCCTATCTAGCCTATCGACCTATAACCCTTATAACCTTAGTAATGCTACGCAGGTTGTTATAGTCTATATAGACCTAAATAGTATACTATACACTATTAAGATAGTAGCGCTAGTACTTAAAGGCTTTAACGATTGCTAAGAGCTCTTGCTCGTAGGTCTCGTAGCGACGCTCTATATCGATTATTTTTCGTAAAAAGAAGGCAATCGGGTGCTAGTAATAGTTATTATCTGATTGCTATAATATAATAGCCGATACAGCGAACTGTAAAGCGTTAGTCTTAATACGGATCTGCTTGCTTAGTATAAAATAGTGCAATAAGGGGACTTTAGTAAAGCGTTGCTTTAGACCGTTAAAAGCGGCTTGTGTTTTGTTAGTCTATTTAAACTCTCTAGACGGGTTAGCCTTAGTTTTAGTGAGTTTAGTTAGTAGCATTATATGCCTCGAATAACCCTTAATAAACCGACGGTAGAAGTTAGCAAAACCTAGGAATAATTAAAGCTCCTTAATAGACGTAGGAATAGGCTATTTAGTAATTGTTTTAATCCAGTTAGGATTAGCCTTAATACCCTCGGTTGAAATAAGGAAGCTAAGGAATAATACCTCTTTAGCAGCAAAGGTGCATTTAGAAGGTTTGCAATACAGTCTATAGGCTCGTAGGCGGTCGAGGACCTTACGTACTACGGCCTAGTGTTCTGCAATATTAGGTAAATATATGTAAACTAGGATGTTATCTAGGTAAACTATACAGAGATAGTCTAATAGGCCCGAAAGGGCCCGATTAATATAGGACTAGAATGTTGCAGGGGCATTAGCTAAGCCGAATAGCATAACTAAGTACTCGAAATAGCTATAGCGAGTGCGGAAGGCCGTCTTCTATTTGTCGCCCTTACGAATACAGATACGATAGTACGCATCCTTAATGTCTAGTATAGTATAGAAGTAGGCCCTAGAAAGGCGATCGAGGGTCTTATTAATAAGAGGGAGTAGATAGCGGTCTTTAATAGTAACAGCATTAAGCCTACGATAGTCGATATATAGGCGTAGGCTACTATCCTTCTTTAGTACGAATAGGATAGGGGCGCTAGCAGGGCTATTACTATACCGTATCCGGCTATTAGCTAGGTTTTCCTCTAGATACTTACGCAATATAGCAAGCTCTCGTTTACTAAGGTTATAGAGGGGACTAAAGGGAACCTCCTTGCCCTCTGTAATGTTAATCTTATAATCCGTCTCTTTAAACATAGGCAATGTCGATGCTAAGTAGTGTTTAAATATATTAATATAGGTCTCTCGAATAGGTTCTAGTATGCGCTTAAGCTGTTTAGGGTCTATACTATTAGGGGGCACAGGTTTATCGTTATTACTACCGAGCAGGTCGGTAGTTAGATTAGCTAAGGCGGGGGTTAGGTTGCTAATAAATAGGACCCTAATATTATTAGGACACTCGCTAATATCGATGTATTTAATGTCCTCTCTTCTAGCGATTCTAAATCGCTATTGTTAACTACCTAAGTCTATAACTATAGCATAGTGCTTAAGAACAGGGTTGCTAATAACAATAGTAGCTCCCTTATATAGGTTGTCTATATCTACTACGTAGGTAGTAAAGTCTAGTAGGCGTTCATTTCCGAGGTCGTCCTTTAGAACTATAGGAATATAGTAGGCCCTATAGGTTAAGTGCCGAGCGTTATTAAACTAAGTAAGGGTTGGCATGTTAGTTCTAGGCAATTGTCGGAGGTCTAATTGCTTAGCTAGGCGATGGCTAATAAGGGCGCTAACCGAATTTCCTAGATCTAGTATAACCTTAGTCTTATAGTTGTCTCTATATATATCCTATATAAGACAGGTACGTGTAATAGCTAGCACAATGTCGATAGTTTTACGCCGCACAAGGCTAATAGTTAGTGCGGCGCTTACTCTTTTTTCGAAGGTTAGCCTATAGGGGTAGCGTTAGCGGCTAAGAGGTGCTTTCGGTACTTAGCGGTAGTACGGTCGATTCGGGCCTAGTCCTTAGGTTTGTCGTATTAGCCTAGCAGATAGCTAGTGCTATTACAATTAAAGCACTTCAATCTAGTTAGGGGGTTGCTATAGCCGCTATTGCTGCTATTATTAGTTAAGCGATTAGTACTATAGGGATACGAGCCCCTTCTACGGCCCCTATCGCAGCCCCCTCTATATAGCCGCTAGCTATAGCCTCTTCTACGGTCGTTACTGTTTCTATTGTTAGTATTGTTGTTATAGTAGGAACCTTGGTTTCCCCCGCGGCTACTACAGTTGCTATAGTTAGTACTAGTTAGTCGGATCCTCGATTCTAGTCTTTATTAGAGTTGAATAGCTCGTTTAGCTGTTTCTACCTCGACTATAAATTAAATACGTATTAGGTTAGCCTGTTTAAACACACGGCGGCGGTCTAATTCGAGAATAAGCTCCTACCTAAGCTTAGGGCGTATTTTAGAGATCTATATAGAATTAGTCTTAGCCGGAAGGTTATCCTCGAGGGTCTTTAAATAGGCCTTAAATAAGCGAGCCGATTAATTAGTCTTCTGTTTAGCTCGAAGATACAGGTCCTAAGTATGTTGTTGCCTTAGTATAGGGTTTCTAAGGGTGTCTAGTATAATGGTTTTGTAGGTCTGCTACTAAATAGTAGTCTAGTTATTAAGGGAGTCGAAATAGTTATCCTATATACGCTTTAGGTCGCTATTAATGTACTGTATAGCGTAGACAACTAATAAATAGTCGTCTAGAAGAGCCCTCGGTACATTTCGTTAGTTAAGCTTATAATTACGTATATAGTTATTGTATTGCTTGCGACTAGAGCCGTTAAACACGGTACAGTCCTTAAGTTTAGCATCCTTCTTTTAGATAGGTAGTAAAGAAGGTCCTGCTATAGGTTTAGTAGTAGTCGTTAGGGCTTCCTAAAGGCGACGGAGCTCGAGGAGGTTATCCTTTAGCTATTGTTCTTAACGTAGGGTAGTAAGCCTGTTTTAGGTAGCTTCTTAAAGTCTCCCTACTAGTTGAGGACTAAAGGCTAGTTAGCTATATCGACGATTAACAATGTTATTAAGAATGTTATCGACAGGCAATTCTAGGTCGTTACCTAGAATTACAGGTTCTTTAGTAGGCTTAGTAGTAGGCCCTTTAGCAGGTGCTTTAGTAGGCACTTTAGTAGGTGCTATGCTACTAGTATTGTTATTGCTAGCGCTGCTAGCGGCGCCGCGGTTGTTGTTATTGTTGTTTCGTAATAAGCCGGCTATTATAATAAGGGGTAGCACTAATAATATATTGTTAGCCCCTAAGATGCAGATATAGCGGAATTAGTAGATATCGGTCTAGTATGCTTGACTTAGTGTAATAGGCCGTATAGAAGGCCTTGCTTAATAATTAGTACGGTTGTTTCGATAGAATAGTACGTATAGGTCCCGTTCTTCGGGCGCAATATAGTTAGATTAGTCTTATTCGTAGCTACACCGCTAAAAGCTTAAAATAAGAACTATCTAGCTACTGCCCTTAAAGGGTAGATCGAATACTATATAAGAAGGGTTATATTAGCAGGTAGATAGGGTAGTAGTAGGTACGAGTAGTATTCGATAGAGAACTAGGAGGAGAAGGAGGAAGGCAGGCCAGTTAGCCTACTACTAAGCGCTAAGCCCTGCCTAAGGCATCGAGACCCTAGCTTCACTCGAGCCCGGTTATATACCAATTACGTGTAACCTCTTTAGTCCTAACACTCTTTTAATAATGTTATCTTTTTGCTTATAAGTACTAGTTTCGAAATGTATCTACTTAAACTCTTAATCAAGTTAATTACGCTTATTAGTCTTAGCTTTAAAAGCTGCAGACTCGGTAGTACTAGGTATAGGAAGGGACTTTATAGGTAGTCTTATATAGGGGTAATTAGCAATAAAACGCAATTGCTCTCGTAGCTATATAACTATTAGCTACTACACTATATTGCTATAGCCGCCTGTTTATATATAAAAGCTTAGCAAACAATAGAATAGATAAACAGTATATGCGTATATATATTAGCTATAGTCGTAGTAGAGCAAAGGTTCGGATTTAGGGTAGATTTAGGTATTAGATTTAGGTATAGATCTTAAAGATTTGTTTAAAGGTGCCGGCTTTAATTCTTAATATAATATTCTTAATATTCTTAATATAATAGAGTGCAGTGTTTAAGTATAGACTAAAGGATAATAATATACCGGTGCTTCTAGTAGTAGCCTCTTCGGCGGTAGAGCTAGAGTTGCTACTACTGCTTCGGCTATATCGAATCGTAAGCGCGCGAGATCTAGAAAATCGATATATAAATAACTTAATCGTACGGAAACGTACGATATAAGAGCCTTAGTACGCGTAAAGGAAGAATACTATATATACCGTAAATCGCTAAAGTCGGAAGTGTAGGTACCTACTCCGCAACCGCTTAGCACCTATTCCTATTAGATTCTATAGTAGAAGTAGGTCTCTACGATATAGAAACCTCTATAGTAGGCAGATTAAATAGTATATCGAGCGCCTGTAGCATATTAAGAGATTATAGTAATAGTGCGGTTAAAAACACCTAGTACGGTTAGGCTAAGAATTGCTATAATACTACGGTTATTTCTTACCCCGTATGCGCGCTAAGGTTGCGAGCTTAGTAGGGCTACCTTAGGAAAGCTACAGAAAGGTTTTAGGCAGCTTCTAGGGTGCTCGAAAGAAGAAAAAACCTTAATATCTAATCTCTAGTCTAGTAACGTATTTGTGTTTAGCACAAGCAAAGCATACTTTATAATCTCGGTAGGAGCGTGTTTGAAATTAAATACAAGAATTGCTTCGTAATTTACTTTTTTGTCTCGTCCCGTCCCCTTCTATCCTATCTTAATTACAAGGTTTAATTGCAACGCGGGATACTACCGCGGGAGTGTATTCTTTTTAGCGCCAAACATACCTGTATATAATGCTAGTGCGTTCTTAATCTACACTATACCTACTAGCAGCTAGTTACAAGATAGGACATATTCGACTTATAAAAACTAGGCAGATACTAGAAGATACAGTCCTAGAAATAACGAGATTGTTTATCGCTAATAGAAGCAACCGGTATTGTCGACGGATAATCGATACCGCTATATATATAAACAAGCTTATTAATACTCTAAACATACATAGTTAGCACTATAGAGCTGCGGAGCTCGTCCTTCTTTATAAGCTTCTAAAAGATGTTAGGTCGTATGCTACGCTAATTTATTTAGGGAACTACAAACTACAAATTTTTTACGCTCTTTCTTACTCTATACGAGAAGTATTAAGCAGCTTAAAGCAGAGCTAACCTATTCAGAATTCTATATAAGTCCCGAATATAACGGACCGTAGATCCTTCTTTTTGTCCTAAGCCTAATCTGTTAGATAATTATTAATCTACGATCTTAAGGAAGCTTACTCTCGCAAATACTACGCTATACTACTATAGCTATTAGCTTCTGCCCGTTCTATTGCGAGCAGTCTATACGAGTCCTTAATATCGAGCCTTGCGCTATAGCCTATTAGTTGCGAGCGAAGCTCGCCTTATAATAGCAAGGAGGGTACTACTCTACGTTGCTAAATGTACACTTAGCTACACGTGACGCTAAGCCGACCCCGGATTTCAGAATCCTGTATACCTGATTGGTCAATTTCTACAAGTGGAGACTTTCGGAGCTAGCGCCGGTATCTCCGAACAAGCGCCGACTTCCCGAACAAGCGCCGAATTCCCGAACAACCGCCGACTTCCCGAATAACCGCTAGTAAAGCCTTTTGCCTTCCTTCTAATACTTAATAAAAGAATTTATAAAACAACTTTTAATAAAAGAACCTATAGAAAAATTAATTTTAATTATAGAAAACATACGATTTAAATTTATAAAATTACCGAAAAATATTAAAGGAACGAGAGCGAGAATAAGAGCGAGGAACCCTAAAATTCGCGGCTCCGCTATACTAGGTATATATAAAATTTAAAAACTCGCGGGCGCTACCGCTATTACTACGTAAGTAGAAGGAGCAGAAGTACTTACGTACGGGTACTATCCTGGTTAGTAAAACAATTAACAAAACAACAAACAAAACAACTAATAAAACAACTAATAAAACAACTAATAAAACAACTAATAAAACAATTAATAGAACAATTAACAAAACAATTAATAAAACAATTAACAAAACAATTAACAAAACAATTAATAAACCAATTAATAAAACGATAAATAAAACAATTAACAAAACAATTAACAAAACAATTAACAAAACAATTAATAAAACAATGAATAAAACAATAGTAGAACAATTAGTAAGGCAATTAATTAAATAATTAATTAAACAATTAGTAAAGCAATTAGTTAAACAATTAGTTAAACAATTAATAAAATAAATTATATTCTAGTAAATAAATAACTTATAATAAAGTTAAAAAGAAGGTAAATAATAAACTAGAGAAGAAACTAAATAATAAAGCAAATAATAGATTAAATAAAAAACTAGAGAACAAAGTAAATAATAAACTAAATAATAAGCTAATTAATAGACTAAATAATAAGCTAGTACTAAACTAAGTAGTAAGATAGAAAACAAGTAATAAATAAGGATATAAATAAGAGGACTTAGACGTATTAGAAAAAAGAAAACATATAATAAAAATAAATAAGAAAATATAAAATAGGTAAGTAAAACAAGTAAGATACTAAATAGAAAAACTGTAAAACATTAAAGAAAAAAATTAAAAATAGTTTTTTTAATAATATAAAAAGTAGTAATAGATATAAAAAATTAGAGAAAACTAGAATAAAAGTAAGTAATATATATAAAGTTAAAAATAAAAAAGTAGTATCTAAAATACTAGAAAAGAAAAATAGTAATACAAAAATATAAAAATACTTATTCCTAATAAACTATTCTAATAGAACTAAATCGTATAATAATAGTAATAGCTTCGAGGTCTAGCTTCGAGGTCTCAAGAACCGAATTAGCTTAGTATATATAAGGCGAAAGCTTCGCTCGCACTCCTCTAGGCACGCGCTAGCCGCCTAGGAGCACATTTTACTCGAAGAACGTCTTCGTCTCCTATAGTAGCGGTAGCGTAGAGAGGAGTACCTAGTCCGAATAGCTCGCGCATTAGGTATATTTCGGGTCGGTTATAGTATATTACTGCATTTACGAGAGCGCCTTTTTATAGTAGGTACTCTACTATAGTCTTGCGATCGTCTAGCTTACGCCAAACCGCGGGATAAAGCAACTATCCTTGCTCGATATTACCGCTATTAGTAAATAGCATCTAGACGATAGAGAAAGGTGCATATTAAACGGCGGCCGATAATAATGTCTTGTCTATTATGCAGCTAGCATTTAGATTAGCGCCGTAAGCTAGGAACTAAGTAGAGAGGTCGGCGTCCTTAACGGCGTATCTAGACAACATATAAGCAAGAAAACCTATAAGATAAAGCGCTTAACTGTTCTTACGCAAGTGCTAGTTAATTATTCTACCCTAACGCTTTATTAATGTTCTAGGCTTTCTTAAACAATAGCTAAAGTATTCCCGTATTCTTTATTAAAGTAGCTTTCTTTATCTCGTAGGACGAGGTATCGACGTCCTTAGATAACAGACATGCCACCACATCCTAATGCTAATATTCTACTACTAACAAAAGAGCTCGCCCCGTACGGATGTTGCCTTGCCTTTATACGAGGCGGCGGAGCTCCGCAAGTGCTCCCTTTAGGACAGGGAGGTTCCCTTCTTATAAGGCATCTTCGATAGTCTAAACAAGTAATAATGCGCTCGGAGGCAATTCGTAGGTATAGAGTACAGATGTTTCTAACTTTACGTCGAAGTCGAAGTTATCTAATAATAGCGGTAAACACGAGGCTAATGCCGCATTAAGATCTAGGTCTAGTAGAGCTATTACGTATAAGAAAGACAGAAAGATAAAGGTAGAGCAAGAGGGTAGAAGCTATTGCGGCGCTTCGAGGTTTTCTCGGGCGAGACAATTAGAGGCGTAGCCGAAGGCCCGAGCTATCTAGGCTGTAGCTCGCTCCTCCTAATTAATACGCGCGGTTATCTAGATCTAAGATCTTCGTTACTAACCGACCTCCCGAAATTTAACAAGTCTGTCTTTAAAACGTAGAAACAGCCTGCTCTAACTATAGACATTATAGGCTCTACTATCCCTTCGATTCGAAAGTATAGCTATTATTACGCTCGAACGAATTCGTATATAGGCTAATACTAATAAACGAGGCTAGATTAGGCTCTTAGTCGTCTAACCTCTAGTTTCTAGCTATAGAGAGGCTTAATAGATATACCGCAATAGCGATTCTCTCTAATAAAGCTAGCGTCCTTATATATATTACCCTAAGGACGCTAACCGCCGATAGAGAGTAAAACATCTAGGCCCTTATATAGTTAGTTATCTAGCACTATAATATAAGGAAGTAGGAAGGACTTTTCCTAGACTCTACTACTAGCATTATCCTCGCTACTATATACGACGGTACTATAGTATTACCTAGCTAAATTAACGTAATAAAAACCGTCCTCGCTAGGCTTAGTCTACTAATTATATTAAGACAATATCGCGTACGCAAGCAAGGAGACAACCGTATAGCCGGAGAGACGTCTATAATTATTTATAGCCGCGATACTATAGATCTATATATCTACGTTAACGATAAGTTAATTACTTAGGAAACTAGAACCTATAAGATTAAACGCGTAACGGAAATTTAAGATAATAAATAGGAAGTTAGAAGTAACGAAATTAAATAGCATATATATAATACTGCTTTTGCTTTTAACCGTATAAGAAGCTAAGGCTATTTAGATAAGCAGGCAACCTAGCAGATAGTTACTTCGCTCTATCGAATAGGCCGGACCCTATCCGATATAGCTAATAAAGTGCATACCCTTCTCGCTATTAGTCGTTTACGTAGATAAGGGACGTCTTTAGTTAATACAATTTCTTAATTAGTTACTAGACTTGTAAGAATAGGCAACTCCGCTAAAGATACTAGAGCCTAGGTTAATAAAGCTTTAAGTAGCAATTGCTAGAACCCGGGCGATATGGCTATACTACTAATTAAGTAGAAAACCGTAACTTAATTATACTAGTTAGTTATGCTTTATCGGTTATAGTCTAGGTAGAATTGTTATTAAAGAAGCCTTAGTCCTCTCTTATAATACTAAGGTTAGAGACTATAGTATGCTTTATCTTAGCACCTATACTCTTATCCTACTTAGTATCCCGAACCTTAGCTTAAGATACCCGCAGTTATTAGCGATAGTAGAAGGGCAGCCTAACGAACAATTTATTCGAGATCTAAGGGTAGATTAAGACGAGGAACTATCTCTATATCTCTATAAACTTACCGATAGATTTAGCTAACGGTGCTTAGAACTAAAGCTACCGCACTTAAGAATTGTTTCGGATTACGAGACCGAGCGAAGCTAAACTATTAAGGTAAGACAGGCTCTAAAATGATTACGGACACTGCTAATAATACCCTCTAGTATTCGACCGTAGGACAGTTTACACGACGTAGCGAGCTAATACTAATAGTTTTAAAACACTATATAGAACGAATTAGCAATACGATTCGTAAGATAGAGTATCTACTAATGTCTTATACGGACTACTAAGGCTTAGTACGATTTAAGGATGCCTCTAATACAAGATATACGTCTCTTAAGGACAAAGTTAGAACGTAGGCTATTAACGCGTTAATCGTAATACGGAAACGATTTTAGTACGTCGAAGGTTAGGATACCGCTCGGCGGCGCTTTTACCTTCGTAATTAAGTAATTGCTAGTTATACTAAAGACCTATCGCGAGAGCAAAGCAAGATTTAGAGGGATCTTAATTACCTACTATATTTAGACTTTCGTAACTCCGAGAAGCTCGTATACCCTAAGTAGGATACCTTGCTCTAGCTACTATAGCAAAATTCGCCTACTTAGTCCCTTCGAAATCTAGTTTATAAGAGGCCTCTAGTAGGCTCCGACTTCCGAGATTCTCCGGATTCTAGCTGCCTCTTAGTTATAGTATCGCCTAATAGTAGGAAGTTAGTACTTAGCAATTTTGTAATTTAGTATCTATAGTCTATTATAGCTATAGGCGCTAAGGTTATCTACTATTTCTATAATATCTAAGTGCCGGCTTCTAAACGAAGCGTAGAGGCGGTACTATAAGCGCTAATTGTCTAGCTATATAAGGATTAACGCCGTCTTATAGACCTGCTTCCCTCTCGGTTCGAACAAGACTCGAAAGCCTTCTATAAAGCTTCTATCGCCGACCTTTAGAATATTATATCCGATATAGTAGTAAGATACCCTCTACCGCTATATTATATTATTAATAGTCTTAACGTCTATAGAAGCTATATAGACGACCTTATCGAGAGATTTGTCTCGCTATTTATACTAATAGATATAAAAGCTTCGCTAATAAGGAAGTTATTTTATACAAGTAGGCTAGGGCTAAAAATCTTTAAAGCGTAGAAGATAGATCGTTCGGTATCTTAGATCCTTCGGATATATAGTAGCGACTTACTTCTATATATTAATAGTTGTATCGAAAAGCTTAATAAGCGTACGTTTAACGAAAAAATAAAGTAAAAAGCTCGGTCTGCTCTTAAAGAAGATATTAAACGCTACCGTTATCCGACATTTCTCTAGGTTAGTATTATATAAGGAAGCTTAAGCACCTAGAGGATCCTAATTTAAACGATATTAAGGACTTAATATCTAAGTCGTCTTCTAACCTAGATATACTATATAAGGACCTAGTTTATACTATAGCTAAGCGATACGAAAGCAATACTAGGATACTAGCTTAGGTACTTTATACGAAGAGGCCCTTATCGCTAATAGAGCTTTAGGAGGCTATAGTAATCGATCCGACGTAAAACTATACTAGCTACGAGTAGATCGAAGATAATCGATCTGTCCTAGATAAAGAAGTTATATACTAGAGACTAGGAACACTTATAGACGTCGTCGAAGGTAGGGCCTTTATTAGGACTAAAGAGGTTATACGCGATTAGTATATAACCGGGCTCGAGTAAAGCCGGGGTCTTAGTGCCTTAGGCAGGGCTTAGCACTTAGTAATAGGCTAACTTGCCTACCTTCCTCCCTCTCCTCCTAGCTCCTTATCGAATACTACTTGTACCTACTACTACCCTATCTACCTACTAATATAACCCTTCTTATATAGTATTCGATCTACCCTTTAAGGGTAGTAGCTAGATAGTCCTTATTTTAAGCTTTTAGCGGTATAGCTACGAAAACTATCGATTTAAGTTTTAACTATATTACGCCCGAAGAACGGGACCTATACGTACTATTCTACTAAACAACCTTACTAATTATTAAGCAAGGCCTTCTATACGGCCTATTATACTAAGTTAAGTATATTAGACCGATACCTACTAATTCCGCTATATCCGTACTATAAGGGGCTATAATATATTATTAGTACTACCCCTTATTATAATAGCCGGCTTATTACGAAACAATAATAACAACCGCGGCGCCGCTAGCAGCGCTAGCAATAACAACGCTAGTAGCATAGTTCCTGCTAAAGTGCCTGCTAAAGAGCCTGCTAGAGGGCCTACTAAAGAACCTATAGTTCTAGGTAATAATCTAGAACTGCCTATTAACGACATTCTTAACAATATTATTAATCGACGATATAGCTAACTAGCCTTTAGGCCCTAACTAGTAGGGAGACTTTAAGAAGCTACCTAAAACAGGCTTACTGCCCTACGTTAAGAATAGTAGCTAAAGGATAACCTCCTCGAGCTCCGTCGCCTTTAGGAAGCCCCTATAACCGCTACTAAACTAATAGTAGGACCTTCCTTACTATTAGCCTAAAAGAAGGATACTAAACTTAAGGATTGTACCGTATTCGACGGCTCTAGTCGTAAGCAGTATAATAATCACATACGCGATTATAAGCTTAACTAACGAAATATACCGAGGGCTCTTCTAGACGACTATTTATTAGTTGTCTACGCTATATAGTATATTAATAGCGACCTAAAACGTACCTAGGATAACTATTTTGACTCCCTCGATAACTAGACCGCTATTTAGTAGCAAACCTATAAAACCATTATACTAGACCCCCTTAGAAACCCTATACTAAGGCAATAATACGCTTAGGACTAGTACCTTCGAGCTAAGCAAAAGACTAATTAATCGGCTCGCTTATTCGAGGCCTATTTAAAGACCCTAGAAGACGACCTTCTGCCTAAGACTAATTCTATATAGATCTCTAAGATACGCCTAAAACTTAGGTAGGAGCTTATCCTTAAATTGGACCGCTGTCGTATATTCGAGCAGGCTAATCTAATACGCATTTAATTTATAGTCGAGGTAGAAACAGCTAAACGAGCTATCTAGCTCTAATAACGACTAGAATCGAGGATCCGACTAGCTAGTACTAACCGCGGCAACCGTAGTACCTACGGAGGAAACTAAGGCTCCTACTAAGGCAATAATGCTAATAATAGAAATAGTAATAATTTCGACCGTAGAAGAGGCCGTAGCCGGAGGCTATATAGAGGGGGCCGTAATAGGGGCCGTAGAAGGGGCTCGTATCCCTATAATACTAACCGCTCGACTAATAATAGTAGCAATAGCTATAGCAACCCCCTAACCGGATTGAAGTGCTTTAACTGTAATAGTACTAGCTATCTATTAGGCTAATGCGATAAATTAAGGGATTAGACCCGGATTGACCGCGCTTCCGCTAAATATAGGAGACACCTTTTAGTAGCTAACGCTACCCCTATAGGCTAACCTTCGAAAAAAGAGTAAGCGCCGCACTAACTATTAGCCTTATACGGCGTAGAACTATCGACATTGTGCTAGCTATTATATGTACCTACCTTATATAGGACACGTATAGAGCTAACTATAAAACTAAGGTTATACTAGATCTAGGAAATTCGGTTAGCGCCCTTATTAATTACCGCCTAGCTAAGTAATTAGACCTCCGACAATTGCCTAGAACTAATATACTAACCCTTACTTAGTTTAATAACGCTCGGCACTTAACCTATAGGGCTTACTATGTTCCTATAGTCCTAAAAGACGACCTCGGCAATAAGCGCTTGTTAGACTTTACTACCTACGCGGTAGATATAGATAACCTTCTATCCGATATTGTTATCGGCAACCCTATTCTTAAGCACTATGCTATAGTTATAGACTTAGGCAGTTAATAGTAGCGATTTAGAATCGCTAGGAGAGAGGACATTAAGTACATTAATATTAGCGAGTATTCTAATAACATTAAGGTTCTATTTATTAGCACCCTAATACTAGCCTCCGCCTTAGCGGATCCGACTACTAATCTTCTTAGTAGAGATAACGATAAACCTATACCCCCTAATAGCATAGACCCTAATTAGCTTGCTCGTATACTATAGCCTATTCGAGAAACCTATATTAATGTATTCAAACACTACCTAGCATCGACATTGCCTATATTTAAAGAGACTAACTATAAGATTAATATTATAGAGAGCAAAGAGGTCCCTTTTAGGCCCCTCTATAACCTTAGCGAACGCGAGCTTGCTATACTACGTAAGTACCTAGATAAGAACCTAGCTAATAGTCGAATTCACTGTTCAGTATAGTAACAGCCCTGCTAGTATACCTATCCTATTCGTACTAAAGAAGGATAGTAGCCTACGCCTATATATCGATTATCGTAGGCTTAATGCTATTACTATCAAAGACCGCTATCTACTTCCGCTTATTAATAAGACCCTTAATCGCCTTTCTAGCGCCTGTTTCTATACTATATTAGACATTAAGGACGCCTATTACCGCATTTGTATTCGTAAGGGCGATAAATAGAAGATAGCCTTCCGTACTCGCTATAGTTATTTCGAGTACTTAGTTATGCTATTTAGGCTAGCTAATGCCCCTACTATATTCTAGTCCTATATTAATCGGGCCCTATTAGGCCTATTAGACTACCTCTGTATAGTTTACCTAGATAAAATCCTAGTTTATATATACTTACCTAACATTACGGAGTACTAGGCTATAGTCCGTAAGGTGCTCGATCGCCTAAGAATCTATAGCTTATATTATAAGCCTTCTAAATGCACCTTTGCTACTAAAGAGGTGTTATTCCTCGGCTTCCTCGTATCGACTAATAGTATTAAGGCTAATCCTAACCGGATTAAAACAATTACTAAATAGCTAACCCCTACTAGTATTAAGGAGCTTTAATTATTCTTAGGTTTTACTAACTTTTACCGCCGCTTTATTAAGGGCTATTTAAGGTATGTAATGCTATTAACTAAGCTTACTAAAACTAAGACCAACCTAACTAGAGAGTTTAAATAGACTAATAGAGCACAAGCCGCTTTTAACGGTTTAAAGAAGCGCTTTACTAAAGTCCCCCTATTATACTATTTCGTACTAAGCAGGTAGATCCGTATTAAAACTAACGCTTCCTAGTTCGCTATATTAGCTATTATATTATAGCAGGCTAATAATACCTACTAGCACCTAATTGCCTTCTTCTTACGAAAGATAATCGATATAGAACGTCGATACGAGACCTACGAGTAAGAGCTCCTAGCAATCGTAGAAGCCTTTAAGCACTAGCGCTACTATCTTAATAGTATATAGTATACTATTTAGGTCTATATAGACTACAATAACCTACGTAGCATTACTAAGGTTATAAGGGTTATAGGTCGATAGGCTAGATAGGCCGTCTACCTCGCCGGGTTTGATTTTAATATATTATATCGGCTAGGCGTAAGCAACCCTGCTAATAGCCTATCGAGGCGGCCTAATTACGATAGCGAGACTTAGCAATCTATTAATTCATTGTTTCTAACCCTGTAGTATAAGATTGCTATAGCCCGTATTATTAATAAGCAAGCGTAGGATAAGCGGACTTCTAGACCCCGTAGTAGCAACAAATACTATAGCGGAGTTGTCGTTCTTCTAGTACGCGTTAAAAAGGACGTAGATCGCTCGAGCTATAATAACTCGATTAAAGATATTGCTATCTATAGTAATAGCCTATATAGCGATAGCACTATAGAAGAGGTTGTAGTAGTTCCGGCTGCTAGTACTATTAGATATATATAATACGTACCTCGTTCGATAGCAAGGGTGCTATTAAATAACCTTACAAATAGGGATAGTTAATCGTTTATAGATAAGCTATTACGGGCTTAGTAGAGGGACGCCTTTACTATTAAACGTATTAATAGGCTTGTAAGTAGGCGAACGACTCGATCTAGTAAGAGTAATAGTTAGTCGATCGACGATAAGGGTTACTTAAAGTTCAAGGATAGATACTATATCCCCGCTAAACAATCGATTAGATAAGAGCTTTTAAAGAGACACTATAATAGTAAGCTTGCTAGTTACTATAGTATAGAGAGGTCGTACAAGCTACTATCGCGTATATACTACTAGCCGAATAGTAAACGGCATATAAAAGAATACGTATAGACCTGCGTAGTATACTAGCGTATTAAAGCACTAAAGTACCTACTATTTAGCGAGTTGTCTTTACTTCCTATTCCTAGGAAGCTATTTACAGAACTTATAATAGATTTTATTATAGGCCTTCCTCCTACTAAGCGTAGGGGTAGCAAGGATATATATAATGCTATCCTTATTATAGTAGATCGATTTACTAAAGGCGCTCGATACATCCCGGCGCGGAAAGATTAGACTGCTATTAATATAGTAGAAGCGCTATAGAGCAATATCTTCTATACCTATTAGGGAACCCCTAAGGGGATAGTATCTAATCGTAGATCGACACTAATATCGCATTATTAGAGCGAGATATGCCTATAGCTAAGACTAAAGCATCGGCTATTAATAGCCTTCTATCTATAGACTAACGGTTAAATAGAGAGGTAGAATGCTACCCTATAGCAGTATCTACGTAGCTATATTAATAAGAACCCTAAGGATTAGGCTAACCTTCTATAACCTATAGAATTCGTGTATAACAATAGTATATACTTATTAACTAAGGTTTCGCTATATATAGCTATAATAGGCTAAAACGCTGCCTTACTATAAGACCTACTAACGCTCGAGGCCGAGCGTAAGGAAAGGGAAGCGCGTTAAGTACTAGAGACACTAGCGGCGATAGAACGTATCTAGAAGATGCGAGAAATCTATGCTAAGATAGCTAAGAAGCTAATAAAGGCCTAAGAGTATTAAAAGATCTACTACGATAAGCGCTATATACCGATAACCTTTAAATAAGGCGATATAGTTATACTTAGTACGAAGAACCTCCGCATCCGCAAACACCTATTACCTAATAGCAAAACAAGGCCTAAGCTTGTACTAAGATACATTAGCCTATTCCGCATTCGAGAAGTTAAGGGCTCTTCCGTATAGGCCTATTAGTTATAGCTTCCCCCTTATTATACTATCTACGACACCTTCTGTATATCCCTCCTTAAACTATACTATTAGCGCGAAGGCGATAAAGCGCCTGCTAAGTTAGAAGAAGTCTTAGCCGATAGTAAAGAGCTATAGTCTATAGAGCGTATACTA
The DNA here is from genome assembly GCF_000340215.1 of Pseudocercospora fijiensis CIRAD86. Taxonomy (NCBI): domain Eukaryota; kingdom Fungi; phylum Ascomycota; class Dothideomycetes; order Mycosphaerellales; family Mycosphaerellaceae; genus Pseudocercospora; species Pseudocercospora fijiensis. The sequence goes on from NW_006921536.1 coordinate 4,269,637, forward strand.
AAGCATCGGACTAGATAGGGTAAGAAGGAGTACCTCCTAAGATAGCAAAGCTATTCGCCTAAATAGAACTCGTAGGAGGCTAAAGATTCTTTTAAAGATATAACTAAGTTATTAAATAAGTATTAGACTAGTATAAAGAACAAGAAGAAGGCTAAGGGCCTATAATGTCGCCTAGGAATAATACTATCCCCGGGGTACTATTAAGCTAACTAATTAGAGGTACGTAATTGTTAGCAAAGGTAAAACTATACTATTATAGTAAACGCGTACCGAGTCTTAACGAGCGCGCTATAACTATTAACTAATCGCCTACTCTTTTAAGGAATCTACCTCTTTACTAGCGCAACCTATAAGACCCTTCTCTTAGCGCCCCCTCTTATTCGGCGCCCTATCGAGGCCCTAAGGCCTAGTCGGTCGGCGAGGACGGCGTACGCGCGCGTAAAAGGTAATAATAATAATAATAACGGTACCGTGCCTATACTAAAGGGCGGCACGACTAGCGCGGCTATATTAGTAACGGTATTACAGAGTATATCGCTAGTTAAAGCGTTATCGGTTAAAGAAGGAAATTAGAAGTAAGGTAAAGTCGGCGCTAAGACGACTAGCGCCGCTATTATTAACATTACCTACTCGCTACTACTACTAACCTTACTTGCTATTATTACTACGCCGTAGGTACAACCTTACCTATACTACGAGCCTAGAGTACTATACTAACTAAGTTAAAAGATTAAACCTACTAAGGGTTTAATTAAAACTTTAAGCTACTTAAAGGATTAAGCGACTAATAGACTAACTAATAGACTAACTAAGGGCAAAAACTATAGAGCTAAGCTAGCTAGGGTCGATCTTGCGGACAATAGGTTACTCCTTAATCTTTCCGACCCTTTAAGCGAGGCGAACCTTAACTATTACACTTATAATAGCCTTTACTTATAGAAACTAGACGAACTGTGTTTTTTGAAAAGATAAGATAAGATTAACAATTAAAGGCTACGAAACCTAACTAATTAGGGCTAGCGAAGCTACGAACAATAATAGTCCTCGTAATAATAAGAATAAACCCTCGGAAGCGGACAACCCTCGGAAGCGGATATTACTAGGTCTTTTAGAGTAGACGCAAAGAACTCGGAACGATATTACTTAGAGCGGAGGTAGGGCTACAATACCTCGTACGTCTACCTATTATAGTAGGGAAGACGCGCCTGTATTATAATTAGTCGATAGCCCTTAATTCTTATAGCTTTATATCCCTTTACTTTATTATATATAAGGATAGCGCAGTTAGAGTTATATATTATATTGTATTAGAGGTAAGGTCTAATATAGTTATATAATTAGGTAGTTAAGTGTTTAATTTAGCGCGGACTAAACAGCTTATCGGACCTACTAAGTTAGTAGCAATAGAGGTCGAGATTGGAATATAGATAGGCTACGAGGGCGCGGCCTTTAGAAGGGAAGCGTATATTAGGACTAAAGAGGTTATACGCGATTAGTATATAACCGGGCTCGAGTAGAGCTAGGGTCTTAGTGCCTTAGGCAGGGCTTAGTACTTAGTAATAGGCTAACTTGCCTACCTTCCTCCCTCTCCTCCTAGCTCCTTATCGAATACTACTTATACCTACTACTACCCTATCTACCTACTAATATAACCCTTCTTATAGCCTTCGTTATCTATTAGTCTCTCTAGAATCTTACTAAAAAGGAGAATATCCTAGGACGGTAGATTTAACTAGAGCTACGACTATATATTAGTAAATGTTATATATACTATCTTGTTTTATACTATAGTTAATAGTCTACCTCTAGGACCGCTCTATACTAAGAGTATCGCAAGTCTACTAAGGAGTCCTAGCTAATTTAAGAGATATATAACTGCTAGTATACGTATATTAAGACTATAGACGAAGCTAGTACCCGGCTTTCCCTTATATAACCTGTCCTAGACCTATTAAATTATCTCTCCGAAGAAGTAAAAGGTTAGCTTAAAACCTCCGAGCTACTATATTTAGAAGAGTTCGTCTATAAATATAAACTTAACTAGTTAGTTTACTTACTCCTAATAACGAAATCGAGTTATAGTATAAAGCGGTTTAGTAACGAGGGACTATAATCCGCTACTATAAGTATAGGTAAAGTATTTAAAGTAATTATATAAAAGTAAAGTAACGAGGTCGAGATTATACTATAAGTAGTCGAGGCTATAGTAAGAAGTCTTAGGAGTAGGAGAGGTATTATATAGCTCCTTCTCGAGCAAAGAGGAAGCGCCTATAATCTAATAGAATATCCCTATATTATAAACCTTACTATCTTATACCTATTTTAACTACTCTCTTAGTTCTCGAGTAAGAAGGCGCTAATATAACTCTATACTCGCTTTAGTTGCGTTTTATAGATCGATTAACTTAAGATGTAAAACTGTAATATATTTAGAAGAGGGCTAATTACAGAAAGCCTAAAGATGAAGTGTGTACAGTTGCAGCCTCAGGCATCATGCACGTGATAGCCTACACACGCACTTCAAGTAGAGGCTGACTCGGACGACAGCGTGGTCGCCATCATTGTCTCGACGGCATCTCCTTCGGCACGTCCATCCTCAAGGCCATTCCACAGCATCGTCCCATATTCTGAGCATCCTCCCAAGCCCAACAGCGACAAGAAGCGGGGTATCGGAAAGGCCAAGCACGGGAACAAGAAAGTTCCTCGAGCGACCAAGATGAGCTCAGTCGTCTCCGCGCGTTCATATATGTTATCTCGTACCTGGGTGGGACAGTGGACGGTGTATCGCACCCCGCGTGGTGCAACGGCCCGACACCCCTCCTTGGCCCTTGTCAGCCGGACCACTTCCGCACAAGGCTGTGACCGCTATCCGACGATCGGCTCGGAAAGAAAAAACATCGCTACACCCGGCAGCACTCTTCCTACGCCTAGTATCTTTGTTTTCCAGCGCCCTCGAAGTTGAATCCTGAGGCATGTGCCTAGGTCCGTGCACACACGCGGCACCCTATTTAGCGACTTCTCGCTTTTTCCGTAGACACTCAATCAACCATCGAACACACTTCAAGTGGTTATGAGCCCTCGACTGCTTCCGACCTGAGACAAGAAGAACACCCTCCTGTAGAAGCAGGGGGTGCGACCAGGAACAAGAACAAGACCTAACCAAGACCGACAACTGAACAGCTAAGCGCTGCAACTGAACAGCCAAGATGGCCGTTTCCGACTCGACTACTGCGACTGTCGCGACTGGCGGCATTCGCAAACTCACACCTACCAACTATCCCCTCTGGAGCGTCGACATCAAAGCCCTTCTGCGGCGCTCTAAGCTGGCTAAGAAGGACGACAACAAGAACACCGACAAGTAGTACTGCGACTACTGCAAGAAGAAGCATGGTCCAACCTGCTTCAAGAAGAACCCTGAACTGGCGCCTGACTAGTACAACAATCTCAACCAACAAGCCGCCAATTTGGCTATTGCTGTACCAGAGAATGACCCTCGACCTGGTTCAGAGCCAGCAACTAGCAAGAACTGGGCCTTCTGAACCGACTGAACCTGAACCGACTGAACCTGAACCGACTGAACCTGAACCGACTGAACCTGAACCGACTGAACCTGATACGACTGAACCTGACACGACTGAACCACGACTGAACGGCTGCTTTAAGCACCCACCTGCAAGAAGCAGGGGGTGTCGTGGCTACTGACTGAACCGCAATTAACACTTAAACCTGCTGGATGCAGGGGGTGCGGCGGACTGACTAAATGGCCATCTAAGGGCAAGATGCCTGGGCTACTGACTGACTGAACAACCATCTAAGGGCAAGAAGCCTGGGTTGCTGAAACCGAACAACTATGTAAGGGCAAGAAGCCTGGGCTATTGACTGACTAAATGGCCATTGTAAGGGCAAGAAGCCTGGGCTATTGACTGATACCTCTTTGTTTGATTTGAGCGACTTTGTATTCACCAACGTGCCTTGCATATGCACGAGGGGGTGAGTTGAATCCTGAGGCATATACCTAGGTCCGTGCACACACGCGGCACCCTATTTAGCGACTTCTCGCTTTTTCCGTAGACACTCAATCAACCATCGAACACACTTCAAGTCTCGAGCCTCGACGAAGGGAGGTGATGGGTGACGGGCAAGCAACGTTGATTCTGTCGCTGTCCTCAGAGGCGGTGAGTATGTTAGAGGCTTGTGCGGGACCAGATTCCGGTTTATTGGGACAAGATTCTGATTTAGTTAGTGGGGGAAAGCATGCTCCTCTTCAGATTGAGACTGTCTCGCGATTGCTATTATGCTTATCCGTATGGCGCGAGCGTAGCCCCAGATGTGCTCATAGCAGGGCTGCCATTGCGAATTCAATAATATGCGAAACCATAAGCTCACTCCATGCTCTTATCAGTCGAATCACAGGATCTGAACTTCACGAGATATCATCACACGAACGACATGCGTCACAGGCACAACGCATGTGAAGAAGCCCTGCAAGACGCTAGACTCCGCATTTGCGATGAAATAACTTCAGCACATCCTTGAGCGATGCTATACACTTCATCATTCGGACAGGCCTTCTGTACCCCATGCCCGGAACCCATCCGGTTGCGTAGGACACTCATCCGAGTTTGTGCCCACTCAACATGTCATAGAAGGGCTCCATGCCCTCCCAATATTCTAATCTCTCCTGAGCATTCAACCTTTTCTGAACGATCCCGAGCGCTTGCTTGAGCACTTTGGCCCTGATTGCACACACAGAATCATCACCATGGCAGGAGAGAAGGAGATCCAGACCGATGGCTTTGCTCGTCTTGAGACGGCCCAGAGTGTGGTCACTATTCCTCCCGACGTTTTCGAGAAGCTTTACCTCCAGCCTCAAATGCCTGTCAAGGGCGAACTTCGAAAGACATTCGCCAATCCAACTCCAGTGTAAGTCTTCCACGAGATATTCGCTCGCGAGATATGCTAAGGGAAATAGGGCGGTTGCCGGCTTCTTGCTCAGTGTGACACCTCTGTCTACCAACCTTCTTGGATGGCGAGGCTCTGGCGGATTTGGTGCTGCTAGCACGTAAGTCGCCGACTCGTATCAAGCGTAGGTGTGGAACACCCGGTACTGACCAGCCCTTCTAGTGGATCCTATTTTTTCTGCGGTGGTATGCTCATGGTTCTGGGTGGCGTCGGCGAGTACTTCCTCGGCAACACCTTTCCAATGGTAAGTTGACGATGCCACTTATCATGTCATGATACTGATCAGCCTTAGGTCGTCTTCCTCACCCTCGGCTCTTTCTTCCTGACGTTCGGTTCAACCCTAGTCCCTGACTATGGAGCCTACGCAGCCTACGCCACAGACCCGACCAAGCCTGCCTCTGGCCTTCAAAGCCCAGTCTTCTTCTCATCCTATGCCTTCTTCCTGCTCGGCTTCGCCATCCTAACCTTCATTTTCTGCATAGCAGCCGTTCGAACCAATGCATTGTATCTGGCTCTCATGATCCTCCTGGTCCCGACATTCGCGTGTCTGGCTGCTGCTTTCTGGAAATATGCCGAAGGCGATATGAGTGCTGGACTAAGGCTGCAACATGCAGGTGGTGGATTGGCCTTTGCCCTCGCGCTAGGTGGCTGGTACCTATTTGCTGCAATGATACTTGCTTCGGTGGACTTCCCAGTGACATTACCCCTGTTCGACTTATCTACGATTGTGCCTGGAGCTTCGGATCTGGCCAGGGCAAAAGTAAAGGGCTCACCAGTCTGAGCTTGTTTCCGTACTACGAGGCAGAAGAAATGACATGAAGTGTAATGGGAAGGTAATTTAACTACTGTTGAGGATATTTAATTGGACGAGAAATATGATTGATGAAAGGAAACGAGGAGTAACGAATTCGAAAAACTAAAATGAGATACATATCATGTACAGAATGAACGACGTGAAATTTCACACACCGGTCCATGCCATTTAATCTAAATCGTACACCGTCTGCCACCAAGCCACGATGTCGAAGCCAGCAACATCTATTGCTTCGATCTGACGAGACCAGATGCCCGCATACTCCGAGCAGTCACTACTTAACGAGTCCGTGGAGTAGACCGATGAAGAACGGCGCTTCTCGAGAGGACGAACATGCTCGACCGGCAGCTTCTCATCGCTCTCTGCTTTCGACGAACTAGCAGAAATCGGCTTTAGCTCGACATCATCGTCATGCTTTTTCTCGACAACATTCGTATGCGTGCTCGGCTGATCCTCTACATCCCTCACATGGTGTTCCGTCTTGTTCCTGGTAAATTTGAGTTTCAGCCTCAAACGGAATTTGTATAGGATTGTACCTGCGGTGATCAGCAGAATGACCACCACGATGGATGTGATGCCTGCGGTGACGGCTGTGCGATCTAGCGGAGGGCCAGATTTTGAGACTGCTGGTGTACTGCTGATGCTGGGTGTTGGTGAACTGCTAGTAGTAGATAATACAGCTGTGTGCAAAGTTGTGCTATCTTTCGATGAAGATGCTATGGTGGTGGAAGTGCTCGGTGTAGAGTTATGCCGCGTTGTTCTCGACGATATGCTTCTGGATGAAAGTGTACTTCTCGGGACAGGGAGTCTTGTTGATGACGTGATCTTGAAGTATGAAGACCGTTTGGTCGATGAGAGCCTGGTCGATGAGTGTGCTGCGGTTGTAGAAGATGTGGTATAGCGGGATCTCGTCGCTGTTACCACGAGTGTGACTGGATCAACAGTCGACGGCGCAGTTGGCTTGGGCTTGCGGGTGACTACACTCGTCAGTAATTCTGTAGTAACAGCTACCGAAGGCGTCAGGATGATAGAACTGACTGCCATCTTGATGCAATGCTTCAAAGTCTTGCCTGCAAGACTAAGTAGGGTGATTACCTTGAGCTTTAGAGGAGGATATCGCTTGGATGTTGTTCCGTCCCTGCCAGTGACAAAGCAATGATCCAAACCGCGATGTTCTCTCTGGGCCTCATACCCTCCGGTTCTGATGTTGCGCGGAATATATGTTAGCCACTTGCAGCGAAACAATGTATTGTATCCAATACAAAGGCCACAAAGAAAGCTGATGCATGTATCAAATCCAGACAGTGAACAAAGACCGCCGTGTTCTTTCAAATTACTAATTTTGGCCATCCGTGGCTATGAGGGCAGAGGTTGGTGCTGAGTACGCCGTGAAAGTGAATGCTTTCGCCAAAGCCATGCCAAGCTTTGCATGTGCCTAAGGTTAGCGCCTCGAGACCAACTACTGACCTTCTCGCGCTGCAAACACAGCTTGTACATCGCACCACAGTCTGCAAAAGTCAGACATCCGCCAACATGGCGACGCCAACACACACGACGCCCTCGGCAATGACCACTCCAAGGAACGCCGCGACCCGAGTCTTCGGCATCAGCGAACTGCTTGAAGTCATCCTCGACCATGTCAGAGCCAACGCGCCGCCTAAGACTTTCTTCAACGGCCACCACTTCCAAAACGCTCCATCTAAGGCGCTCATAAAGTTGACTGGAGTCAACCACACCTTCAAAGCTTGCATTGAGCAGTCCATAATCCTGCAGAAGCACACCTGGCTCGGCGAAGCCGATTGCATCGTATCGAATCCAACTTGCCTCTCAATCCCAGCTGTGTTGGTCGACCGCAAGCGCCAGACGACGGTCACTCAAGCAGCACACATCGCACCACTTCTCTGGTTCGTGAGTCGCCAGCTAGGCTGTCCGCTCACCAGGCTCGATTTCGACAATATCACCAAGACCTTCCTCATGCACTTCAACTTCGATACTTCCAGCAACTGCAGCACCGTGGAGTGGGACCACTCTTTCTCGTGGGAGAACATGCGCGGTGTTCGTGGTCCACCAGGCATCAAGATCTTCATGGTCATCACCGTCATCTTTGACAACAAGGGCAAATCCGAGAGCTACATGAAGGGATTCGAGCTTCTTTGTATGGACGCTTACCTCGGGGAATTCCTTCAGAAGATGCGTGAGATTCACCGGTATGGTTGGTCGGAGCACCTGGCGATGCGCGATTTGGACATCATGTCGGCTGAGCGAGCAGCAACTAGGCGAGTAGACAGTACTCTGCTGCTGCGAGCTGCTCTCGAAGGCGGATGGAGGCTGAATGAAGTGGACCGCATCAGTGAGCGCGAGGGCTTTGTGATTTGGTAGAAGAGGCAAGCGGACGACGAGTGATCCCGCTGGATGCATGAGCAATCTCTACAATCCAATGCTTGCTGTGGGCATGAGATCAAGAGTGCTGAGACCTATTGTCGGCCGTGTAATCGAGGATGAGAAGTGATTGTCGGTAGATCGCATCAAACTCTTGGCCGTCTAGCTCTTCCATCAAGAACCCATCGAGGCTGGAGGGTCCAATGTGTCTAATCCTGTGCTCAGCTTTGCAGTCGAGAGTGGGAAGTGAAGCCTGATGGATCGAACGTATGCTTTCCTGTCCAGCTCTTTGGCTCGACGTCAATGGTGATAGTAGGATCAGATGTGTTCAATGCCATTCACAGCGTTGTGAGCGAGAGCGAGAGGTGAGTGTAGACGGATCACAACCATCTCGCCCTCTGCAGCTCCCCTTCTCAACTTCAACTATGGTTGTATCGTTTACGCAGGCAGTTCTGTGCTCAGCTTTGCGATTGAGCGTGCTGCGCTTTCCTGGTTTGCTCAGGGAGCTGGAAGGGGCATGGATGCTGCACAAGGGTATCTGTACAAGTCGTCTGGGTATTTACCATCCTCTTACGGCGGTCCACTGACTTCCTGAACACTAACACTGTTCTGCCCTCTCAAATCTCCATTTAAACTCAGTCCCGGCCCATTGGTGGAGCTCAGTACGACCTCATGTATATCCTTCGGCGTCTTATCCGCAACGCCTGTTATATCCTTCTTCACGTTCTCGATGAAAGCTCGAATGTTTTTCTGCATCTGCTCTGGCGTGAAACCAAGCTGGCCAATGCTTAATCTTACTGTCCCCATCCTCTCTCTGTATTCGCTGCCGCCAACCATATCCCGTACGGTTGATGCCACGTCTTTCACCACCGTACCCAGCTTCGCACTTGGCATGAGACCTCGCGGACCAAGGATTCGTGCTACGCCAGCCTTGCCCAGCTTTGGGAGAGAGTCGGCGTGGCAGATGCATCTGTCAAAATCGATCTTGCCTTCTTTGACTGCCTCAAATACCGTCTCTTCACCAACCAAATGCGCTCCTGCTTCGTGTGCAGCTTTGCCAGCGGGCGAGTCAGGATTGGCTATGACGCAAATCCTGAGATCGGTTTTGACAGGATGCGGGAGTCGTAGGCGATTCCGTACTACTGCGCCGTTCTTGGGGGTCTTGAGTCGAAGGTGAATTTCGTATTTTGATGATGTAGGGTTTCGACCGACTTCTGCAGCGCGGAGGTATCTGCATTGCAGTTAGCATAGACTCCAAGGTAAGTGTAGTCATACAGCCCATACCGCATAGCGTCCACCAAAGAGAATTGGATGGCATTTTTCAGATCTGGCACACGATAATTGCTACTCGATTTCTTTTTCCGCCGAGAGGCTGGCACATCTTTTCGCTTATATTTGGCAGCATTGGCCGACTGTACTGCGGTCCGGACTTGCGTTTGGCTTTGGATAGGGAGCAAGAACGATGGGAGGATGGTCGGACCGATGCGTGACTGCGAGGTTGATGCGCGTGGTATCGAAGACAGGCAGGAAGGGCAGTATCGTGAAGCGGAGGCCATGGTGGAGTGACAGCGTTGAAGGGAGGTCGAGGTCGATGGTATGCTGTGGCTGTGGCGGTGGTTGTAGGCGCGGTGGTGAATCGTGATGGTGAAAGATGCGGGAGCGGAGGACCGAAGCTCGGCCGAGAGGTAAAGTACCGTACCGTAGAATACACAGTTGTCGCTTCCTCCACATGCAGTACACGCGCTGTATCCTCGTCGACGCCTCTCGACATCTCGCGTCGCGTCGCGTCGCGTCGCCTCCCGAATGTCCATTCGCATTATTGTCTTGGCGTTCACATGCTGTATATATGAGTGTCATTGAGTGGCCAGCAGCCTCAGCTCCGTCCAAACTCAACCCTCCGGCCGATCCAATGAAATGAACACGTGTGCCTGTGTCTATGCATACCGCTGCGCTGCAGACATGGGCGATGCGATGATTGCCATTGGCAATTTGGAATGTCACGCCGCCAGGATGCCTCATGGCAGTGTCCACTCGTTGCCCGTAAGCGGCGAAGTCGTTCGGCGTCTGCAGCATTCCTGAACTGCTCATTCACTGCCACGGCGCCAGGGCCGATGTCAACTATCGATGTGATGAGTGCCGACACGCGTGCGAGCGCCAGGAATACTTCGATTCACATCACGCCCGAGACGACCGGGCGTAGCGTTGGCCCGTTGGCTGTTGGCTGTTGGCTGGTAGGTACCATGCTACATCTATCTCCTTCAAACGCCCAGAGAACTGCTACCCACGAGCCTCTGCGCATCTCGACGCCGCCCGCCTTTCTCGACGACGCAGCTCGCGACACCGAACCGTCAAGCGTGCCTACCAAACGAGGCAGTGTGAGGCCTGCAGGCAGATGCTTCTCGTGTGACTTGGACAAGGCCTTAGCCATATCCGCCGCCGACATCGATCGATTCAGAGATGGCGCTTCAACCGCTCTCCGTTGGAGATATCTTGATGCTAAGTCAGACCGCTTGGAAGATTGGTAGAGCTTTCACACATCGCAAGAAGAGTGCGCCATCTGAGTTCACCGGGGTCGAGCGAGAAGCAAATGGACTGAGTGAGGCCCTCAAGCTGCTTGCCGAAGCTCTGCACGAAGATGGGAGCATCTTATACCATGCCAACGACCCTACGAAATCTGCCGTCAACACCATTCTCGGCAGCGCTCACAAAACGCTTGACGACCTCGAAGGCTTCGTCGATCGATATCAGGTCATCAGGAAGAAGGAGACGGGAGACGGCTTCGTAGTAGAGCGAAGTTGGAGCGAAGTGGTTCTGGCCAACTATCGAACATTCAAATGGACGACAGAAGGAGGAGATATCGCCGACTTGCGGAATATGCTCGCAATGCACACCAATTCAATCAATTTGACCATGCAAGCGTTGCAGTCTCGCTCATTGTCGAGATTGGAGAGGACAGTCATGCCAATGTCGGAGAACATCGCGAGCATTCACGATCGGGTCAATGGCGACCTTGGCGTGAAGATTAACGACCTGCACCAGATCATCATGGGTATCGCTAATGGCACTCCTTCATTGATCGCTAGAGACAGGCAGATCGGGTCAGGAAGTGTCAGGGACAGCTCAAGCACAGTATCGACACTCGAAAAGTCGCTAATGCTGCCGGAGCAGGACCAGAAATTGTTGGAGCCACCTCCACGATCATCGAGCTTTATGCCCCCACGCCAGAAATCCTACCCGCGTGGATCCGGAAATGCGACGAAGGTTGCCGCTTACACGACGGGAACTGCCAGTGTGAGGTCAGACGGAGAGGATTCAGCTTCCTATAGTGCAGAATATCCACAACATGGTCATGCTGAACATCAGCGGCGTGCCATGGACTGGGGCTTTGAGACCGGCTCGCCGATGGTGGCGCGAGGCAGTATCGCTGATGACAACGATGCACAGTTCGGAGCGTCACCGAACGACAGCGCGTATGGTTCGTTGTCTCGCAAAAGTTCGATGCGGAGGGAGTCGGCGACATTGCCTGCGCTGTTCAAAGCTGTCGAAGATGAGTACAATGCTGCAACTGCTGGAAGTAGTCGAAATGTGGAGCAGCGAGACCATTCGCCAGGGCATTCACCCAAAAGTTTCAAAACGGGTAAAGTGAAGAGGCTGTCGTGGCGCGCGTCTTGCAGTCCAGCACTCCTACCACCTCCTGCGATACCAACGAACGACAATGATGGCCACGACTCACCAGCAACGCCAGCGTCCATATTCTCAAACTTGCAACGGACTAAGAGCAATATTGACGAACGACCACAAACCGCCAAGTCTGCCACGAAGTCGATACACCGGCAGACCATAGGATCGCGATCCGTAGGCACGAACGAAGGTCCGAAGTTTGAAAAGCAACTGTTTCGCAACGCTGCCATCCTGTGCGACGTCCGGGGCAAGCTTGTGGAGTATGCTCACTTCAACTCCGAGCAGCCTGATCCACGGTATCAGGTAGAGATGCTGGAGGCATGTAAAGAGGCCAGAGTAGTCGTGATCCGAAAACGAGAGAACCGAGAGCACGGCGGCACGAAGGTCGTCACATCAATCTGGTGTATATCGGATGACGGCGAGGTACGACTTCAGCAGAAGCTGTCAGAGACTGGGGAGACAGTCCCATACTGCTCCTACTTCGAATCAGAAAAGGTCTCTCTGCAACCAGACGATCCGAAAGAGGACATTGCGCTCAAGTTCCACTCCGAAGAATGGGGACATATGCTGAAAGAGGAGAAGAAGACGAATTGGGTCAATTACTACTTTGTGTCTGAGAAGGATGCCGTTGCGTTCCAGTCTGCCATTTACGGGCGCATGCTGATGGGAAGCTATCGTACGACCAAGACAATTGTGCTTCACGAAGGCCTCAAAGGCGCATTCGCCTTCGAAGAACAGTTCGCCAACATCGAATGCTCCGACTTTGGGAAGATGATGGCGTGTCCACTCCAGGCGCTGCGGGCGGTGTCCTGGCGCTAATGCATATCAGCTCGAACTTCGGAGAAGGCTGGGCGAGATGGTGGATGAATAATAGCAAGCAGCAGGTGAAGATCAAAGAGGACGGAGCAAAGTATGCCAAAGTCAAGGGTCTTGATGTGAAAGTCGTGAAGCCCGGCACGACTGCGGCCCAGATCGAGCGCACAAGAGTAGCGTCATTCGCCGGTGAAGAGGTCGCCAAGATCCAGGCTGCGACCAAAAAGAGTTCAACACTAAAGCAGGTTGGAGGCATCAGGATCGAATTCAAGTCCGAAGAGGAGCGTAATGCATTCGTGAGCATGGCGAAGAAATGCCAGGAGAATCTCATACCATTACCTGAACTATGATGATGATGAGGAGGAGGATGACTTAATGATATGTTTCCACCACATGATACCATTTCGCGAAGGACTCAGGACGCGACACTACAGCGCGCTCATATGACACGAGACAGTAGAAGAAGGGAAACTGTACAAAACACCCTCTCCTCACAAAACATCCCCATCAATCACTCCGCCCTCCACTCCACCTCCCTAACCTGCACAGGCATCCCCTCCCTGGGCTTCGCCGCCCCAACCAAAATCTGATACAACTCCTCCCCCTCAACATCCTGCCTCCCCATCCGAAACGTCTGATCTCTCGCATAGAAACTCCCATCCTTCCCCACAACCTCTAACCCTTCTCTATCCAACCTGACATCAAACTCAAAAGACCGACAAATCAAAGCCAAAATAATCTTTGTTTCTAAAATCGCCAAGTTCTGGCCTAAACAGCTTCGAGCACCGATTTCGAAAGATCGAAAGGCGCCTTCGGGGATTTTGTGGGCGTTTTCCGGGAGGAACCGGTCGGGACGGAAGGTGTTGTAGTCTTCGCCCCAGACTTCCGGGTTGTGGCCTAGACCGTAATGGATGAGCCAGATCATGTAGCCTTCTGTTGGGTATTTCGCTCCGGTTTTCTTGTCGTGTAAGAAGAGACCTTTTTGGCCGTTTCGGGGTGCGGAGGCTGCGGGGAAGAGACGGAGGACTTCTTTGATGACGCAGGTGGTGTATTCGAGTTTGTTGAGGGAGTAGGGGTCGGATTTTATGTTGGAAGCTGTTTGGGATATGGGGCCAAGGATATTTTCGTGTTCGAGGCGGAGACGTTGGAGGACCTCGGGGTGTTTGCCGAGCATGTACATGGCGTAGCAGATTGTGCTGGAGGTTGTGTCGTGGCCCGCAAAGAGGCAGATTCGGATTTGGGTTATGGCTCCTTCTTTGAAGGTTTTGTCGAGGGCTTTGGGTTTGGTGCCGATGCCTTTTTCTGGATGCGTGTTGGAGGAGAGGTAGCTGTCTAATGCCAAGTCGAGCACGGTCTTGCGTCGTTGCTTTTTGATTGTTGCGATGTCTTTGGATGCAAATTCTTCGTCGATAAGTTTGCCAAGATATTGTTTCATGAACCTGTCGTTCTTCCATCGACGATAGATGCCATATGGTCGCCACATTTGGAGGGGATGCATTCCCTGATCTTCGTTGGGTAAGAGGTGGACCTGTTCTCGAAGTGCTTGAATGAATTCGTTATCACCGCGTTGCATGTTGAAGTGTAGATCAAGCACTACTTTGCCAATGATGTCGATGGTAAGTCGCGTGGACGCTTCTTCCAAGCGGAAGATTTGTTTCGTTTTGGCCCTTTCCGATAATATGTCGCAGTAAGTGAGACAGTCGTCGACTATGCCAGGTACCAGAGTCGTGAGATGCTGTGTGCTGAATCCGGGATTGAACATTGATCTCCATTTCTTCCACTTCGCTCCATCAATCGAGAGCATGTCATCTTTGCCACACAGAGGTTCGAGGAATGTTCTCAGACTTGGGTGTTTCAGCGGCTGATGTTCCACACTGAATTGTTGACAGATGTCCGGATCCATGACAGCAATGAACGGGTCGCTCATCGGCCACACGTCGACATAGAAGAAAGAAGCCAGTCGATGTTTTCTCCTGACCAGCGCTGGAAATACTGCAAGAATCATCAGCGAGTTGAACGAATGAATTATGGGGGTGATATTGGCTGACCGTGAGGATGGACACGACGAGGCAATGCCATTGCTACCTCGGCCATTACTTTCAAATTTCCAAGAATCCATGAGTGCGGCGGTCCAGGCTATTCGTGTTAGCTGGAGGTGCCCAGATCATAGGGAATTAAAGTCACGTACCAATGCCCTGTGTCTCTTGCGAATTTGATAGCCGATATAGAAGAAGCGGCCTAAGTAGGCAAGTATGATGGCGCAAATGGCCGTAAGCACCAGCCTTATGTGTAGCTGCGGCATCGTGCACGACGTTGGTTCAGAGTTGGCGTCCGGATGCTTGCTCGTCCAAAGCTGATTTACTTATTGAAAGCCGTTGGTTCTTAGCCGAGTCTTTGCCCTGCCCTGCCCTGGTTCAGCTCCTCCTGCACGGGAAGGGAAGCCATGTCAACTTTTGGATTTGCAGTCCAATTCTGAAAGAGGGAGATGGAGATTCTCTACTGAGAAACGTGTGAGGTTTATCATACTGCCATATACCGTTGGCCGCTCCGCATGCCGTCATTTGCGCCAGCCGATGGCTCGTAACGTTATTCTACTACTTGTGCATTGCCAAGATGTATTCTATGAAGCCTGATAGATATATCTGAGATGAATACGCTTCACTGAACCGCCCAAACTCGTACGTTTGAGACTTTTGCAGAGTAGGCTGGCCAGTCCAGGTCAACATGTGAGGCTGAGACGGTCGTCGTGACATTGGTTCGGGAGTCACCCCCTTGGTGACCAACCATGAAAAAGACGCCCCTCGAAGAGTCAGTATTGCATCGCCCTTTGAGATCAGCAGCGCCCGTATTGTACGTCGTGATTCCACTTTTCTCTTGGACATTTGAGGCTTGCATGGCCTTTGCCGTGGCACTGCAATGATACAGTCACCCGTGCGAGTGCGCAGCCTGATGCGGCGAGAATTGAGATTGAGCGCCGCCGCCTTCCACGCCAGGCTGAACAGTGGTCAACAGGTGGCCAAGAGCAGGCAGGGGCAGTGTCAAGCTGCGTTCAACGGCTCCGTCGTACGCCCGTCTGTGCGATCAGTGGGAAGTCCACACCGACAAGGAAAGCATTCTGCCATCATTTTGAGCCAGTCTTCTTTGCGTCTCGAACAGAGCCTTCTCTTATCGGCTCAAAGCCTCCTCTCCTCTCATTCGCCAATGCATATTCTCTCGGGGACACCGTGTGTTTAGATGCAGCTCGAAGCACATCGGTCGCTCGAGGTCGGGAAATCGTTGTATCCTTGAGAAGCTGCCGAGGTCTTGCTGCAGGTGGCCCTGGCCTTGAACGCTTCTGCACGCCAATGTCTGCGCTTACGCTTACAATGCCGGCGTTCTTTGAAGCAATGATCTGATGTCAGTTTTGAGCATTCCAGGTTGTAGAATGCGAGGATGGAAGGCCAATGGAAGCTGTTTTGCGCATTCCACCGCGATTTGGTGCCCCAATAAATATGTCAATGAAATATTGCTCAGCTACATTTGACTAGGCCAAGGTAGAGCTCCAAAACAGCGCAAGGTAACTAACAAGGTCTGTGATAGAACCTCCGTAACGACATCGGAGACAGCACTTTTCTTCCCAGGCATCACATCGCAATGTTTAGGACGATCCGGGTAGCTTTACCTGCCCGGCCTACCCGGTCTTACTTCCGGACGGCGTCTCGAAGAGCCCAAACGAATCAATCCACCGCCTGTTCTTCCAAAGAAGCATCACGAATAACACGAATCGAGTCCCGAACACCACGCTTCCTCCGCAAGTACCTCACTCCCCTACGCAATGCGCCCATCTCCCACATCTCGGCATTCCTGATCCTTCACGAAATCACTGCCATCGTACCCCTCTTCGCCCTGACTGCCGCCTTTCACTACACCAACTGGCTCCCACCTTTCACGGAATGGAAGTGGTTCAGCGATGGAATGACCAAGTTCGGCAGCTATCTGCGCAAGAAGCGATGGATCGGAGATGATAATGGTCGCGGAAGTTGGTTTGGAAATGGGGAAAATGCATCGCGCATTGTCGTGGAAATGGCGACAGCCTACGCTCTTACCAAGGCACTGCTACCATTGAGACTCGTCTTGAGTGTCTTGGCCACGCCGTGGTTCGCCAGATGGACTGTACTACCTATCACGAATCGCATCTCGAAGCTGTTCAGGCGCAGCAAAGCCACACCATTGAAAGATACAAATGCTGCAGGAACCGGCGCGACCGCTGCTGGCGTTGTGCCAAAGAAGCCGATTTGATATATTCTACGCTCATGGGCCAACTATTTGATGTATTGGCCAGCGGCAATTCTTCCCTCAATGCTGTGAATATCATCCTTGCGTTGCCGTGGATCACGAGGCGTATGGACCATTGACCGCCTACCCCAGATCACACGAAGACAAGGATCACAAATTTGACTCGAAGCAATACTATCTGCGAGGGGCGCCGAAGACACAGGGCGAAGACGCAACATGCGACCCAAATCCTTTGTGGTCATGAGCCGTTTGGACGACTTGAGGCCAGGTCGAGCATTGCATTCTCGGTCCTTTCTACTCTCCGCTACCGATTCGCATATCCATATTCAAGCGATGCCAGGTCACTTTCCTGATGGCACGCAAGGAACCCATAGTCCTGCACCGCCTCCATATCAGGGCCAGAACTCCCAATCACTCGAGAGTCAAGAGAAGTCAGATGGTTGGCAGGTTGGAGCCCATGCTTCGAATTCGCATTCCGTGGCGGAGAATGGGGCGATTGCTGCTTTGACGGATGGGAGGAGTACGGATATGATTTTTTTTTGCCAGCAGAAAGGTGGGAGGACGGTGATGACGACTTTTAGTGGGGATAGTTTTGGGGATTTTGTGGGGGATGAGAAGAATTTGAATTCTGCGAATTTTGGGTACGGGATTGCGGCGGCGTGGGATGGGAATCATGGTGGGGCGGTGGTGAATCAGAATTCGTCGAGTGCGGAGGAATTGCTGTTTAGTAGTGTTGCGACGAATGGGCAGACGCAGAATTGGAGTACGAATACGGGGAGTGATTGATGAGGGGGAGTGGGTTCTTTTTGAGCTTCAGCGCGGCGTTCTGCATATTGCGTAGGTTTCAGATCAACAGATATGGTTCGGTCATTATTTGTACAGAACTCATTGAGCCATTACCATCACCTTTCCTTCACCGCCCTCAATCTCAACCCTCGAACCAACTTCCATCTTCCCTCCACTACTAGCAACCACTTTCCCACCACCTGCTCCTCCATCCAACTCCGGCAAAACAAGCACCCCCTTCGTCCCCACCGGCGTACTCCAAGCAAGACTATAGCCATCCTCCGTCAAATTCCACCCGGCCCAAAACTTCCCCAACTTGGTCACAAACCCACCCTCCACACTCCTCAAGTCCCCAAACTGAGGCTTCAACATCCACCTCTCACCCACCGGCCCCGTAACGCTCAACCCCAAAACATAATTCGTAAGCGCACTCGTCGGCCCAGAACTCCAACCATGCGCATGACTGGTATAACTCGCATCATAAGCATAACCGCGATAATTCCTATACGCGAAACTCCCATTTGTTAAGAAGCCTTCTATGACGGTGGATTGCGTTCCGTTGGGGTGATTGAGATACCAGCCCCAGCAACGACGGATGAGTTCTAGTGCACGAGCCGTTTCGCCGATTTCGAAGTGTCCTTGGATTTCGAAGGAGGAGATGAAGGGGGAGATGTGATGGGGGAGTTCGGGGGCTTCGGCGCCACGTTTTTGCCAGCGGGTTGTGAGGCGGTTGGAGATTGAGGTTGCGAAGGTGGTGTTTGGGGAGACGAGGTTCCATAGGAGGGCCATGCTGTTTGCGTCTTGGGGGAAGAGGGTGGTGTCTGTGGTGGTGTTGTCGCGGAACATGAGGTAGCTGCCGTCGAAGAGGTGGGAGAAGATGTTGGACTTTAAGGTTGAGGCTTGAGAGGTCCATTTGCTGCTTAGATGGGGTTTGTTCAGCCAGGAAGCGAGGTCGGCGCCGGTTAAAAGGGTTTTGTAGAGGATCATATTGGGTTCGCTGCCGTTACCACTGGTGGACTGTCGGGCCCAGTCTCGTGTGCCTGTTACGTTGAGCAGGCCTAGAGGTTGCAGTACCTTGCCGTAGATGTAGTCCATGGCTCGTTGGTAGCTCGCCCAGTTGCTCTCAAGCCAGGCTGTGTCGTTGGTGTAGAGTACATAATGGTATGTACCAATCATCGTCCAGCAATGGTAGGTATCACTGTTCAGTTGCAATAACGGTGGGCCGGATTCTGGAAAAGCACCAAGCTCGTTCTGGTTGTCATACATAACCTGCAGCGCATTGCGAACGCTTTCGAGATCATCTCCAATCGAGTAGAAAGCTGAAGGTACTGCGATGCCCATGTCTCCCGGCCATACGGCTCGATCTCGTTTGGCGCCATCGACGATGACCGTCGTGCCATTCGACAGAGTGCCATTATTTGCCCAGCCAGATTTCAGACCTCTTCCGGCTACAATCCAGCGTCCAGTATTGGTTGGAACGTAATTGGTCTGCAGAGTGTAGGCGCCACTATACCAGATCTTGTTGAGCATCTCATCACTGCAATGGAAATATCCCTGGTAGGCTCGAAGGTTCGACCATGTCGGTTGGAAGGCAATCTCTAGAGAAATGTCCTCGAGCGTGAGAGCAGTTGTTCCATTCGTTTCGTTCGTAGCCAGGAAGAGCGTGAGATACCTGAAGCCGCCACGCAGATGTGGCAGGGACATTTGGTAGGAGTGTTCGCCATCGGACGCAAAATCATCATACAGAGCTCCATCATCGCAGGCCCGATCTCCGACACCTCTCGAGAAAGCACCATTACTTGAGTCACTGGCTAGACCAACCCATTCGCTTGATTCTGAGAATGCCAGTCCGAGTGCTCCGGCACCTCCCGAAGTTGAATACTTGACGGTCACAATGCCACCAACTTCCTTCCCGAAATCGTAGACGTACGCTGAGCCGTTGCTCGCGAGCGTCACAGTCGCCGGGTAGGAAGAAAGCTTTTCCAGACCCGGATAGCTCAGCAAGGTCGTTGGCGCTACAGTCCTTGATGAAGGCGCATATATATTCTTTTCCCAAGGTCCTGGAAACGCAGTCTCATTCGGTCCGGAGCATTCGGTGTCTCGCCAACATGACTGCGCTGCTGTCACGGTGAGTAGCACACTGAGTGGGATGAGCAGCGTCCGCAGCATGTCATGTCATGGGAAGAGAGACGGAGCGATGCCGTCTACAGATACCTGGTCTATATATGTACCTCGCATGGCTGTCCATGTCTCGCGGCAAATTACGCCGAGCGAAGGTTGGGAGTTACCGTAGAGTGGGGCGCGACTATTCGTAAATCAGCTCCGGCTATTCATAAATCAACGGACCTAGGGCCGCTCCGGTCTCGGTGAGACCATATTGTTAGTAATCCACATAGAACAACATCGCATAAAGACTTGTAATGCCTATGCTAGCTGTTTAGTAGAATAATAACGTAGGAAAGAAGAATTAAGTAAATTAAGTAAATAATAGACGTAGAATTCCGATTCTAAATTCGACACTATAGCTAATCCTAACTGTTCTAGGCATACTGCCTGCCTAGCAAATGAGGTTCTACGACCCTCGCATTAACGTATAGCTCCTACTATACGATCTTAGTATATTCTAGCATTACTACTAGCGCTATAGGTACTAGTAGAGTACTCGGAGTAGGCGGAGGTCCTTCCTAAGTAGGTAAATAAGTAGATATAGGGTTTCTATCGCACTACCTATGCCTATAATAGCTAGAGTAGCAGTCTACGTTATCTTTAACGCACTTGCACCTCCTATAGGCCGTTTTATATATACAGCCCTTACGTAAACGTTCTCGTAGTGCTAGTAGCGGTAGAATAGGCCTCCCCGGCTTAGCCTGTCTTATCGCTTCTTGCTAGTTAATAGCGGCCTATCTAGCGGCCTGTCTAGCGGCCTATCTAGCGGCCTGTCTAGCGGCCTATCTAGCGGCCTGTCTAGCGGCCTGTTTAATTAGCTTAGGTCTAGTTGCCTTATACCGAGTCGACCGTATAAGCCGCTTATTAATCCGCTTAAGTAGCTCTAAGGTACGGTAAGTGCTAGTCTCGTTACTATTATAATTAGTCCTTAGTATTCGCTAGTGCTTCTCGAATATACGAATAGTAAGAATGCCGGTTACAGACTCCTTAAGTGCTAGCATCTAGTATATACAATTTAAGCTATAGACCCTCCGATAACACTAGGTACAATCTAATAGCGTATAACTATTAGACTTCCGCTTCTCGAGCTCGGCGCGTACGAGAGCCCTTCGCTCGGCCGCTTTACGTAGAGCGAAGGTACTAATATAGCTAATAACTTCGGTATAGAAGGGGTCGTTAAAGAATACTATTACTAGTCGTATAATCTCGAGTCTAACTATTGCCTTATAGCGGTTAACCTAATAGTAGAAATAGGGTACTATTCGGTTAATAAAGCTATAGATATCGTTCCTATAGGTCGTTAACTATGCCTTAATACTAGTATAGCAACCTTTAACTAGCGACGTTATTATATTGCTAAAATAGCGTATTCTATCGATCTAGTATTTAACACACTGTTCTCGATAGATCTACTAAGTGTCGGCTACGTATTAATATAGTATATACTACGCCTCGTTATCTAAGTAGTTACGAGCTAGTTTACTATTGCTAGCGGCAATCTTGCCCTCCTTAAGATGCCGATAGTTGCTAGTAAACGAGTCGATAGACTAAGAGTCGATAGTAGCGCTAAATAGGTCTATAAAGTCCTATGCCGCTTGACTTAATAGCCTACGCCTTATTAATAGATTAGGAGGTCTAGTACTAAGGAAGGCCTTCGCATTAGCTTCTACTGCGCGTTTAATATACTAGCGATAGAGCTAAGTACGTAGGTAAAGCTAGTCGCTTGCTAAGGCCTTTATTAATGCCCTATTACGGTCGTAGATAACAAGACGAGGCTCTTCTACGCCGTATTCCGATAATAACTCCTATATATAGCTAATAGCTACTAAATACTATTTAGTAGCCTGTCTAGGTATAAATATAAGCGCTAAGGGGAAGGTCTAGTTAAATTGATTAAGTAAGGCGATTATAAGCAGCAGCATACTATAATCGTTAGTCTTGTAGGTGCAATTTATAACTATAATATCCGGACAATTCTTGTAGATACTAATTATCTTAGGGTACGAGAAATACAGCTATTCTAGCCGTTGCTTACCGCTTAGTCTAGTGCCGATAGCCTTCTGTACGAAGTAGTTCTATTATAGGAGGTCCTCGATCGTTTTGTCTACTACTAACTTGCTAGCGAGTCTCAATTTCTTAGCCTTTTGCTAGGCATTTGAGATGTCTCGTAAAGTGGCTAGTACGACTACCGAATTTAGCCCTCCGCTCGAGAAACGAGCCTTAATAGCCGTCTTAATCTGTCGATTAGAAGCACTAGCGGCTCGTAGATTAAGTATCTCTTAGACAATCTCCGTAGTACGGTAACGGCGTCAGTAGTTAGCTAGTGCTATAGGATTGACGGCTAGATAGTTATAGCTATTGCTATTAAATATTACGGTCTATTAGCAGTTGCTAGGATTAGTCGAGTCTTTAGCTATTATCGTTACGGACTATAGATAATTGTATAACTTAGAGCGCCCTTTACGCTACTTTGCTATTAGATTAAGCCGTCTTCGCTCTTCTAATTTATCTCTCTTAGCTTATCGTAGAGTAGGTATTAAATACCTAGTATAGCGGCGTTAGAAGGTCTATACAATATAGTCTATATTAAGTCGGTTGCCTTACTTCTTCGTCTCGAAGCCCTTCTCTAGGGCAAACGTATCTATATACTCTTTAGTATTAATAACACTGTTAAATACCTAGTTCTTAGGGTTCTTAATAGTTGCGTATAGTCTAGGTTCGTAGGCCTCGGTTTCTAACTCGCTCTAGTTACTATATTCGTCGTTGTTGCTAAAGTTATAGAACCTATTAAGTTTTAATTTCTAGGAGAGGTTACTATTCTTACTAACTAACCCCGCTAGCACCGCCTTTACCGTTGTTACTGCTACTATTACTGCTTAGCGGTATTAACGGCGGCGGCAACCTCTTACTACGTACGCCGCGTAGTATAAAACGAATAGCGGTATAGCCTGCCTTATACTAAGCTAGCAAATTATCGAGAAACGGCAGTATTAGGTTTAGTGTCTTAAAACTAGTATCTAGCTTACTAGACAACTAGGTTTCGAGACTATCGTATCTAGTCTTATACTCGAAGCTAATATACCGCTAGCAATACGAGCGCTCGCTTTCCGCTATATCTTCCTAGAAGTCTAAGAGAAACTGCGTTAAATAGCAGCGATCGATGCTATAGAAGTACTCGTAGCCTACTATATCCTTAGGTCTATATACCGTCTCGATCTATAGTTCAAGGCCTCCGAGGTTACCTAGCTTCGGCTCTTATACCGGCTATAGCCTCTTACTACGTATCTCTTGAAACTAGCGCTTTCTTAGATTATATAGCTTAGGAGATAGAGCGGCGGCGGCGGCGGCGGCGGCGGCGGCGGCGGCCTCGGTTTGCAGCTACGTAGAAGGGCTTAATAATATAGCTAATATGGGGTATAGAAGGGCGGCGATAGAATAGCGACAATAGCGATAGTAAGGTATATATAATAGCGACGGTAAGGTAGAAAACAGCTATCTAGCGGTGGAGGACATAACTAACAAATTTGCCTTAGGCCTCCTCCGCGATCGGACGACTGATTTATGAATAGCCGGAGCTGATTTACGAATAGTCGCGCCCCGTAGAGTAACAACCACGCGATATTCAAGACCAGAAATGAGTATGCCATAGTAAACCTCACCTCACACCCTCACTGGAACGAACGTGAATTTCTATTCGTATCATGCATGCATAAGCTGGCCTCCAGGACTAGCGATACACTTGAAGTGTGTGTGTTCGATGGTCTATTGAGTGTCTACGGAAGAAGCGAGAAGTCGCTAAATAGGGTGCCGCGTGTGTGCACGGACCTAGGCATATACCTCAGGATTCAACTGATACTATAGCTCAGAGCCGGAGCGCAGCAGTCGTATCTCCCATATTCTCCCCCGCCATTTCCAAAGACGCCGCCCGCTAAGAAGACACTAGAGATACAGCAGAAAGAAGTCGGAGTGGTAGCAAAGCTCGCCTGCTCGCCTCACTTCTCGCCACCAGCAGCTTCCTTCTTGATCTCGCCCTCTGCCGTCTTCTCCTTCTCAGCGCCCTCCTTAGTCTCGTCGTCCTTGGCCGGAGTGTCCTCCTTCTCTGCCTCCTCGTCCTTGATGACCGGCTCCGACTTGGCAGCAGCAGCGCCCTTCTTGACAGCGCCCTTCTTGACTGGGGAAGCCTTCTTCTTGCTCTTGGGAGATCCATCGCCTGGCTCGGCCTCCTCGTAGTCGCTGCCCTTCTTGGTCTTCTGAGGAGTGCGCGCCTTCTTGGCCGGAGTGCCCTCCTCGCCGCCGTCGCCACCCTCCTCACCGTCAGCGTCCTTCTTCGTGCGCTTCTTAGGCGTGGTGGTTGCGGAGCCGGCTTCCTTCTTCGGCTTCTGCTGCGGAAGAACTAATCAAGGGTCAGCATTGATGCTGCAGGATCAAAGCATGCGCAACACTCACCGATGCTCACTCCTGGCTCAATCTTACCCATCTTCTTCTTGAGCTCACCCCACTGATTCTGGGCGGTCTTGCGGACCTTGAATTCGCCGACTTTCATGAAAAAGTCCATATCGAAGTCTGGGCTGGTCTTGTTCATGGTCGCTGCGGCGGCCACAATGTTCTTGATATCCTTCTCTGTGAAGACGATTTCGTTGACTGGTGCCGTGGCCTCTGTGGCGCCAGATGGGGC
Source organism: Pseudocercospora fijiensis CIRAD86 (assembly GCF_000340215.1). NCBI lineage: Eukaryota > Fungi > Ascomycota > Dothideomycetes > Mycosphaerellales > Mycosphaerellaceae > Pseudocercospora > Pseudocercospora fijiensis. Next base: position 4,294,188 of record NW_006921536.1, read on the forward strand.
CGGAGTGTTCTCAGCAGACATGTTGCTTGAGCTCTGTCTTGACTTAGCGTAAGCGATGCCAGATAGAGACCAAGGACTTACAACAGTAGTGAAGAGTAGATGGGAAGGTGAAGTACTGTTGTTGGAGACTGTGGAAGTGGTTGGAAGTTTTCGAAGCTGGTCGATTGCTGGTCTTGAGTGGTTTGTCTGAGGGAAGAAGGAACAGGTCTCAGAGGTGGGCGAGAGGCGCGTTTTGTACTGCCGGCGGTCTCTGACGACTGTCTCAAACCTCACCTGCATGTGTTCTTCGGGCCTGCATGCTATTGGTCTGTCGAGTGACCGGAACAATAGCACAGGCACTTCACTTAAGCAGGCGCTGACATCCTATTGTCCCAGCTTGCCCCAACTTATTGTGTGGGCTCGCCATACAAATTTTGGGTGCGGATTGGGATGGAGTCAAGGAATTGCCTATTGTCACGGGCATGACTGAATTGCAGGCCCAATAAAAGTGGATCTCAATCCTGCAAAACCTCACTTCGATGTAGGAAGTGGTGAAAGGCACAATGCATTTCCCCATATCTGGTCCGTGCGCCCCCGTCACGTCACATGCTGTTGCGCAACCCAAGAATGCTGGAAGGGGTCCGTGGCCTGTATCCTGGCGCAATGAATGAATGCTGTCCATCAGCAGTCAGGCCGATGTCGCGTTGACTGTGTTTGCTTTTGACGTGGCGCTTCGGGCAAGAGATGCCAAAACAGATGACTACCACAGATGACTTCCCGACGAAGAATGGGTGTGAATGTTGTGATCTTCTGTGGAATTGTATGATCTCATTCCGTGTCGAGAGCACTCTGGAATTCTCGCTCATTTGATCTACGTTCCTCTGTGCCAACACTTCGATGAGGCTATTGTGGCCGGCGGGTATCATGCGGAGCAGCCATGTCCGTCCCAAAGAGCAAAGCAACCGCAAATCCTGGTGCTCTACGATTCGAGTCATGAAGAGCAGTCAGACAAATACCCGTCTGTATCGCTCAATCCAAGAACGTATGCGCTTCGATGAAGCGAGGAGCTAAGCATTGCGCACCGCCTCCCGGACGGTGGTGGCTCCCATACTTACGTAATTTAGTCCATGTTCCTCAGCAGTCAGGCCACCCGTTGGGTCGTCTGAGTTCGCTGGAGGTCCGAATGGCATAGGCTCGACAGCAACAAGAATTGCAGCGCACAGGAATCGCAGCGCCTGCAACTGCGTCGTGGTTGAGCTCGAAGCGGACAGTGGTAAGCTCCTGCCAAACACAATAGCTTCGATTGTATCGTGAAGAATAGGAGGACTTTGTATCTCTCTGAGTCGCCCGAGCGTTTCGACGGCTTGATAGCCTAGCGGAAGGACGTTGGTGACTTCCACACCTAGAGGCTCGCCGATCTTCTGCTGGTTGACGACATGATCGCAGATGCTGAAGATTTGCCGGAGCGCCTCGCAGGATGGCGCTGAGGAGAGTGGAGACCCCTCTGAAAGCCACAGCGTGCGCTCGAGTGTTGCCTGACCAGCGGCCGCAACCGAGAGTGGTGAAGGGTCGACACTGTTGATCGACGAGAATGGAGAAATGACGAAGCCGCCGAGGACACGATGCAAGATCTTCCTCAAGTCGGACAGCGTGTTGGAGTCCTCCGTTTGTGCTGCTGTCGGGTGTAGCTGCGTTGAAGACCAGGATGGTGTCCGTCTGAGCGAAGGGGGACATGTGTGTGGTCTCGTCCTTGTCGTTGGTCGTGATGGCAGTGGGCTTAGAGACCATGGTGAGTGAGAGGTATGATGAGCTTTATGCCGAGACGAGTGAACCATGGGTGCTCGCGTTCTGTGAGCCATTGTTGCTGGCCTTGCTGTAGCCCATGGCGTAGCAGTGGTTGACCAGGTCATCTGCGCTGCAAAATCGTACAGCACAGGGACTCCCCAGTGGCTACAACCAAAAGATGTGATAGCAACTCCGCATAGCTGCTCAACGCATGTCTTCATTGATGAACTCCCAGTTCAGTGTACCAATCAGTATACCATGCATGAGCTCGATGATGCAGCACTCTTGATGCCACATCACACCCGTCAGACTTGAGTGATGAAGTGACGCTCGAACAGGCAGGAGCGGCCACGTTGGGGACTTGTTGCGCGAGCGGAGAGGCAGTGACCTGAGTAGCCATCTTTGTTACTCACTGTGCCGTTGACGTGGATCTTGTGTTTGAGGTGAGGTTGTGGAAGAGGGTGAGAGGGTGTGTGCGATGCCTAGCCGATGATCATGCGGCATAGCACAGGCCGACCAGTAGCGTACGCTGCAGTCTGTAAAAATGATATCAGTAATCGTGTACATGAAGAACATGGCAGACGACATACCAGCGGCTGTGGCATAGCACGCCATCAAGGCATAGCAGTTGTGGAGGTTGTGTGTTGTCGGTGAAACCAGTCGCCGGCCACTGCTTTATGCAAGGCTGCGCCTGTTCACGTGGCATTGAGCTAAGGCAGTCACGAGTGGCAGTGAGGCACGAGATCTGATCTGATGTCCGCATCACACAGGTGAGGACCACGTTGAGGCCAGAAAGGGGTTTGCGAAGAAGGTCCAGGAGATAAAGGTTATGAAGTGAAGTGTGCTCAGTCCCTCCAATTGATGAGCACTTCATCCGTTCTGAAGCGCTGAGTGCACTGGGTCTTCTCCAGAGGGGTCCTATAGCCCATCTCGTATTGCAGAAGTCCAGCATGAGCAATCATAATGCCGTTGTCAATGCAAAAGCGCTCGTCGGTAGCGTATACGCTTCCTCCTCGCTCTCGTGCCATCATGCCCATCATCTCTTGCAGCCGCAGATTGCACCCAACTCCTCCAACGATCAGTACTTGAGAACTTCCGACGTGTGCCATAGCTCTCTCAGTGATCTCTACCAGCATTGCGTAGACTGTCTCCTGCAATGTATAGCACAAGTCTTCTTTCGTGATGGCCTCTCCACTCTCCTTGTCCTTCCAATCCTCTCCCAGCTTGCCGGCCATTTCACCTACTGCCGTCAAGATACCTGAAAATGAGACATCCATTCCTTTGACGGCATACGGAAGCTCGAGAAGCACTTTGCCCTTCTTCGCCAGCTGCTCAATGTTATATCCTGGTGCTGGATCATTGCTGATCTCTAGCACTCTTGCAAACCGATCCAAGCAGTTTCCCACAGCGATATCCAACGCCTCTCCAAATATTCGATAGCGCTGTGCCGAGTAGGCGATGACTTGAGTATTTCCTCCACTGACATACAACACCACAGGGTTCTGTGCGCCAGTGATCGCTCTTCCCATCTCAATGTGTCCCACGCAGTGATTTACTCCGACCAGCGGCTTGTTCCATAGTTGTGAAAGCATTCGAGCTGCAATGGCAACGGATGACAGAGGTGCACCCATGCCCGGTCCTTGCGTGAAGCATATGCAGTCGATGTCCTCGATCTGGATCTTGGCCTGCTTGATAGCTTGTTTGACTAATCGAACGACCCATCTTCGGTGATGGATCGCTGTCTCCTTTGGCAGAAAGCCGGTGCCTGGCGGGGAGACATAGGTATGTCGAAGATTGCTCAGGATTTGTGTAGGTTGTGAATCGACCTTTCGTCTCGCAGCATACGAGGATTCATCGTCGGAATGTGCGCTGTCGTGGGGTGATGGAGGATCGAGCAGTGCTGATTCTGGGTGGTATATCACACCCACGCCCAGCTTGTTGGCCGAGCCTTCAAGACCCAGTGCGATAGGCATGCTGGCGACGTTTCACGCTGTTTGGACAGTGTAGGTGAATAACGTCGGTGTTTCGCACATGAAAATCGCTTAGTCAGCCCGCAGAGCCACGATCTCCGCCCAGGACCGGACCGGACCGGCTGTGGCAGGAACGTCATCCACAGATCGGCAGTCAAAGCCGCAGCCGCGACCTGAACGACGCGGCCTGTCGAGACATTTGCTTGCTTGCGGGCCATCGCTTGTTTCTACGCTGAACGAAACAACATTCACTGCAACTCCACTCCCACCTCTCATACTGACCGCGCCGGCCGGTCACAGCACTCCGCACGTTCAATCGCCCCGTCGTATTCCTCACTCCCATACAGCAGCATCGTCCCCGCCGGCGTACGAAACAGAGCACAATTCTGAGCCAACATGTCGTGGTCCGGCTTCAAGAAGAATGTCAGTGCGAGACATACAGAAGATGGCTACGGACAAGGCTGATGATCTTCCAGGTCGGCCGCGCGACGACGCAGGTCATGATGAAGACAGGCCACGTCGAAAAGACCAGCGACCGCGAATATGAAGTCGAAGAACGCCGCTACCGCACCCTCGAGTCTGCCTCGCTGCGATTACAGAAGGAAGCAAAGGGCTACCTCGACTCGTTGCGAGCCATGACTGCCTCCCAGATGCGCATCGCCGAGACCATTGACGCTTTCTACGGCGACAGCGGCGCATCAGACGGCGTCAGCAGAAGCTACAAGCAGGCCGTGGAAGATCTCGACGCAGAGACTGTCAAGGCGCTTGATGGGCCTTATAGGTGTGTCACCCAAGACCCCGGGATTTTGGATATGGTCCTCTTTGATGAAGAGCTGGGAATCTACGACCATGAAGTTTTGGCTGGCATTGAGGCCGAGCTGAACTTCAAGGCGGGCAACAAGAGGACCTATACCAAAGGACTAAGTGGAGGAGATCTTGAGGGAGCGCAAGTGCTCATTGAGTCTATCTACAGGACAACCGTGCTGGAGCCCATCAATCGCTTTTGCGCCTACTTTCCCGACATCAACGAATGTGAGTAGACATGTTCTATCAATCCTCTCTGATCCGTGACTAATGAATGTCTAGGCATTAAGAAGCGAAACCACAAAATGCTCGACTACGATGCCATGCGATCGAAAGTCAAGAAGCTTGTGGAGAAGCCGGACAAGGATCCCTCCAAGCTCCCACGCACGGAGAAGGAGACTGAAATGGTAATGGATGCTTCCACTTTTCTTCGCACCGACCACTTGTTTGACAGCCTTCCCACCTCGCCAAAGAAGGAAGATTTGATGTTTCTTTCGCCACCAAAAGCGCTTGATGGGCTCAAGCAGAATGACAAGATTGCCAAGCTGCAGGCCGACGAGGATGCTGCGATGCGGAGTGTAGGATTGAGACGGAAGTCGAGCATGATGGGTAAAGTCAGTCGTCTGGGCAGTGTTGTTCGCAACTCGTGGACTGGCACGTCTCCGACACATGAGGCGTCTTCCGAGCACAGCGACGAGGTCCATCTGTTGAAGCCACCAAGTCCGGCTGTCCGCCCTTCATGGGCCTCTTCTCGCAGCGGTGACTTCAACATGCCGATGTTGCGAGAAGCTTCCTCGGAGGACCTGGGCTCTCCGACTTCACCATCTCCTCGCACCGCTATCAAAGCTCATCGATTGGCTCCGAGTCCTCGCCACGCAAGCGTCCCACTTCCAACAGTGCGCATGCGAGACTTCGCTTCAACTCCCACTCCGCATCAGAAAGAGAAGGAAATGCGTGGCTCAGCTAGTCTGAAGCGCCACAATGGCATCAGCAGCACAGCAGCTACGCCACCCAGGCGCACCAAGAGCGTCGCCACTGACAGCACCAACAGTCACCCTCGTCTAACTCCTGCGCCCTTCTTCAACCCGTCAGAATTGGAAGAGATCATGCGACCATTCAAAGAAAAGTTCATTCAGGAACAAGCTGACGAACTCGCGCAGGCGAAAGTCGCATATGAACAACTTAACCAGCAGCTGACGGACGAGCTGCCACAATTAATAGACCTTCGGTATGTCACTTGTTGATCGGATGTCCCGCACACCTACTGACGTCTACAGGGTACCCTACCTCGACCCATCCTTCGAAGCTTTAGTCAAGATCCAGTTACGATTCTGCGCCGAAGCATACAGTCGGATGGCACAGGTACAGCAATATCTTGACGCATCAACGAGAGACCAGTACGCAAGCGGTGATCTGGACGCACGTGTGGAAGATGTTCTTGGGCAGATAAGAGAGCTCAGCATTGCAGGCACGGTCTAAGAGACGCGTGCGCAGTGAGAGGCCTATGACAATGTTATGAGATGAGACATGGAACGGAGTTGATGAGAGCGAAGAAAGCATGTTGCTCGCAAATGAAGCGTAATTCAATCGCCTAGTACTACCACAATTCTAGTGCCTGTGCAGAACACGGTTACCTTTTCTTCAGAGGCAACTCCTCTTTTACGCCAGACAGCTTCACCTTCACGACCCGCCATTCCGTGGATGATTGCAAAGTTCAAATTCCTTCGAAAAGCTCAGCACCATCGCAATTTGAAAGTCGAGCAACCAGCACGAGCAGATGCGGCTCCAGCGCGCATCTCGACGCACACTCCTGTCGCCCGCCATTTACCTCGCACTCGTGGCCATCGCGATTGGCATTCCATCCACGCTGGAACTCCTTAGCTCGCCATCATCTCGATCCTTCAGGCAGCTTCGTCCCTTTGAACAGTGTCTGATCCCATTGTGACATGACCTCGACTCGGCCAAAGTAATCGGATTGTCCAAAGAAGTCCGATCACGATAATCAAGCCCATATTCGGCGCAATAGTGTTTGGAGTTGAAGGATCGTAATCGTCGTCAGGAAGTTGTGGTGCTGACACTGAGAGGGCGGTGATTATTAAGGCCATTTTTGGTTGATAGATTGGTTGATAGATTGGTAGGTTGATAGATTGAGGTTTCTTGCTATGAGTTGTTCTTGCATGGGAGGGACATGGGAGGATTACATGTATTTATATGGGATAGAGTGATGCTTACCTTAGCTTTGGGTAAAATCTATTTGGTTGGTGGGTCACGAGGACTGAGGACTGAGGACCAAATTAAATTTACACATCGTGGCAATCAGGATAGCTATGCATGTCCACCTGCTAATTACAAAGTGCTTCTTTCTTGTCAACTATCTGCTGGACTTCTGATGATGTTTGACCAGTGCATTCAAGATTTGCGAACATCACAGGACGCTCTGGTCCCTCAAGTTCTTCGTTCACATGTCTTATGGGTTCTCAAATCTCCACCTTCCTCGACAGATCACTGCCCTCTCTTGCTGGACATGGTGCACATCCTCTGAATGATGAAATTTGGCAATATTATTGCTCTGTGAATCCGTTGAGTGATGATCCGAAGCGGAATGTCGAATATGGGAGTTTTGCTGCTGTGGTATCGATGATCCGTCTCTGATGGCAATGTTTAGCATTTGAACGTCTTCGCTTGGTCGATCTTCATCTGAAAAGGATATGCGGGTGAATTTGGAATCTGTAGAGTCCTCGCTGTAAGCACCCATGCTAGCATCAACCCGACCCGTTGTGTTCTCTTGAGAGTCGGCAGCGTTTCTTGGTGGGTTTGATGATACGCGACAGCCAGTAGGGAAAAGTACTTGGACGTCATGATTGTTTTCGTGTGGTGGATCGGCGGCTGACAAAGATGTGGCTTCAGAGTCCGTATGATTGTCGTTTGCCTGGGCGTTGGTCTCAGAACCCTGTTGAGTATGAGTGGTCTCCTTCACGGGCAGATGCTGTGTCACAGTTTCAGACGAGTAATCTCCTCCAGTTCTTGTTTCGATGCTCGGTCTAGAGACTTCAGTCCCTACAAGTTCAGGGATTGCATTTGGATCGGTCATCCGAGTGTTTGGCTCATGCGTATAGCTCGGATGATCTGTGACCTCCTTTTCTGACTCTGCGACAGGGATACTTTCTGATTTCTCTTCTTCGCGGACAGCGCCCAAGAATGGATCATTTGCAGGCGATTCAACAATTGGTTTGAATCTGAGCCGGACTCTTACTGCCTCGTACGCATCGACCGGACTATATCCATACTTCTGCAGGTCCAGCTCAAGATATCTGACTGCTGTCGCTTTGGCATTGCCTTGCTGAATAAGGCGGTCCATCCCTTCCCTGGCCCAAGCAGAGCGGTATTCTAACACTGCCAGGAACTGGCTGATGTCTGCAGTGGCTTTCTCAATAGAGACACCCCACCTGGCCTGCCATTTCCTCGCCAGTCTCTGTATCGCTTTCTCTCGTGAGAATCCGTATCGAACAAGCCTTGAAACATATCTGACCATTTCAGAAGCCTGCTCTTCTGCCGCCAGTTCTCGGTCCATATCGACTTCACTCATGCGCTTCTTCGCCTTGTCTTGTTCTAGCCTGGTCTGGTGCTCGCTTTCCTTGGCCAATATTTCCTTGAGCAGCCGCATATGAGCTTGATCGCCTTCGCCATATATCGGAGGCATGAAGACATCAAACAGCCCCAGAAGGCAGTAAGCAGCGTCTATGTCGATGCGGCTGTGCGCTCTTCTCTCGAAGAAGTTGATTGTGTTCAGGGCAATGCTTAGTGATGTGAGATGATTCGAGGCGTAGAATCCGAGAGATGTCTCGTTCAGGAGGGATTCCCGGAGTGGAGCGGTAGAAGCCTGCTCCCAGATCATCGCCGAATGCGCACTTAACACTGCTCAGGACCAGGAGATTCGACTCAAAGAAGATCTTCATGGCCTCTCTACGAATGTCGTGACTGACAGCGAGGACTTGCCACTCCGGACGACGGAAGCCATGCTTGGTTGTTCGTGGACGATCGGTGACCAGCCATTTTCCGACCATGACATTTTCCCGCGACAGGCAAAACTTGTAGACCTTATCTCTAAGCTCTCTTTATAAGTCTCTGCAACGGAAGTGTTCTGCACGGGATCAGCGATGATTCAGTCGAGTAACAAATGCAGATACCTTGAGCAACAATGGAAGCTTCGATGCCAATGTTCATGGCCTGCAGCTTCGCAATTAGCTGCCGATCTACGGTGAGAGTTTCCTTCAGAGCTTGCACGGGATTCATCTTGATTCTGCTGCTGATCTCAGTGCTTCTGCGTCGCATGGACTCAGGCACTTAAGCTCGACCGGCTTTGTGCTCAGAAGCTGCGTTTGCTCTGAAGGAAGAGGGCTTTCAAGCCAGATCGGGTCCCCTCGAGCAATTTCGAGCGTTGTTTCAGAATGGCCTGCGCTCCAGTGATAGAACATGGCAGAAAGTCCCGGCCAGAGATAAAAGGCGCCAATGAACCTCAATTCTAGTGGGCGTTGGGCCAGACTTCATCAACATGACTTTCCGCGCGATACTCCTCGGCTTCCAGGGCTCCCCTCTCGTGCCTCAACTCGAATACGTCAACGAGAGGATGCTGTCCCTCGGCTGGGACTCCTACATCTACCTGATGCCCAGCGAGAGAAGCCGGGAAGCAGCCGCCAAGGAAATGGATGACGCCTTTCGCGATTTACAGCTCCATACCGACTCTGAAGATGACAAGCTGGTGGTCTTTTACGCTGGATACATTTGCGGTGCGATGGATGCCACCGCTCCGAACCGAGCTGCGATGTATTGCCACAGCGAAAGCACCGACTCCGCGAACCGGTCCGAGGTCGTGAATGTCAACATGACTCCTCGATTGCAGCGCTTGTGGAATGAAATGCCGAATGATGTGCTCTTGATCATGCAGACCCCTTGGAATGCGGCGCCCTGTGCGGTCCCAACTGCGACCATGCAGATGTGGGGTCTCCTGAAGCCAGAGGAACACGAAGGTCGAAATGTGCAAATGATGTCCATACTCTACGAGGATTCGCGGGCGCCGAGACCTGTTGCCGTCCATCCAGCTTACACGGCTCCACCTCCGCTTCATCTTCGGGAACCTGGATGGGATATCGGCGACAGATTGGTGACATTTGCGCGTCGAGGCGACTCTGTTCGACAACTCTTCGAGGAGCTGTATCAGAATTGGCTCAAATGGCAGACGAGTGCAACTGTCGGTATTGAACGGAGCCAAATACTTGTCAACACGCTTTGTGGCGACTCAGCGTTCTTTCGACTGACAAGCAGTGGCTGAGTCGGGACCTCAAAAGCTCACAGTACTAGGTCAGCAGAAAGGTCCGAGACCCTCACAGGAGTGGCATGACTTCCGTGCACGGTACAATCTCTCGCGAACTCAGATGAAGGACATCAGTAAAAGAGCCGGGAGCCTCTACCCCAACGAAAAGCTAATAGCTGCAACGTTGGAGGAAGGCCTCACAGAGTACCTCCGCGATAATCCAGGCATGCGAGGTGTCAGGGAATAGCGTACGCATATGTGCGTTGGGCACGGATGGTAGTGAAAGACCTAAGAATCAGCAGGAATGCGGTCTCTCCGACCGGCAAATAGGTGAGATGACAGATCTTACAGCTCAATATCTCGCTCAAACGCACATGCCAAACTCAAAGAAAAGAACAAGCCGCCGTCTCAGCTAAACACCACAGCCTTCTTGTCCAACGGTCGTCCATCAGGTCCGATCCCCTGCGCAGCAAACTGCCTCTCCGTATACAACCTCCTCGCCTCATCAAAATCGACGCCATGTCTCCTCATCAATCCATAAATCTCAGCCTTAGCCTCTCCCTCGAGACCACTCCTGCTATCTCCAGCCGTGATATTTTCGGAAATGTCGAAATCGCGAGAATGTAGGCCTTGTTCTGCGTCACTCTGAAAGCTGGTCGGGAGAGCCGAGTATCGCCAGCGATCGATGTATGCTGCGCCTCGGTCGTAGATGTTGTAGGCCCAGACTGGGATCTCGCCGGGTGCGGTTATGTAGGGTATTGGAGGAGCATAGGGTTTCCAGGTGTTGCGGGTCACGTAGAGGACTAATAACACTTGGTTAGCCGGAGATGTAAAAGCTATGCGACTGACTTACTGGTGGCTATTACGAGGAAGGCAAAGCTGAAGGTGTAGAAGTAGAAGCCCATGATTGCTGGTCGCTGGAGTGGTTGTTGAAGTCAAGAGGCAGTTTATGAGAAGACGGAGAGAATTCCGATGAAGGGCAAGAGCGCCCTCTGCCGCTATCGTGACATGCACAGGTGATTATTGTATAAGGCAGTTCGCAACCTGGTGGTGTCACGTCCGCAATGCATACAAGGGAGTCGTCAGCGCGCGCCGCTGCCGAGCAAGCCGAGCCGAAGCTTTGAACCTTTCCATCTCCAAAGTTCTTGCATGTGAATCTCAACTTTGCGCCAGAGCATCTCCACGCACATCACCTTCGCCGATCTCCCATTTCGCCAACATGTCCGGCGCGCGACACTGGGAGCAAGATAAGGACAGTACGCTCTACATCGGAAACCTCGACGAACGCTGCAGCGATGCATTAGTATGGGAATTGATGCTTCAAGCTGGACCTGTGATCAACGTGCATTTGCCAAAAGACCGCGTCACGCAGTCGCACCAGGGCTATGGCTTCGTCGAGTTTGGAAGTGAGGATGACGCAGATTACGCAGTCAAGATCATGAACCAGATACGACTCTGGGGCAAACCCATTCGAGTCAACAAGGCCTCTGCAGATAAAAGAGGCGGCGAGAATGGCGCAGGATTGGGAGGCGGACAGGGAGTCGGCGCAGAACTTTTCGTGGGTAACCTGGACAGCATGGTAGACGAGAAGGTCCTATACGACACATTCTCACGATTTGGTCCTCTCCTCGCAACACCAAAGGTTGCACGAGACGATGCAAACCTCAGCAAAGGCTACGGCTTCATATCCTACTCCACCTTCGAGTCTTCTGACGAAGCCATCGAACATATGCATGGGCAATTCCTCATGAACAAGGAGATCACAGTACAATACGCCTACAAGAAGGATGGAAAGGGTGAACGACACGGAGACGCAGCAGAACGAGCGCTGGCAGCACAAGCAAGAAAGCACGGCGTGGAAGTACAAATCCCAGCTCTGCCCGCAGCACTGGTCATGCCGAGCAACACTCCTTCTGCTCCAGCCGCTATGAACGGCGGATATCCAGGCGTCGTACCAACTGGCATGCCACCACGACCCACACCGCAACCTCCTCCGGCATACGCAGGGTATGGAGGGTACGGCGCTCCTCCAACACCAACAGGCTTCGGCCAACTCCCCACGCCAACCATGACAGGAACAATCCCGAATGGTAGCTATCAACATCCTCCACCTCAACCTCCTCCACCAAGTCGTCAATACAACCAATCACCACTCCAAGCACCACCTTCAAACGCAGGACTACCAGCTCGCCCGCCACCTTCTCATGGTGGGTATGGAGGTCCTCACAATTTACCTGGAATGCAACAGCCATTTCAAGGTCAGGGTGGCCCTCCACCACCTCCTGCAGGTTTCCCCGGTGCGCCGCCGTCAGGTCTGCCTCCTATGCCGAACATGCCGCAAGGTTTCAGACCACCGCCGCCTCCTGCGGGCTTTCCGTCGGGTGGATCACGATAGGGTCGTGGATCTCATTCTAGACAGAGTTCCAGGAGTAGTCGGAGTGGGAGCGAGGGACCGAGATATTATGAGTGAGTGAGGCGGGCATTCAAGTCTGAAAATTAGCGAGGCGTTGTGGATTGGGAAGGGAAAGGAACTGCATGAAAACGGCGTTGACCGAAAGTAGCATATGGGATTGCAGAACACGCGCTCTCACGCGCCTTTTTTTTCATTTCATGCTTTCTCGACTGATCTCTAATCTAGCATTCCAGCATGTGCCTGCCTCATCTGCCCAGATCATATCCCAGCGTCTTGTTCGTTCGATCGTTCGTCCGAGCCATCACCAGCGTGGATTCAGCTCAAGTTAGAAAGCTCGTTCATGCCTCAGCTATAAGAAAATGACGCATTGTTAGTACAATTCACGCCAAAGTCAAAAAAACATCACATCTCTCCCAAAAAAGTCTTCAGCAGCTTTCTTTCCCGTTCTGAGACCCGGTTTTTCAATGCTAGGCTGGCATAATTTGGTCGAAACTTGTGTGACGGACTCAGTTGTCTGGAGTTAGTTTGAGAAACTTACCCTGGAATAAAATCATTAGCATATCACACCTAACAAATCAAAGGATTCTCGAAATCATACCTGTTGTGCCTGACCCTTACGTCCTCTGGGCTTACTCTTACTCTCCTTCTTGTTATCCCTCTGACTCTGCTTGATGGCACTCGCTCTCTGGACGGCCTCCGCGCGGAGATCTGGACGATATCCCTTCTTCGCGGTGGAGTTGACAATGCTCTTGTACAGCTTACGCGACGGGGTAGAAGACTTGAAGGAAGAGGTGTGGTAGGATTTTGCTGGGCGGTTGGAGTTCTTTGGGAGCTTGGTGGTCAAGGTAACGGTGTTGTCGTCTGGTTGGATACCGATTGCTTGAGCATTGGCGTAGCCTGAGTATTTGCGAGAATGCTTGTTGGTGAGGTTCAATGGGTCGCGGGAGAATTGCACGCCGCCGGATTGCTTGCGCTTGACGAGGAAGGAGTTGTTGGAGCCTTTAACATAAGTAAGGAGGTGGATGGGGGTATCGGGGGTTGGGGAACGTACGGGTGACCTCCCAGATGAGGTCGTTGCTCAGGTTCTCGTAGGCAGTCATGTTTGCGGTATTGTTTGGCGAGATACTGCTGTCGTTCAATGCGCTGGTGGTGGTTAGAGCTGCCAAATCTCAGTGTGGGCGGCTACTCCCGGTCGGAGTCGGCGATCTGTTGCTTGGCAAAAATCAAGAGACGTCCGAGCTTTGCTTGAACTTCGTGAAGTCTTTGGCCGCAAACTCTTGCGATCTACACATCACCACAATAGCCTGTCACGAGTTTTCAGGCCAATAATCCAATCGATCAAAATGGCGTGGCTGGCACTGTCTGAGGAGAGCAAGGTATGCGATGGGAAACGCTCAGCTCGGGATGGCAGACTGATCATTGAACAGGAGCGCCTTGCACGAGTTATCGACTTCTCCAGAATAGCGGTCCATTAGTACGATCTTCTTATTTACAGTAGAAAGAGCCATATATTGACGAACTGGCAGTGGCTACCTCCCTTTGATCATCTATCTCGGATACACACGAAGCAACCCGAGACCTTCCCTCATCCGGTACGCTTTACAAACAGTTTGGCAAGGAGGACATTTGCTGACTAGGTCTAGCCTTTTCTCTCCGCTTGCACAATAGACGATGGCTGCCGTAAAAGACGAAAGATGTATTATCAATGGCATGGATACCAGGCTTGGGATAGGCATGAGCTGGGAAGTGCATAGCAAGGCGTTACGGAGCTGCCTTCTGTACAGATACCACATCAATCACCACTGTTGAAGCATTGAAACGAGAACTCTTCGACCCGCATTAGCTGACGAGCGATGGAGGACGCGGAGTGACCCGTCCAAGCCAATAATCAAATCAGCATGTTAGGACACCAGGATCGCCAAGTGTGCAGGAGAGAACCACAAATGGGTGACCATCTCATCACTAGTCAATTCGAAGAGTATGCTTCAAACCACTCACAAAAAGTACATCCCCTCGCAGAAACTCAATTCAAGCCATGTACATGTAAGAGCTGCTTACACCAGCTAGCAAGCCACTTAGCATTGCAATGCGCCCTCCAACACACCAAATGGGTACGTTGATGTCTCACAAATCCAGTCCCCCGTCCTTTAAAAGACGCACAGTGACTTTCCCTCCCATCCAAGCCTGCACTCGGCGTCTCCGCTTACTGACCACCTTTCTTGAGGTCTTTGATCTCCGCCATCATTTGCAGCATCATGCTTTGGTTCTGGATCATCATAGTCATAACCTGCTCGTTGAAATTTGGACCGGAAGCCGGCTGTGCTGGGGCGATGGGCGGCACCGGATCCGGAGCAGTGGCAGGACCGGAAATGATTTGAGCAGGGTTGGCGGCCTCGGGACCTGATGCTGGGATAGATGTGGTGATTGCAGGTGATGCTCTTGTATGAGCGCTTCCATCTCCAGCGGGCAAACTCCTTACTCGCAAATCTCTCGGCTCCCTCACAACGATCATCTCTTCTCCGTCTGAGTCCACCTCCACGACTCGCGGACCCATTGGCCTTCTTTGTCGACGGCCCTCTGCAGGTTGATGAGAAAGTCCAGTTACATGTCCCGGCTTCTTAGCCTTCATTCGCGCTGTGCCCGCTTTCTTCTTCAGCGCAAGAGCAGCCTGGTGTAAGCTGACAATCTTCAGCAGGACGGTTCGTAGATGCTTGTGCAGCTCTGGCGGCTGCGTGCCTTCGGCCCAGCGAGATCCGCTCAGCATCTCACTGCAAGCGACGTCGTGGTCGATCACAGACTCCCAGAGCGCGTCGCGGATCCGCTGCTTCTTGTCATCTTCGAAGTTGTGTGTAGCTTGGCCGAGGAGTATCACGCCGTCGTAGAGCGGTTTTTGCATGTGATCCTTCACGACCGCTTTGAGGTGGACGAGCTCTTCGCGCGTGCAATGCAGGACGTATAGCATCTGTTCATTGGAAGTGCCCGCGGCCCTTGTGAGTCGTGGCGTCGCTTGCCTCGCGAGTCCTTGGCCAGCTGTACTACTATCAGTGTGAAGCTTTTCACGTTTTCTCATGCCATGCTCTCACTGCTTCGGCCCATGCTTGCACGATGTACTCGACGCTGTGTTCCGTGTTTGAGAAAACGATTTTGTATTAGTAGACAGCGATCAAAGCTGCGTGAACATGATCGTGGTACGGTCGACGAATCAAAACAACCGTAACCGTTGAGAGATGCATGATCAGTCGCGTAGCGCGATTGCCACAACGAGTTCAGTGATTAGGTCTGTCGCGAGCTCACTTGACTGGACTCTTTTGAACCTCACCAAGCTCACTTGGAGCAAGAGACATCACTGCGACGATTCGCCGACGAACGCCTCGCGGAGAAACTGGCCAACGTACGGACAAGGTCGATGGAAATGCTTGCGACAATACTCCTCGGTCCCTATTAAAATACAATACAGATACTGACGCTATGGCAGGCCAGCTGAATCTCCCGAGTTCGTATACTAAATTTCATCCTCCCGAAAACAGGTCTTGTTCTGGTCCCGACCTTAGCGCCAGACGAGCGTGAAAAAGAAAACGAATGCTCAGTCACCAGTCAAATCAATAGTCTGGCCATTAAGAGAAAGATTTGCGAAAGGCTTGCCGTCCTCGAGATCGTCCAAGTCCATAGTCTCGGCGACCTCCTTCTTAAAGGCCAGAATGGGCTGAGAGTCGTCGAGAACGATAACGTTTGGTTTGCGCTTAGGAGGAGGGTCGACTTCCTCAATGTCACTATCGGGGTCGTAAACGGGAGCTCTCGGGCTTCGAGACTTGCTGCTTGAGCCAAGCGATCGACTCATGCTGGGACGAGCAGAGAAGAAGCGTTGGCGGCCTGTGCTTGGAGTAGCGGTACTGTCGCCGAAGTCTGGGCAGATGCCTTCTTCGAGGTAAGTTGGCTCCGGGCTGGTGCGGCCATAGGCTGGGTAGGGGCGTTCTTCGTGGCCAGAAACCGGAGTGTTGCGACCATATGCAGGGTAGGCCTCGTTCTCAGGCCCTGAAGAGCTCTCTCTAGCCTTGGCAGCTCGACGTGCTCGACGCTTTTTCTCTCTACGAGCCTCTCGACGCTCCTCCTTCTCATCAGCAAGGCGCTTTCTCTCAGCAGTATTCCTCGCTCTGGCAGCAGTACTCTTCCATGGCAAACCAAGCTTTTTCTTGCAATTCGAGATCTTGGTTGCAAGATCTCGTGGCTTTTCATCGTTACCTTCCCATCGAGCGCCGCTAAGCATCTCTTCGAATACCTCACTATGCGCGGCCATACGATTCCAGAGGGCGTGAAAGTGAGGTCTGTTTCGGTCTTCTTCCCAAGTGGTGGGGAAGGGCTTGCCGTCGTAGTCGTTCCTCTCCATAAAGTCCTTGAGATGCGCTCTGAGGATGCGAAGCTCGACTTCGTCGCATTTGAAGTAGTGCATGATGTCGGCATTCGAATAGAAGACCCAGTCTGGGAGCTTGTGGTTGTCGTTCTGGAAAGTCTTTTTTAGCAACGTACATTAGTACAGAAAGTGGATACAGTATACCTGATTGTTGTTCATTCCATTGCGATTATTTGACTGAGTCGACCTACTCGAGCCACCACCGCCACCACCTCGACGCTGATCGAGGCGCGGCACAACGCTGTGCTCACCTTTGAATTTGTTAGCAATGAGCGTACGATGATATATGACGGTGCTTACGCTTCACTAATGGAGCCATAGCGTGCCGATGAATGTTGCAGTGTATGAAGCTCTTCAGCCTATGGTGAGGATGGATGCGATAGTGTCGTGAGAGGAAGATGGTTATAGATGTCGAAGTCGTTGAGACAAAGCGATGCGTTACAAGTGTTCGAAAAGTGAAGATACATCTCCAGGCCCCAATATGCACGAGCAAGGCCTGTAGCCAATCAAGTGAAGCATACAATATGCATCACATGCTTCATTGGAAGTCAGGCCAAAGTGAGGCAGATGCCGTGATCATGGTGCGCGTCTGGGGGGTATCTTAATGCATTTTACGTGCGGTGTTCCCAGCTAAGGAGTCGTCAGCACTCTGGCCAGCCTTCACTACATGTATCTCGGCAGACTTCAAGACTTGCTGCCATATGAGTGCTTCTTGTCAGGCGCTCTATTTCAGAGCACCGGAAGAGCTCACCATGCAGGACCCGTGATGACCTGTTGCCATCTCAAACCTAGAGTGGGAGCGGAAGATAAAGTAGACAATGCCTCACGTCTTTTCCGATATTCTGCATCAGAGACATCAATAGAGCTCACTATATCAATTCCGTCACCCCTGCGAGGCATACAAATTTCACTTCTGGGGCTTGCTGCAGTCGACCGTTACATTACGAGCGGTCTCTCTTCGTGAATTGCCCAAAACGGTCTCGGAAATCTCCGAAATGCGGCATGCTCGGCTTCTTGCTCAGCTCTTGGAAGTCTGGCATAAGCGAGTGGCGCTTGCCAGGTGCAGGCTCTGCCGGACCTGTAAACACCTTTTCGAGCAGCTCCGCGCCTTTGATCTTGTCGACCTTTGCGAATCTTTGCTGTGATTTGGAGGAGTCAAAGAACTCTTCGCCCTTGCCATCGGCAGCGAGAACCATGAGATCCACAGTCTGCCTAAGACCTGTCAAGCTCTCCAGCAGTACTGATGCCTTTGGCAGAGCTTCGACAAATTCAACGAGATCCATGACGTCCAGCCTGTATGCAGTGACCGCTTGTGGGGATATCCTTCGGACGTTGGGGTCCAAAGGCAAAGAGAGCAGCGAGTTGCTGATGTGGTTCAAAGCTTCGAAGTATATCAGCTCCTTGATCTGCTCTGGTAGACCCAAGAGTACCGAGCTCATGATGTTGGACAGGTATCGAGTAAGCTCTTGGATGTATGGGCTTGCTGCATCGGGAACATATGTGCTTGTCCAGGCATACTCCGCGGTCTCGATGAGATCGTCAATCTTGCTGTTTACCAATTCGAAAATACGTTTCTCTGCCCGCTTCTTGGCTGAGTTGAATTGGCTGGTCGCTTGAAGCTTGATCGGTCCTGCAGCGCTACTGCTTGATCGTGCTTCCACGAGCAAATCTTCCAAATCCTTGCAGGCTTGCTCGAAATGGTCTAAGTTTGTGAGGATTTGCACAATCTGGCCAGGATACTGTGACGACAGACGCTCTACCAGACTACGGCAGACCTTGTCGACAAGTAGCTCGTCCAGACTTTCTTTCAGCGTCTTGTCGATTACTGTCGTATGCTTGAAGTGATCGTCGGAGAACAGATAGATTTGGTTGAGGAAGTTTCGAATATCGATGCAGACCAGCGGATACATCTGACTGAAGGGCAGAACGCATGGATAAGTCATTTCCTCGACATTCTCCTGCTCCGGTGGCGGCGTGTACCAAGACACTGAAATGACCTTGGTGTACTCATCTGCATTGTTGATTGGCATCGGCATGTAGTCATCAGTGCTGACAATCTGCGTACCCGGATTAGCATTGCACAACATATTGAGGCAGCTTCCAGGAATACCTCTTGGAAGTCATCGCTGAACCGTTTCTTCAGCAGCGAACTATACTTGTCGAATAAAGTCAGAAGCAGGCTGTCCAGGCTGTTGACAGGATAGCCCCAACTGTCCATAGTCTGGATGAATAGCGCAAGAACGCCTTTCAGCTTCAGAAGCTTGTCATCGTTATCCACATTGTGGAGTGCACTGCTGATGAGCGAGATTGCAGACTGACACATGCTGTCCCAGAGCTCGTCGACATCGCTCTGCGAACGGAAGTTATCGGTCTTCTGCATGGTCGCCTTCTCCACGATCGCGAACCCCGCCATGCCCTCAAGTAAGCCGCTCAGACTGCTGTTCTCCTCGTCAAGTAAGTTGATCGTCTGAGGTATCAGCAGATCTTTCTGCCGTCGCCGTGTGGCAGCGTAGTCCGCTCGGAACTTTTCTGTCTCGCCTAAAGCGTCATGAATATGCAGACACTCAAAAAGCGGCGAGAAGTCGACCTGTACTTCTTCGTTATTGAGCACATCGAATTCTTCACTCTCATCGGCAACCAGTTCAACAGCCGAATTCAGCTTGAAGCCACCCAGGTAGTCGTCCGCTTCCGCTCGTTCCTTCTGCCGCGCTCTCCGCATCTCTGTGTGATAGAAGGCGACTTCGCCCAAGAACTGCGACGTTTCCCGAATGCGATACAACCAGGTGTGCAGATCTTGGGTGACTGCATCAGCAATGAGACGCTGCGTAGCGGGTACCGAGCGCTCTATCATCTCTGCAATCTTGTACCTTGTAACTTCGCGGAGGTGGACATTCTGCAGCTCATCGAGGGCCCGCAGAGCTGCGTAGTGGTTCTTCTTCCCCAGAAGATCGTGGACCTGGTTTGCGAGCCGCAGGACTTCGAGGCAGTCCTGCAAAGCTTGGGTGGCATCGTCAATATTCTGTCGCACTCCTCGCGAATCGACCAGTGCCTTCTTCTGCTCCGCAAGCTTCTCCGTGCTGGCTTCGATGCTCCGACTGAGTTCCATGATCTCGGACGTCAGGTTGACGGTCTCCTCACGCACCGACTGTAGCTGGTTCACACTGGTAATAAACTCGTGGTGATTTGAATTGCAGATGGATTCAATCTGCGATTCGCGATCGGCCGAGACATGATTGAGAGCGTGTATGAGGGGTGTGACTTGGGTCTGGGTCTCGGCATTCTTGAGCAGAGGTATGAGCTGGTCGAGGTAGTCAGACTGGGAGGAGGAGAGAATGATCTAGGTGCGCTCGGTCAGCATGGATCGTGGTTTCCAGGTTTGACTTGTCGACATGCTGCTTCTTCTCTCCATAGCTCATTGCCACTTGGCCGAGGGCCTTTCGGCTTCTGCGGCGGACCTCTCGTCTCACGCATGGCCTCGGCTCATCTCGACTGTGTACAAGATGGAAAGACAAGAAGGCACGAGAGGATGAAGGCGTTGGACGCACCTGCTGCACAGCCCCGGTGAGGTCATCGTACTGATCGCCCGCAATTAGGCCCGGCATCCTCACTTTCGATTGCCAAAAGCGGAAACTTGTGCCACGCTCAAGCTCACTCGTCAAAACAAACACCTCTCGTGCAGTGCTCCTGACTTCTACCACTCAGTCCTCAACAACAACTTTGTTTCGACAGCGAGAATGCTTCCACGGATTTCAGGAGATGATCGCGTTAACTGCGAATGATCTACCACTGTTTGGACTGGATGGCAAGTTCCTTGCAAGGCCTGGTATGGATCGCCTCTCGATACGAGAGGAGTTGCGCCGCAAAGCCGCACGCCTTATGCTGAGGATTGACCTGGCCAGGTTCCCGTTGGAGCTCGCGGGCCTCGATGTGTATGGTCAGCGCTTGAGATCTGAGGATGCGCCGGCGGGCCTCGATGCGTATGATCAGCGCGCTCGATTTGAAGATGCGCCGGCGGACGAAGATTCAATACTTGCGCGCCCCTGCGCTCGCAGAACACTGTCCAGCGCTTGTGGGTTGGAGTATTCTGCGGGAAAACAATGGTCTACGCGCAGGTCAGGTCTATTCGGATGCTTGGTCGATGCTATGCACGTCAGTCAATGTCCACGGCAATAGGAGCTCACTGCCGATATTTACTTGCGGCAGGCAGCAACAATGAGCGCGGACCAACACACGCCTCAAGCTTTCCAAGCCCGTGGTAAGTGATTGATTATCCTAAGTTTTGCGGCGACGAAGATGCAGGTACGGCAATGCGTGTTGGCAGTGGCCACCTTCGCGCTCCTGCATGTGAGGTCCAAAGCGCGGAGCTGGCCTTGGCAGCCCGACTGCTGCTTCCCAGCCGCCTCCCGATTCATCCCGAGCGGCTTCTGCATCGGAAGGCTCGACGCACGGACATTAAACTAAGCTTCCCGCTGTGGGGCGCATCTTCAGACCCCTGCAAGGCTTTCTATCAAAATGCTTGGGGGCGAGCACGTGACAATGGAATGATGAACGAGGACGAATATTTGTGCTGACGGAGACGTGCAAGAGAGTCACCGTAGGATGTACAAGTGCAAATCGGCACTCGCACAGTGTTTCGCACGGCTATTTCAGCGTGCAGAGACATGGCACGCACTGTGGGAGCGCACAAGTGTCTATGCTGGACGACAGAGTGTGGTTCCCAGCTGCACACCTTGCGAGAACTCGCGTGGCATCGGCATCAGCATCAGCGACGGCGTTATGCCCTCCCAACATGACCAACAGCAGCTACAGAGCCCAGCAAGGCTCCCATGGCTGCTCCACATCGTCCTCTTCCTCACGATGGGCATATATCGCTATGTCGGCCAGCCCCTCACGATGCATCCGCCTGCCAATCTGGTTGCTCGGATACTCACTCTGGTAATGGACAAGCAGTACCTTTGCGAGGCCTGCCATTGGCCGAGGGGGCCCACTGCCGCTTCCCTTTTCTTCACCAGGAAGGCGCCAGTGCCCCTCGCTCAGTCATCCCCTCAGTGACGGAGCTTCAAAATTCCTCCCTCCTTCTCTCTCTTCTTCCTCTTCCCCCACACGCACACAGACATTTGGTCGATTGCAGAGACAGTACACGCAGCCCACAATCTCCATTCTTTGCAGTCATTCCTGGCACCCCAGCACATTGCTTCACATACATTACTTGCCCTTGATCCTTCACCATCGCTGCCCTTGGCCCTTGGCTGCTTCCTTGCTTCCTTACGATACCCACGCGCGAGCGAGTCCTTCGCGCGCCGTCATCCAGCGCAAGACCAGGAGCCAGCAGATCAGCAATCATGTCTGCCTCGACCCCAACTCCAGCCGCTCGCAAGGGCGCAGCGACCAAGAACGACACCGCACGCATGAACGGCGGCGTTCCAGTCGACTCGTCCAGGTGAGAGACACGTGTCCACGCGATTTTGACTCCAGCACACTGACAGCGTCACAGCAAGCCAATCGTCAACGGCAACTCCCACGAGACCAAGCCAGGTTGGAGCGGACCGGCTGCAGTCAACGGTAGCAGCGCTGCCCCGTTCGGCGGCAACGGCGAGGTGTCACCCACCGCGCGCCTCAATATGAGATTGTCGGGCCAGGCCACCCGCTTCGAACCAACTGCCAAGCCATCTCCGATCAACTTCCTCAACCGTGGAAGCACTGAGGACGACGCCGATAAGCCCACCATCGTCGACGGCTCGAACACGAAGCCGATGAGCGAGAAGGCTCGTGGCAAAATGGCCGCTGCGCTCCCACCAGCTCCCATTGGCACACACAATGGCACCCCCAGCCCGTCTATCCCTCCGGTCACCTTTACCACCGACACCGGCCCACAGGTCGAGTGGAAGGGTGGCCATTACATTCGAATCGCCAACATCGCTAAGGACACGTACGCTGACTGCTCGAATGTGCTGTTCAACGAGGTACGCCCTTTCTCGTATCGCACAAGTCGCAAAGCTAACAAGTGGACAGATGCACTGGAACACCAAGGTCACCGGCCAGAAGAGCTCTGGCGCGAGCAACAGCAAGCATCTCACAGTCTACATGCGCTTTGACCACGTCAACGACGCCGAGCAGGCTGAGAACGACGTATCCATGGTCAACCAAGAGTGGGTCGTCAAGCACGTCTCCCAGACCGAGTATGCCGCTGCCCAAGGCACTGGTTCTCGTACCGAGACCTCATTCTTCGACGGCCAGCTTGTGTTCGTTGCCGTCTTCACTGGTAACCTCAATGAGATCCAGACTTCTGGCGTGGCCAAGACGGTCAAGACTCTGGCTGAGCACTTCGGCGAGGTCCTCGCATTCTCAGAGGCCATTCACACCACCTCCACTGAGTGGCACTTCCGTGTCGAGTACACTCAGATCTCTGCCGCTCGCAAGGCGCTCCACGAGATGAGCCGCGCCAGCAGCTACTGCTTCGAGGTAAGTTCTTCGCAGTCGGCGACATGCTGCAGCTGCTGACATCTCTCAGGATTGGTCTGTGACAGCGAGAAAGCTGCCAGAGCCACACACCGTCGGCACTGGACCACTCAATGGTGGCTTCACCGCGCTCACTCTAACCCCAAGCAAGCATGCCGATGGCACAACCACCAGCCCGACAGGCCGCACTGCTTGGGGCCTTGACGCCGAGGGCAAGCGCGTAGCCAAGCCGGCGGCGCTCAGCGTTCCGAAGATTAGCAATCCGGCTGAGCCTGTGGGTGCCGCTGCTGTCGTGCCAGTCCGCGACTATCGCATGGACTCGTCGCCACTGCCAGGCCCTTCTCGATTCTTTGGCTCCATTGACGGCAACATGGACCGCAGCGCCTCTTGGTCGGGTGGTGAGACTACTCGCTCACGTCGCAACGGTGGCATCGGCGAGGAGAATGAGCCGCAAATGGTCAATCTCAATCGCATTCGTGATGGCGTTGATGTTCGCACCACCATCATGCTGCGCAATCTGCCGAACGCCTGGACCTACCTCGACGTCAAGGAGTGCCTTGACACCACTTCGGCAGGCAAGTACGACTTCTCCTACCTGCGCATCGACTTCCAGTACAATACCAATGTCGGTTACGCATTCGTCAACTTCACTGACCCAGAGTCAATCATCGACTTTGTGAACAAGTTTGTCAACAAGGAGTGGCAGCCAGGATACCACCCGCGAAAGATCGCACAGGTGTCGTACGCCACAGTCCAAGGCATTGACTGCCTGATCGAGAAGTTCCGCAACTCCGCCATCATGGCAGAGTTCTGCGACTACCGCCCAAAGCTGTGGTATGTGCCAGCGGACGTCACCATCGGCGATTGCACACCAGATGCTGTCGGCCAAGAGCGTGCCTTTCCCCCGCCAAACAACTTCAGTAAGCAGCAGCGGAGTCTTGACAATGCCGGTACCATTGGTCTGTACCAGCCTCGCAACCGCAACGCCAATGCCAATGGCGAGCGCACCCGCCGCTCCAACTATGACCGCGGCACAACCCATCAGCTGCAAGAGGATGCCGCTTACCAGCATGGTCCAATGTCGCCATACAATGACAACTACGCCTTCAATGCACCACGCGCTCCCATCGGCGCTCCACCGCAATTCATCGCTCCGCCAATGATGCCGTACGGCTATCCACCAATGCCTGCAGGCTACTACCCTGGCTATCCAGTCCAGTACGGCCAGAACGAAGGCTTCGATCCCTTTGCATACGGCGCATTCCCTGGCCATGGCGGCTACCCTGGTGCCTACGGTCAGATGGCACACTACAATCCGGCTGCACGCCTGCGCACCATCTCTCGCGGTCGCCTTGGCGGTCGGCCGACAAACGTCACCATCGCTGAGCATGGCTACTCAGACGTCGACCGCAATGCCCGCCTCGCCGCCAACGGCTACGTCCCACGCAGCATCTCTGCTGCTGGCGAGTCGGGTGAGTACTTCGAGGGTCAAGCTCATGGCTCTGCCGACGGCAATGTCTCTCCAGGCAATGCAGGCGCCTCTCGCTTGGGCACCGAGCACTCTTAGATTGGGTGACACACTCTCTGGCTGTTCGAGTGGTCTACTACAACACATTGAGCTTGATTCACGGCTTGGTGTTGAGTAGCTTCGAGTGCTGGATGTCCTCTTGCGTGTGACTCAGGTGAGAAGTCAGGATGGTGCTTTGACAGCCATTCTGGATGGTATTGGCTTCGACGACGGCGCATCTGCGACTCCATCAGAGCCTGCTTCTGTTTTTGCTTTTCGGTGATTCTCCATCGCTCGGACGCGGGTCCTCATGGGCTCAATGGTCATGGCGTAGATTAGAGTAACAGCAGTAATCATAATGGTGTATTGCGTGCATCTTCCTGTATCCTTGAGCTTCAGTCATGGCGTCAATTGCGCACGTGAATTGTCTTTCATGGCAAGAGAGCATATTAAGATGCAGAGGGGGAGTTGTCGATTAAGGAGACAAGAATATGCTCAAAGGTGTCAATGTGATGGTCGCTATCGACGCCGCCCCTTGCCAAACCCTCTTTCGGCCACCTCGGCTTCCAGAGCTTCCGCCCAAATCCTACCAAGCCTCCCAAACATCTTTCGAGCCTCGTCTCCCTGAAGCAAAATCACACGATGCCTTGAAGCCTTCAACGATACGTGGGTCTCCCAGTCAATGATTCGCACAAGTAGAAGAAGCATGATGCTTCCCCGCCGGTCTCGTACAGCGTGCCTTGTGCTTGCGAACATCCTCCTCCCGATCGCCGTCCTGGTCTTCGCATCTGGATTCTTCCCATACAAGCCTGTCTTGCCTGGCCTGGCCGCCTTTGAAGAGCACGGAGAGCAAGGTCTTATATCTCATGGTAGCGACTCTAAATTTGACAAAGTCATATTCATGGTTGTCGATGCGCTGAGGAGCGACTTCGTGTTTGGTGGAGGGAGTGGCATGGAATTCACGCAAAGGTGAGGAGAAACATACGGTATACATGAGGGCTAGCAGTGCTGATTGCTGATTGCCGGGTCTTACAGTCTGATTCGAGACGATGCAGCGATTCCATTTACTGCGCATGCCACACCTCCTACGGTCACAATGCCACGAGTCAAAGCGCTCACCACAGGCTCCGTACCGAGCTTTCTAGACCTGATCTTGAACTTCGCAGAGAGCGATACAAGTTCTTCCCTCGCGGCGCAAGATACGTGGTTGAGTCAGATCAAGGCTCGAGGCGGGAACATTGTGTTCTTGGGAGATGATACTTGGCTAAAGCTGTTTCCTGCTTCTGCTGAGGGGGTGCCTTTCTTTCAAAGAGCAGATGGCACAAGCAGTTTCTTCGTTTCGGTCAGTAGAACTGGCCCTGGTGAGGTATTGATGAACCAGATAGTTGACGTATGCAAAAGGATTTCACAGAAGTTGACAATAATGTTACGCGACATGTTCCTGAAGAGCTTGCACGGTCTGATTGGGATGCGTTGATCATGCACTACCTGGGACTTGACCATATTGGGCACAAGACTGGTCCGAGTGGTCCGAATATGTTGCCTAAACAGAAGGAGATGGATGGGATCGTGAAAATGATCTACACCGCAATGGAAGAGGAGCTTCATCATCAGAATACCCTGCTTGTACTCGCTGGCGATCATGGCATGAACAACGGAGGGAACCATGGTGGTTCTGGACCAGGTGAGACCGAACCTGCGTTGGTCTTCGTAAGCCCAAAGTTCAAGAGCATAGATCGCAAGAAGAGAACGCAGTACTGGGCTCCAACTCATCCTAAGGACGGCACGGAGTTCGAGTATTTCACAAAAGTGGAGCAGAGCGATCTGGTACCTACACTGGCTGGTCTCATGGGTCTACCGATCTCTCGAAACAGCGTGGGAGTGAGCATACCGGAAATGAACATTCTCTGGAGCATGGATGAGACCGTCGCACATTTGAAGAGAAATGCGAATCAGATCTCGCAGATTGTCAAAGCGACCTACGGAGAAGAGAGCTGGGCCAAGACGGTCAATAAATACCGTGTCGTGATCGAAAGAAGTAGCGAGGGCTGCGATGCTCTTTCTTCCGATCAAGAGAGGCTGGCCTGTCTTTGGGCGACTTTCGAATTGAGAACGAAGAACATGGAGGGCCCATACCAAGAGAGTCAGGCAAGAACATCAATTCTCAAGTTCTTGCTTGAAGCACAGGATGTGCTAAGCGGGACGGCAAGCTCGTACAATATCCCAAGAATGATCGTTGGAATGATGCTCTCAGCTGCAATCCTCGGCCTTACTCTGTGCTCTTTTCAGACACTCTGGCCTGTCAGTACTCCCGGCATCTTCCTTGGACTGATCAGCCTTTTCTACGGCGTCATGATGTTTGCCTCGAGCTATGTGGAAGAGGAGCAACAGTTTTGGTACTGGGTCACACCCGCCTGGATCATCACACTCGTATTCGTTCGTCTTCCCAAAACCTCTGCATCATCTGAGATAATACGCCTTGGTCTTGCAGTCTTTACTCTGCTCGCCGTTCATCGTCTGAGTGTGCGCTGGAATCAGACTGGTCAGAAGCATGCTGGAGCGCCGGACATTGTGCACACATTCTTCACAGAGCATCATATTCTGATGTGGATGCTCATCCTGGCAACTTATGTCTACAACGGCTGGAGTCTGGCTACCAGAGCCCTTGCAGGTCTTGTTGCTCCCGAGATCGCAGCAATATTCTCCGCCGCCCTCGTATTGCCAGCTGTGGTCTTCAAGCTTACCTTCACACAAGCCGATGCACCAGAACTTGTTAAAGACCTGGCTCTGGGTATTCGAAGCTTCGTTCAGCCGTTCGATCTTGTCCTCCAAGCAAGAATTGTATTCAGCGGTCTTGCAGTCACCACGATTCTGGTGTCTATCTTATCCTTCATGAGCGCAAGGCAAAGTCAGAAAGACGCCATCACATTGGTTGGTGTTCTACCAAGCCTAGCAGAAAGAGTACACATCCTCCTCACCCTCTTCCTCATAACGCAGACACGAGCTCCGAACGTCCCTCTTTTCCTCGGTTTAGAACTCCAGAGAGAAGCCCTCGCCTTCATCTTCGCAGCCACAACAACAACGCAAAAATCTCTCACCAACCCTCGACTTTCAACCACCACTGTCCAAAACCCTTCAATCACATCAATTGCCACATCAACTCTCCTCCTTTCGCATACCACATACTTCGCCTTCGGCGGCAGCAACTCCATCTCTTCCATCGACCTAAGCAACGCTTACAACGGCGTTGCAGACTACAACATCCTCGCCGTCGGCACTCTCCTCTTCGCGAGTAACTGGGCTGGCGCGATTTGGTGGGTCAGCGCCGCGAATCTGCTCATGTGCAACGGCAGCAAGAAATCTTCTTCCCTCTTCGCTGCACGAGAGAAGAAAATCCAACCCAAAGATCGCAGGAACTGGATCGACGCTGAGCGAAAGAAGCTCCACGATGAGGCTTTGGCTGCTACAATGGGATCTTCGAAACCTACATCGGATACAGCTTCTTCTTCTTCGAGTGTTTGGCTAAGTTATGTGGCTCATATTACGGCTTTCGAGGCCGCGGCGTTGCTGGCTGTTATGGCTGCTTGTACGGCTTTGAGGACGCACTTGTTTATTTGGACGGTTTTTAGTCCGAAGTTTCTTTATGCTATGGCTTGGAGTGTTGGATGGCATGGCATTGTGAATATTGGAGTGGGGAGTGGGTTGAGGGGTTTGAGTGCGATTGCGTAGATGTATATGAGGGATATGAGGCAGTGTGAGGGAGGAAGTTGGAAGAGGGTGTGTTTTGATAGTATTTGTATGAATATGATGAGCTTGGATTATGTTGCTACTGTTATCAATCAACACTTGGATCGGAGGAGACCGATCAAGGAAGTCATATAATCAGGCACGCAGAACATTTTCTCTCAGTTGAAGCATGCTGGAAAATATCCTTTCGCTGCTGCAGCTGACCATGGGAAGGGCAAGTTTGAAATCTCGTGAACGAGAGTCGAGTCATAGTGATGCCAAAGCAAATACAGTAGTAGCACATTGCCCACGAGCTGCTGATGCTTCTCAACGTCTTTTCCAGAGTCATCCGCCTTTCTGCCCCGTCTCCAACTCAGAGATTCCTCATCACTATTATCGACCATGCCAGCTCGAGGAGGTGGAGGAGGAGCAGCATTTTCAATGTCAGATGCCCACGAGAGCGCTGCGGGAACTACTTTCACGTCGAGTTTCATGCTCATGGCCTTCATTGGCTTGCTCTGGATTTTGAGACAGTGCTTGATGCGTCGAGGTTGAGTCTCATGACGCGAGAGATGGATGGGCTGAGGTCAAGGGTGGACTAGGAAGAATCGCTGTGGGAGAGAGGTCGGATCTAGTGAGGAAGAGAGGATGTTATGGAGGTGCGCTCTGTTGGAGCATCGGTCTAGTAGTATGTCAAATGTCAACGGCCTGTCAATTGTCAGTGGTCGTTCCTGCACTGCAATGTGCACGGCGATTTGAGTGTTGGCTGCGGTGCCATGGTTGTTTGTCTGTGCCCTTTTGCAGTATGTATGCCATTCGAGCTGTCCGTACAGCAATGCTCGAGTGTGTGCCTCATGTCTGTCTGAAGCTCGCTGTCATCTCGGTGCGCTCATTCGCGGTCTCTTGCATGTCTTCCATGGTACGCTGCAAGCTGCCTCTGAGCTTGTCCGCCATGCTGACCTCCGATGCACTCTCGAGTGGTTGCAGAGACCCGAGAGTGCCTGCACAGCTGTAGAGCTACCAGAAGATGCGCTGCGATGCCCACAAGGTCTGCGCTGGCTCTCAAGGGGCATCTGAACGGTATGCGCTCGTTGCTGGTGTTGTGTGCTGCTTCTCTATGCTCGAAACTGCATGCTCCCAGCCTCCCAGCCCTCCCCCAGCGAGATCCCGATCTGTCCCGACAGCAGAATGACAGGCCAGATGGCCGAAACGACGCTAAGCATAGCGCCCGCAGCAGAATAGTTTAATCTGACCTCCCATTGAACGTCAGGCGCTCGGACTCCGTGGTCGAGGCTGGCTGGGCTTCGGGAGCTTCGAAGCCGGTCATTCTTCCCTTCTGGCCCCATCAAACGCCGACGACATGCACAGCAGACGATGAACAACACCATAGGCGTCTCCAGCGCAGAGAGAAGGCGCGCATCGCGCATACTGAGCTTTCTTTGAGCAAAGATGTGTTGACTTGCCAAATGGTACCAATCCTCCGCTCCACCTCCGCTGCAGCGCCGACCACCATCCGCCGAGTATGCAGGCCAAACCCGAGAACATTAGTCCTGCGCCCTCGATCACCTTCAGAGCCCGAGTCAGATGTTAAACAACGCTGCTGTCGTCCAACAGAGCTCAGACGTACTGATCTCCAGCTGCGGCGGAGGCACGACCTAGCGCCCGCCCAGCGCCCAGCGCCGACGCTCAGGCCAGCGGCCACATACCAAAGTGCACGAAATGCGACCCATACGACGGTACAATAACCGCCGGGTAACCCAATCTTTGCTGACTTGAGGCTGGGATTGGTCACTGGCCGGCCAAGGTCAAGCAGCAGGGCTGGGCAACAGGCGAGAAGAGCAGTGGGCAGAGTCGCGCAGTATCCTGGGACACTAGACGCTACCCTCGAGTCCATGGACCATCACATTGTGTCCAAGAAGCGAAGCTGGTTTGGTTCCGGAACTTGGAAGCCGAGTTGGGCAGATCTTGCACACTTTACAAGGAAAGCGGCCGAGTCAACTTGAGAACGCGCCATGCAGAAGTTGACTTGGAGCACCTTTGGGCTACAAGCTGCCTCGCATCTTTGCAAAGCTTGTCAATCGTTGCCAGTGGCTGGCAGATATTGTATCTGTCGGGACACAAGCTTTGTGCAAGAGCAAGACCCGCCGTGAAAAGCAGCCTGGATGCCTCAAGAAGTGTGGGAAGGACGCATCAACTGGCTCCTTACGACAATTGGAGCATTGTTGTTGCTCAAACCTGCCTTGATAATGCTGGATCCATTGGAGTTGTGGTTGCCGACCTCCACTTTCACGCCAAGGCCGGATCCCGATTGGCTTTCACGCTTCAGGGAGAGGTCTCCTCATAGCTTCCCAGCAGTTTCACAGGACAGCTCAACAGCTAGCATTTCTGCTATCCCTCTAAACTTCTTGTTTGGCTTTTGCCAGATCATGAAGCAGGAGTGGCCCGTCAGCTCTGCGGAAACCTATGTGGAACCTGGAATTTTCGGATGCTCAGACTGACTGCCATGAATGGAGTACTGGCTTCTGTCGACTGGAAAATCACGATAATTCATGAGTAGCCTCTTAAGCAAAGTCTCCGGCGTCGTCGTGACCCTTCAGCATGGACTGGCAAATCACTCTTGTTGTGCTCAGCATACCTGACTGGAGGCTGTCCCACGAAGTTCTGTTCGGTACTGAAGCTGTGCTGGCAGTAGAGGACGGGCTTCCGTATCGCAAACCTACCTCTTTGGGCGCCACGCTTCTCAGGAACGCGGCATTGATACCCTTTCGGGTCGACTGGTCCATCCAAAGCTGCTCGCAGAATCAAGCAGGCCGCATGCCAATATGAAAAGATAAATCAAAACTTCTCTTACAGTAGATTCCGACTTGGGCAAGTCTTTGGCTATCTCATCGTCCCGGGACGTTTTCACCAGAGTCAGCTTTGCTCTTGTTGTGATCAATGCCAATCCGCCCCAGAAAGCAAGACCAGGACTCCGTCCTCATGAGTGTGCACCAAAGCCTCTCGATATTTCTGAAACCTTCGAAAGCCATTTGAAGCTCAGGTTCGATGCATGGCAAGCTGCAACATGGAGAGATCATGTCCCTCTGCAAGCCAGGACAAGGCGCTGGGTTATCGTTGCACGGTGGCCTCTTTCGCTTGATGATGGACGTAGGGAAACCTAGTTTCGAATTCTCGACGTCTATCGACCAAGTCGGAAGGTTCGGGTCTTCTCCTTCGAAGACAGACAGTGCGCGATGCGGCTGTCCTGCCTCATCGATGCGAGGGCTTTGACGGAGTGCGCTTCCAGTCGTTCTTTGGCTTTCTCCATCGCTGCGAATGTCCATGCAGCGATGTTTTTCCTGCCATACACGTTGTGCGTTCTCTGCTGCTACCCACAAACGTAGCCCTACAGTTCCGAAGCTGGAAATGTCCGACCGCAGACGCTGGATGAGGAGTACGCAACTCCAGAAATTGTCTCGTTGTCGATCATCGCGCGGAACTTGCTGGGAGGGCAGAACCCACGCTTCAGGACGGAAGCGAGAAAAGGACAGTGAACGGGAGGTGGGCCATTGTGTGGCATGTCAGGAGGAGCAGTATGCGCTGCGTTCGTGGCCTGCCATCCGATGCTCATATGTGGCTTTGAGCGACGTACGGCCTTGCGATGCTGCGAATGGCGCAGCAAGCGTGTCCGGTGCCGCACAAGTGATGAGAATCGAGGCCAGCATCTCTTCGCAGAAGCTCAGCTGCATTGTGCTCAGCTTATCGTGGATGCATTGTGGTGTTGCTGGAGTTGGAGCTCGTTGAAGTTCAAACCAT
Organism: Pseudocercospora fijiensis CIRAD86; assembly: GCF_000340215.1. Classification (NCBI taxonomy): domain Eukaryota; kingdom Fungi; phylum Ascomycota; class Dothideomycetes; order Mycosphaerellales; family Mycosphaerellaceae; genus Pseudocercospora; species Pseudocercospora fijiensis. Next base: position 4,326,345 of record NW_006921536.1, read on the forward strand.
CTCCGAAGCTCTCCGCAGCGTACATCCAGCACTATGAGCGACACACCAAGCAAGCCCTACCTCCGATTACACACCACACACCACGTTGACGGCCTAAAGAAGTGGATGCGGAAGATGCATAGGCTGTCCTCTAAAATTTCCAACCACCACGAAATCCATACTGGCCCTGGAACGAAAGATCTAGATGTGTGAGGGAAAACGGCGTTCCTGGATTTGAGATTGAGTATTATGTATTATGAGTTTTCAGAAGCTGACACCCAATGAAGTAAGAGAGATCCCATCCTCCGTGGCTCACACTGCTTCATTGGGGCCTGCTGCCGCTGCCGTTGCCGCAGCCTTCGTCGTTTACCCATAGACAACCTGCTAACATCGACCAGATTATCACGTAAACACTCTGGCTTCTATTTTTTTTTTTCGATCCGTCAAAGGAACGAGAGCTTAGTCATACAACCTGACTTCTATCTTTTTTTTGAAACGTCAAAGAACGAGAGCTTCAATCGGTTTGATTGCAGTAGACTTTTTGCAGTCATTGAGAAGCTTCTGCGCTGATTTGTGTCTGGTTTCTGCTTCTGCCTCTTCGGCTTGGCTTTTTAGCTGGTTGCGGGTTCGAATTGGTCAACAACACGCCACTACAACGACAGGCAATTATGTGGAATGATCCAGATGTTTGATATGGACACTGGCAACAATCTCCACTTGCATTGGAAGCGTGGAGATGCTTCTGTGGTTGACAATCTTTTTTGGAACCTGCAAAGAAGTTTGGCTGTTTGCTGTTCGATTAGCTTCGCCGCCTTTGACAGTCCGTGCTCGTGTGCCCAGCGCCAAGCTCGCTGTTCATGAGAGCATCACGATTGTCAAACTCCGAACATCAACACGACGAAGGACAACTCTCGTGATCACCCCTTCAAACACTACGCAAGCAAGCCAACAGCATCCGAACCGCTGCCATGGATCACGACCCCGAAGACCGAGACGACGAAGTCCCACAAGTTGGGTGGAGATACTACCTCGAGTTCGCCGTCCACTTCTTCCGCAGCTTCTTCTTTCCGACACGCCCTTCTCGCCTCCAAGGTCCACTGGCGACTGCGATTTAGCATGGAGAGCCGTGAGGGTTATTGCTTGACCGAGCTCGTTGGGCAGGTGGACCGACTTTGGTACAGCACACATCACACCAAAGCTCTTTCGTGGAAGAAACCACTCCTCGATACATTCAGCTCTCGGCTGGGCCATCAAAGTCAAGATGGGATTGACAGCATGGCATGGGGGAGCGGGAGATGCTGGTGACAGGCTAAGCGCTTCACCAGGGAGAACACGCGGCTGGCGCTTCAGTAGCATTGCTGCGATCATGCGCTTGAGATACAAGCTGAAATGAGAATCAGAATTCACCCATTCGGAGCGGCTGTGTTTCGATTCCGTTGCATTTCGCGTGTTCTACTACATCCTCTCACGTACTTGGCATATCCTCTCATCACAGTGACACGAGCAACGCGGCTTTATTCAAGATTGCTACGAACAGAAACTTGGGAGGATAAGAGACAGAATGTTTTGGTGAGGCATCGCGAGCCTTACGGAAGATGTTGAATTGACAAGTTGCGATGGAATTGAAACAACTGTGCATATAAAGGTAAGATTGGGCAGATTTCATGATCGGGGCATGTATCAGGAATATATGGTTTCAGCTCTCGCGCTCTCTTCCTCTTGCCCGATGATGAGCTCTGCACATGCAGTTCAAAGCCGCTGCTCGTCTGATGTGGAGCAGAGGAGACTTGTGGTCTCGGTTTCGCGGTGCACAGAAGCGATTCTGGTGGCAGTTACATGAGGCTGAAGACAGGATCTGGAATATGCGCCAGTCGTGCTCTGTAATACAACATACTAAGATATGTGATGGCTGCGGCACTGGACTATATCAAAGGGATCATGACAGATAGAGGCTTGATGTTGCGATTGTACATGTACACTTAGCCTCAAGGCTTGGATTATATAGGCCCAGTTGTCATACACGCCAACTAGAGCTCCCAGACCTTACAGCGCCCCAAAACCACAAAATTCTTAGATTTGTACAGGCTTGCATCTTGTCGGATTGGCAGGGTGTGAGGGACTTCATCTTTTGGACGTGAAATACAGTGTTCCCTCAAACAACACGGACACCAAACTAGATGATATAAATTCCCATTATCGTCGTGAATCTGCGGCCAGGTTTCGGCTCGGGTTTCTATTCGCCGTTGATGTGTGAGCTCGATCGCTGCAGGATCTGGATGTGGGTGCGTTCGATTAGACCATCCATCAAACAGTTGATAATAATCGACGCCACTTTCGAGCAAGAGGCGAGTAATGCGATCCTGATCCGGGTGTGACATTTGTCCACTGTGGTGGTAGAGATAGCTGCGCCATGATATAGCCAAGATGCGAATGTCAAGACCATGACACGCCAAGAAAGAGATCATTTCTTGCACAACAGAAGTGGTGCAGTCGGAAATCTGCCTGGATCCAGTGTGAAAATCTGATATAGATGACCTGAAAGCTGTGGCTGGACTGAGGCGGTGTGTTTTACGTACTCATAGAGATTGCACTTCATCAATTTCCTCATGATTGTGCCCAGCATCCAGTGTGATGACCGCCGAAACGGCCGGTAATCTCTCACATTAAAGGTGATCTGCGGGAGAGGAATCTTGCGGTCTAAATCGAAGACGGCAAGCTCAAGGGCCGACGTCTCGTTGCACACATTGTCTGGCGAGGCCTTTTCCAGGAATCCGAAGACTCCATAGGTGAGTTCATGCTGCTTAGGGTATGCTAACTCTTCTGGGGTACCGTAGACTGTTCTGCAGCGAGCGAGAAGTAGGTGACCGATGAAGGTAGGGCGAGTCATCCATCCTGGAACGCTCACGTCCACAAGTTCTTGCATTTCAGATGTAAGGAGAAAGTCGTACACTGTGCGGTGAGTGAAGTCCACAGCGCCGTCGTTTACGGCGAGGAGCCCTTCGCAGCTCGATTCAACCACTCTCTTGATGTTCTGTAATTTTGCGTCATCGACAAATTGGATCCCCATGTTCGATATGAACGCAGGATCGAAGATTTCAAGATCCAAAACGATCTTGTAGAGCAGTGTGTCTTCTTCATGACGCCACGCGCTCGCGTTAAGCAGCATTGCCAGCTTCAGGCATCGAGCTGTCTCTGCACCCTTCCACGTAGGGCTGATGCGTTCATATATCATTCCCTTCAAGTACAGCCCAAGCTCAGGCGGAAACTCGTTGCCTACACTTCTGCAAAGAGCTTCCAGTGTGCCAAAAGAAGTGGAATGAGGTTTACAGTCTGCCTTGGAAAAGTAGCTTGTCTTGACGATAATTCAGCGCGAGGTATTCAAGGCCTTTTGCATCACAGTCCAACATCTTTCAGGATATGGAACCACTCTTGAGGGCTGGCATTGCGCGAAACCCGGTCTGAGAGCACAGTCATGAGCGATGAGGAGAGAAGGCAGTAGGAGGCCGAGGCAGCTGCAAAAATGCATCAGTCTGATCTCAATATGGCCAATTGAAGACCCAGAAATCCTCGGGGTTGCAATGTTGACGATGAAATACGATGAGAATTGGGAAGGCTGAGTTGAGCCGAAGAAGTGAGTTCAGTACAACGAATTTTGGCAATCAAGACTGCAGGGCTTATTTGCTGACCATTTCTCTCACAACGGCGAAGAACATCGCCAGTTCGTCCTGCGCCAACGACTATTCCATGTGCAAAGTCGCTTACGATAGCGTGGCCGGGCTGTGTAGAACTTCATGAGACTCACTCGTAAGTGCGAAATCTCTTTGCGCTCCCTGCGCTTTCCGCAGCTTCGCAACACATCTACAGCAAAATGGACGACCAGGAGCCAGAGATCGAGCAGGACGAGGAGCTCCAGAAGTTCTTGGGCACTGCAACGTTTGGCAAGCAGTCGCGGGAAGCAAATGTCCAGAAGCAGATTGATCTGAGCAAGCGCCCTGCTCAACCAGCGACAAGGCAAGGCGAGGATGGATCACAAAAGGAGGAAGACTCGGACGACGACGACGACGATGACGACGATGATGAGTACCCAGTATCACACGAGATGGTCATCAAGACACATGAAAGAGCCGTAACAGCTGCAACGCTTGATCCATCGGGTGGTCGACTGATAACAGGTTCCATGGACTGCACTCTCAAATTCCACGATTTCGCATCCATGACTCCGACTACGATTCGCGCTTTCAAATCCGTTGATCCCAATGCAACGAAGAGTTCTGCTACGGTGGAGACACATCCCGTGAATCAGGTAGTCTTCAATCCGCTTTCAGCTGGGCATGTGCTGGTAGCAACAGCATTACCGCAAGCAAAAGTGCTGGGCAGAGATGGCGAGACGATATGCGAGTTCGTGAAAGGCGATATGTATCTGCGAGATATGCACAATACCAAAGGACATATTAGTGAAGTCACGACAGGATGCTGGCATCCGACCGATCGAAATCTATGTGTAACAGCAGGCACAGACAGCACATTGCGAATATGGGACATCAACAACCCGAGACAGCAGAAAGAAGTGATTATGCACAAATCAAGAGCAGCAGGTTCTGCGGGGCGGACACGAATGACAAGCGTAGTTTGGGGCTCGCCAGTACAAGGCGGCAACAATGTGTTGGTGTCTGCCGCGCTGGACGGCAGTCTTGTAATGTGGAGCGGCGAAGGACCGTTCGCACGGCCGGCAGCAGAAGTGAGAGATGCTCATACACCGAACACCTGGACGAGCGGGCTGGATATCGACTCTGCCGGCCGTATGGTCGTGACCCGCGGAGGAGACGATACAATCAAGCTTTGGGACACTCGCAAGTTCAAGACTCCAGTGACGAGCATTACACACGCATCTACATCTTCTCAATACCCAACAAGCAACATCCGCTTCTCACCAACTTCGACCAGCATCTTAACAGGCTCTGTCGATGGCAAACTTCACATTCTCAACCCAGGCACATTGAAGCCCGAGCTCGTCACGCCAGTCACTCCCGGCAGCCCTCTGATCACAGTCCTCTGGCATGCAAAGCTCAATCAAATCATCACCGGCTCAGCAAACTCAGAAACCCACATCCTCTACAACCCCAACACATCCTCCAACGGAGCCAAAACCGTCATGTCCCGCGCTCCGAAACGCAGACACATCGACGACGACCCAAACTTCACCACCGACCTCTCTCAAGGCATATCCGGCGACGCAATCATCACCCCCGGCGGCGCCCTCCCCAACACCGCCTCTTTCGCCTCTCGCCATCCCACAGTCGGTCTCACCGCATCCGGAAGATCTCGAGATCCTCGAAGACCCCATCAACCCGCAACAACCCCCTTCGCAAAAAACAACCCCGATGAAGAATACGTGAAATCACAAATCCCACTTTCTAGCCTTCGAGATGAAGACCCGAGAGAAGCTTTACTCAAATATGCTGAGAAAGCTGAGAAAGACCCGCTGTTTACGAATGCTTGGAAAACGACGCAGCCGAAGACGATTTATGCTGAGGTTTCTGATGATGAGGAGGATGCAGAACAAGGTCCTGCGAGCAAGAAACAGAAACAATAGTTTTACCAACGCATCAGCCTTCCTTAAAACATGTGTGTAGCTGGTTCTGCCTGCTTACGCTCGGCTTGTGGAGGTGGTATGTACCGGTATGTATGAGGTGGCAATGCAAGAGGGAAGGAACGAACAATAGTTCCTGCATTAGAGGCTGTCAAATGGGGATGCGGACCATGGTTGTATTTTCATGCATGCATGCGCGCAAGGATCAGGTCAGCTTGGGTCGTGGAGATGAGAAATGTATGGGGGCTGAGAAGGATTCGAATCATCAAACACGCCTTTTTCAAGCGTGCGAATATTCATGGGATATCAACGAGTTCTCTCCAGGTTGAGCGATGTTTTCACTACCGCTGTATGCATATCCATTCCAGCCTCCCCAGCGCATGGTGCCGGTCTATGCTGTCTACCATACTTCCAAACGCCGCGCTATGCTCAGGTCCAAGGTCATGAAATCGTGTCAATCTAAATCTTTCTCGTGGGTGCGACGCGCAACTTCATTTCTTCTTGGCCCGCAAACTTTGACCCTCACCACTGAAGTTCTGCTTCTTGCTCGCTTCCTCCTCAGCCTGCTGCTCTTTCGACTTGAGCGGCTTGATTTCGTAACCGAAGAAGAGCTTGCCTGGCGGTAATCGTAGCGGCTGAGGACCATTCATGCGCGTCTTAGTCTTTGGCGCGAGGCCTGGAATATTGACGGATCCTCCCTGTCCGGGTATTGGTGTGTTGGTGCCAGGTGTACTCGCGGGTGTGGCAGCTGCGCCCTTGCCCTTCTTCGCGACGAGTCGCTGACCTGCGCCGGAAAAGGCGGATGCGGCTTTCGCGTGTCCCTTCGCTGCGGCATCTGAGTCGGGCTTGATGCTATTGTAGTTGATCGCTTGTGCCATAGATCCTTCTGAGTGCATGAGACCGCCCTTGCCCGCCATCATCGATCCTACGCTTCGAGGTGTGCTCGTACCGCTTCCCTTCACGGGTTCTTGATATCCCACTGGCGCTGCGAAATCGACCTCGAGATCTGTCTCCTGTACACTGATTGCCTTCTTGTCGCCTTGCGGCTTCACTTCCAGCACCGCAATCTCGTAGACTGTGTTGTTGTACTCGAAAGTGAAGACATCACCCTGCGTCAAACAGCTGAAATTCCGGAATGCTTGCTCGAGCACTGCTTTCGGGTCTGTGATATCTAGAAAGTTGACATCTTGAGGTTGGAGCTTGATGAAATTCCCAGGCGGCAGATCGGTACTCTTGCACTGAATCAGGTCACCAGGTTCGAGACCCAGCACCGTCATGATCCAATATGGTAGGTAGACCCTCCCCTCCTCTGCCGTGAACTCGAGCACACCGGCGTGGGTATTCTTGTCTTTCGTGCCGATTTCGAAGAGCATAGGATATGTGATGTGGAGTTGCGTGAGCTTGTCGAGTGCTGAGGCTGGTAGGAACATTTTGCCGCCATGATTTGCTGCTGGTCGCTCAGGTCCTGGCATCATGGCGATCGGATAGCAGCGATAGTATTCGTCGAAGCGTCGAGGGCGACCGCCGCGAGCCATGGCTTGGCGATACATCATCATCGGGTCGGAATCGTCGAAGTTGTAGAACGCCTAGGAGGTGTATGTTAGAGGTTATGGTTGCAAGCGATGACGAAGCTGGAATGTACTTACCATTTTTGCGGCGCTGCAGGTGGAAGCTGCGAGCTTGCTCTAGAGGCAAGGGCGACTCGGATCTACTGAGGGCGTAACAAGTGAGACAAACTGATCAAGGTAATGAAGATGGCGAGACGGGAGTGAATGTTGTGCACGCGCAAGAGCTCTTGCGTAGCACGTGAAGCTACGTAGATGCCATCGGAGCTTGTGAGCTCAAAGTCCGACCCTCCATGAAGCTGAAAACGAATATTTGATTAAAGCGCTTAATTAACAACGTTATGATCGCCTCGGCCTACCTGCTACCTAGGTACCTACCTAGTGCCTACTACCTACATAACATATATAGCGCATTAGCATATCGGAGTAAAAGTGCGCTAATACGTTCTAGGGTGTCTACGCCCTTGCTTAGCGGCACCGCTTACTATATAAAGTATAGTAGCGGCTAGTATTAAAGGCCAATTAGTACGATTGCTAGGAACTTTAGTCTTCTAGCTAGAGGTAGTAACGATTATAGTTAAGAAAGAGGGTGTTTTAAGAGCCGTATAGAAGGCAGGTTTAAAGACTAAGTACTATAGACTATAGACAACTAAGAAGGCGCTATCTAATATACTATTTACTACGCTGTCTATCTACCGTCGGCATTAATAACTACTTAGCAACGAGCTAGTATACTATTAACCTATTATTAGACCTATTCTATAGAAATCTTATAGTATTCTTCGACAATAGCGAGGCTAAGGGCACGACTAGTTAGTCTGTCTCTTCGGCGCTTAATCGCCTATTTAAGATAGCGCTAGAGGTTCTTAATTAGGTTCAAATTAGGTAAAGAAGGCGGCTAGTTGTCTATAAGAAGAATGCGGCGAGCCTATAGCTAATAGACTATATATTCCGCTATATATACTAGAGCCGAGTCTTATTAGAAGAGTGCGGTTCTTTAGTTTAAGGTAGGCTTGTATCTAAGAGGGTGTTATTAGCTAGCGATTAGACTATTTATCTTCGATATCTCTTCCTAAACGATAGGAAGGACCTTCGAAGAATAATTTAGCCTATTAATATTGCCCTAGTCCTTTGTATTCTATAGCAACAATAGTCCTTTGCCTCTTATGCCGCTTATATAGCCCTATATTATTTAGTATAGAAGGCGTTAGAAGCGAGGCCTTAAATATACGTCTTAGTTGCGCTTAGTACGGCGGCAAGTAACGAAGACTCTCTCGTATAAGCTATTACGGACAGTATACTCGTTACTCTAAAGGACATTAGCCTAGTTAGAGAGTATCTAGTTAATATAGAAGATAGCCTATTCGAGCCTTAATCGTCGAGTGCGGTCGTTATAGAAAGGACGAGGGCGAGCGACGTAACGGCGGTAGCCGTACCTTCTATAGATTCGAGAGATTATTAATAGACTATACGTTAAACCGAGGGCGTTACGGACTTCTCGATAAGTTATTCGCCGAGTAATAGCATTCTAAGTAATAAATTAGAGTATTTAGCGCTCCTATACGAGTATATAGAGCCTGCGGCCTCTTCGAAGTGTTAGTAGATAGTAAAGTATAAGCTCTCGAATATAGACTAAATCCTCGCTATCGATTCCTAGGCGCTCTCTATAACGGTATAGTATAAATAGCTCATTTATAACCTTATAAATAGTCGAGAGCGCTCGCCGAGACTATTCTAAGATCCGAAGAAGAGGCTATTTTACTATACGGTAGAGTTGTTTAATAGTAGTACGTAGTTTATATAGAAGGACGGCTCGGCGGAGAATTCGCTACTCGGTAGTTTATTAGGTCGCGATTTCGTAGGTTAGTAATAGACCTAGATCCCTAAAAATAAGGGATGCGAGTAATAGCAGTGTTAACTGTCTAGAAGGCCGATTTGCGAGTAGTATAGCAGGCAGTATTAGGTGCAATAAATTAGTAGATTATATCGATTAAGATAAATTCTCGGTCGAGGAACTAGAGGTATTAAATAACGTTACTAAGCCCTCGGAGCTTTAACTCCGGTCTAATAGGAATCGCCGGGTACGCGGGGTAATCCGAACTAAGGCTAAGTTATTATCTAAAGATCGAGACTCTTCTTTAGTTAAATCGATAACTTTAATATTAATACGACGTATTTAGCCTCTTAGTTAGTCTTTAAGTTGCCGCTATTCTTCTAGCTGCATTTCCGATTTATTATACTCCGGCGGACGGTTATAAACCGGCGGTAGAGTCGATAGGGTACGATCGCGGTAGTAGACATAATAGGGAGCAAATCGGGCAAGTAGATTAATAGTTAGTAGTCGACGACGACCCTACGATAGAGCCGGCGGCAACAAAGGTAATCTAGATCGATAAGGCAATAGTGCTAGTTTAAAGGCTAGTATTAAACTAACTAAACGGACTAAGGGCATTATAGAAGGTATTAGACTTCCGCGGTTACTAGTAAGGTCGGAAAGTAGGTTTAACTAGGCTCTATATTCCTCGCCTTGCTCGAGGGCTTTAAGTAATACTAGACGGCGCTAGTCTAGTAGACGGTATACCTCTAGAAGGTTAGTATATCGTTAGTTACGAAGAGGTAGCGTACCTCGAGTATAAATAGCGCTAGAATAACCTCTTCGGCAGCTATATTACGCGTACTACTCGTCGGAGTAAGCGTACGGTATTATAAGAGAACGAGAGAGAAGCTAACTATTTAATAGGGGACTCTATATATATATCTACTACCGAAAGCACCTATTTATCGCCGACCGCTTCTTTATACCTCCTTTATAATTATACTCTCGAATACTTTAATCTAGCGTAGACCTACTCCTAATTATATAACGACCTTTAGCTTACTTCTAAATCACTCCTTCTTCCTTTCTTTAATATTACAAAAAGCTTATAAATAATATATTATTAAATCTACTAAAAGACGGTGTCTTTATGCCCTAGATAGTGTCTATACGTAATTTGAAGCTAGCTAGTCGGCAAGGGCTATAGTGGATACTGATAGCCAAGCCTCCCTTATTAGCCTCGGCAGCGACATCTCAAATTGGTATAGATCACTGCAATTAGTGGTGCCGGAAGGCTCCTAACCTTGGGCGGCAGTGCGGCGGAACAGGGGCTATTCCCTGCACTTTCACTCCGATGTGCCAACGCGCTATACTGGCACTTCCAAGTTCAAGGTTCTCCTGTTCCTTCACCGCAACAACTGCCTTCCAGAGCGAAGTGTGTGCGCGACTCGCCCCCAAGTTCAGCATGCACTGATCAAAGCGGATTCGATAGGCTTCTTCACCGCCGTTTTTGCAGAGTCACTGTCGAATGCGGTATTGCCGGGATCCTTCCTTGATTCTTGAATGCGAATGTCGCCGACACGCAACAGCAGTTCCATGCCGATTGTGCGACGGATGCTGCTCTAGACCATGCCAACACCAGCGCACAGCAAGCATTGCGAAGAAGCGACACAAGATCAGGCGAAGCTCTCCAAGACAGGCAAATATCTCGCACATTGGATATCATTTCGAACAATCACGCGCCTTTCACGCTTACCCTCTCCTTTGTGAGGCCTGATCCTGGTAAAGGCCATCTGTACTGTATAGATGCACTGCTGTTGCTGGCTGGATAGGAGAATTAACGTTCTTTTCGACATCTATCGCGCTGAACGGGTCTCCAACTTCTTCTCCGGACATGTCGGTTCCATCACCACAACATGATTGGCACTGTCAAACAACACCCTGCTGCACGCGAGTGCCATGAAGCAGCCATCTGCCTATCGCTCCCACACGCCGGCAAGCCATACGTCGTTCTGCAGAAGATCCGCATGCGAGTAGGGGCCCTACGTCTCAGCTGAAGCCTGAATTAATCGAGCGAAAACGCAGATGCAGAATTCTTCTCCGTCTCACCAGCAGTCGAAATCACCTTCATTTCCTCAGAGTCTTGCGTACCGAATCCTGCCTGCTTCAGGAACACAACGGATTGTGCATCCTGCAGTTACCCGTTGTGAGCACGTATTTTGCTGCATTCGATGTGCCTCGCTATGTTCACTGGCGCGACATGCCTCTCGGATCACGGCTGGGGCTGCAACAACGGCTGTAGCCTGTAGGACTAGTGGCTTTCCCAAGCGGCCATCACGGCTCCACTTCGCGCAAAAGCGTGATGCTTATTTGAATGCAAGCAACAGCGAACGACTCCGCCTCAGCGCCAGGAAGCGCACTCAGCTAAGACCAGAGTCTTTCTGCTTGAGCACTCTTGAAGCACCACCTTGCCGGTCTTGCATGTGATGAGCCAGCAGTGCCATGGTGCCTCCGCCCTTGGCCTGCACACTCGTCTGTCACCACAGGCGCCGTCATCCCGTTTGCTGCTAGTAGCTTTATTATGTGCGGAGGCCATGCCTTACTCGCTATACTTCAACTGGACGGGTGAACCTAGTCGACAGTAGCGCCAGTGCAAAATCGAGCTGCAGCTATGAATAGGATGGACTCTCGATCCTGAACTATTGCAGGATTGCTGACTTAACCACAACACTATTCCTACCTGCAGAACTGGAGCTCCCTGTGCGGAGACTCTCAGGTACATAAACAGTCGTGACGTCCCAGCAGATCGCTTTCCACCAGCTCTCAATCGCAACCTCTCCAGCTGCAGTCAAGGTCAGAGCCAAGCATCAGCTTTCAAGTCAATCGTTTAGACACTCTTCCAACTACCACCTGACCAAGATGCGCGCCGCATTCTTCGCTGGCCTTGTCGGTCTTGCCTCTGCGGCCTCTCTTGGACGACGAGGCGGTCCAGGCGGTCCAGGCGGTTGCATCGATGATGCCGGTGCCCAAAAGGTCGCCGACAACTTCCGCACCCTCATCACCAGCTACTCCAATGCCTCTGCCGAAGCCTACCTCACCCAGGACTTCACTGACTACTCCGACTCTGTGAACGAACTGATCAACAATGGCTGCCCCAACGGCCCACAGCCTCTGGGCTCTGCCACCTTCACCAGCCTTCAGTCCTTCGAGGCCGGCCAGGGGGGTCAACCAAGCATCCCATTCGAGAACCTCAACGTATGGCACGGATGCGACTTCGTCGCTCTCCGATGGAAGTCCAGCGCTCCTGGCACCGTCCAGCCGGAGCAACAAGTCACCGGTATCATCATCCTGGAGGTCTCATGCAACCAGGGTAACACGGGCGAGCCATGGCTGATCAACACCGTCTACTCCGAATTCAACAGCGGTGCCTGGCTCTACGATCTCGGCGTCTTCACCCCAACTTGCAGCTCGAGCAAGGTCAAACGTACCAGCAACGGTCTGCCAATCCGCATGTTGTAAACTAGAGATTGTAAAAGGATAGCTAGCATGTCTGGTGGAAGCGGGTTTCTTAGAGCATGTCGCTGAGTCGACCATTTCGTATACTGCTATGTGCTTTCTACAAGGAATGCGGGAGCATTATTGAGGCGTGCATCTTGATCACCTTTAGCGGTAATGATGACCATTGAAAGCAATTTCTCCAGAGGCCTAAGCATCACCATCTCAATTTACCTTTTTGCTGTCTTGCGCAATGACGAAATTTTCGCACTCCGATCGACTCTCGACGCAGTCATGTCTCTACAGTAGCTGCTTATCTCCTCTCCATTACATCGGTGCTTCGAACCTGCCTTCTTCTTCTGCCTTCTCACCAACCCAAGCTCCACACATTAACTTCATGACACGTTCAACAATTCAACATCCGCACCACTCCGCTTTCCTGTTCGTTCACTATCCGCCGGCATGGCATGGGAACACTGTTGAAACTGAAACTAACTTTCAATCCCACATATTCAAAGCCGTGGAGAGAGTGGAGACCCGGTCGAACAACACATTTTCCACGTCATCCGGCATCCGGCATCCGGTATTCGACCACGTGAGGGCCTGTTCATTCCTTTCAATACTTCTTTGCATTTGCATGAACTGAAGAGAAAGGAAGATATTCTCCGAAGGTGCAGGATCTTGGTTTGTGGAGATGATTCTTGGATTTTGTGTGATGGGATTCATTGGGATGGGATTGTGCCTGTCTCATGTTCTGGAACCTGCAGGGGCATCGCTGACAGCAAAAGGTAGATCCCAATGAGATGGGACATCCTAAAGGATTTGTTCGGAAGAGGAGGAAGTCTCGCGAGGACAAGCAGGTTCTTCACCTCGTCAACCAGGGGCATCAATACCACCAATACGATGAGACTAGTATTGAAGGAAATGCCAACTACTCACACAGATTTCCATATCTCCAGATCTGAGGCAGTTGCTGGAATTGTGCCAAATGGTTGCAAGATACCGCAGAGAAACAAACAGGATCTTCATACAGAAAGACTTTCTGGCACTTCTTTTACGACACCCCGAAAGGACACAAAACAAACCTTGCTGTATCGTCTGAGACCAACTGTGGCCGTCTCGAAATTCGAGCCGGTCTCTGGACCAATGCAGGATGAGTCAATGGAATACGGGTAAATACTCAAATGGGAATCATTGGCATAGTAATTACTGAGATGGGACTCCTCTTACTTAGATAGTAAACATTGGCATAGGAATTACTTAGATAGGACTAGTCCTATCTAACTAGCTTTTTGTAGCTATAGGAATTATAGGCATAGGAAACATTAGTACAAAAATTACACGTATAGGAAACATTAGCGCAAAAATTATACGCATAGGATTTTCTATATTCGTAGCCTTAGCTAGTAGATACACAAATATATACTACTAAAGTAATTTAGTACAAAACGATTAAAGAGTCCTTCGTACGCTCGATCCTATTATTTAGCTTACATTTTCTATATCCTATACTACGTGCTATAAATATAGAAAAGATAGTATAGACTCGGCGGATCGACTTTACGACTATACTACTTTACGACTTTACGACTTAAGTACAAAACGACTAGCTTTTAACCGCTCGACCTTCGTAGCAATCGACCTTCGCTATAATCGACTTTCTATATTCGTAGCAATCGACCTTCGTAGCAATCTACCTTCGCCGTAATCGACTTTCTATATTCGTAGCAATCTACCTTCGTAGCAATCTACCTTTGTAGCAATCTACCTTCGTAGTAATCTACCTTCGTAGTAATCGACTTTCTATATTCGTATATATTTACTATAGATATAGAAAATCGATTAGTTATATATATTCTAATCAATCCTAACTAGTTACTCTCCTCTACTCTAAACTTAAAACCTAATCGGTCCCTTTTACTATAATCTGCAGTTCTACTATTATTAGTTCGTAGGGATAGTATCGGGGAGCCTCGGGCTTAAAGAAACTCTAACTATTGTCGCCTAGGTCGTAAAGCTTACCTTAGCCGATTTACAATTTCTATATCTAGTAGTAACTACTATAGATATAGAAATCTATAAACGCTTTACTCGAGTAATATTACCTTATCGTAGCGCGAAGCCAATCCGTACTAACTATTATCGCAAGGTCGCGAATCTTACTCGACTAGAATTATAGTTTCTATATCTAGTAGCAACTACTACGGATATAGAAATTTACAAACGCTTTACTTTAGTAACATTACCTCGCCGTACCGCGAAGCTAATTACTGTTACCTAATCTAAGTAAAGCCCTACCTAGACCCTCGTTATTACTTAAACAATAGAATAATAGCTATAGGGTTTTACGATAGTATATCTTTTCCTTAGTTCTTCCTTCTACTTCTTCTTCCCTTCTTCCTTTAGATATCGTATATACCCTCTTACCCTCGTCTACAATATTACCTTAAATATAAGACCTACGTTAACGGTATAGGAAGTAACAAAGATAGCCGGTCCCTAGTTTACTCCGACTGCTCGCGGTTACCCCTTCTTTAGCTAGGTACGACTTAACTAAACTTAGATAAGGAAGGCATTAAGTAACTAATTTGCTTTATTTAGAGCTCTACCGCCTACCGCCGCGGCCGCCGTGCTATTCTATAAGTTGTTAACATTAATAGCATTTATTAGGAATATATACTAATTGCCTCTAGTCGTCGTGTTCGCAAGCGCTTAGCTACCGCCGACCTCGCCCGCCGCTCCCTTAACGCCGCTCGTTTCCGCGCGGCCTTTCTCGTACTACGCTAGCGCCGGCAGTAGTAGTAGTAGCAGCAGCAGCAGAATAAGTATAGAGCTAGCAGGTCATTCGTAGAGCTCATTTTACTAACAGTCTATATAGCGATAATATTATAGTCGACGCTAGTAGCGACGACAAACTAGCCCTATAAGTTCTAGTTTAGTCCTCGAGAACTTAGTATATTTAGCATTCTTATATCTTATCTATAGGTAGAACGACTACTAAGTGCCGCCTTTTAGCGAGGAAACTCTACCGTATGTTTAATTATTTCGAGCTCTTTTACTATTAATAGAGAGCTAATATTATTATAGTATCGACGACGATAAGCCTACCGCCGCCGCTGCCGCCGCTCTACCCTCCCCCTCCCCCTCTTTAGCCTCCTCTTTTTTCGAGCCTGCTACCGCTGCCCCCCCTTCTAGCTCCCTTATGCCTATCGCCGCCGCCGCCTCTCCCTCCGCCCCCTCTATACTAATCGTTGCGCCTCGCGAGGTACTAACTTTTCCGGGTAAGACCCTAGCCGACCGGGCTAGTAATAGACGCGGTCGTCTAGCGAAAGCTAGCAAGAATATAGTGCCGCTTCGCCGCCTAGAGGCGGTAGATAAGTAGTAGTCTATTTTAGAGAAAAAGTAGCGTCGTATATTTAACTTTAGAGTATAGAGGTCTGTATATATATACTAATAATTATTTAGTTTACCCTAGCTATTAGAAGATCTAGTCGCATATCGGCCGTATTATAGAGATCCTGTCGCTATCTCGCCGCCGCCGCCGCCTATATATCGAGTGCTACCGCGAGCTAACCTACGAGTGCCGCGAGTACGCTACTAATGCCTTTAGTATATAGCGTAAGTGCGCCCGCTGCATTTAGGCGAACTATCTATATATAGATCGCGACTCGCCGCCTTGTTTATCGTCGGATAGTTCGGATAGTTCGGAGGCTAAGAGTAATAAGGACAAGGAGTAGGCGCTAGGTCTTTGTTTTTCTGTTTTTTTTTTCTACTATTTAGTCTTAGTCTAGGTTAGTCTAGGTTTGGCTAGTGTTCGGTTCTCGAGGCCGCCTCGTCGCAAGACGAGGTCGTAAGACCTTATAGCATCTCGTAGTAGCTAGCGCGCTATTACGCTATTAAAAATAAAACTTACTATATAGCGCTAGATGCTGCTATTGCTAACCGCTTGTATTCTCTTATTCTCTTATACTATCGCAGTTCTTGTCTATATCGATAGGCCTTCTTATCGTAGGTACCTATAGTCGATCGAATTTCTATATTTATTACTATAGATACCCGCTAGCACCCGCGTTAGCTAGCTAATCGTGAATTTCTGTATTTATAGGCATACCTACGTACTTCTACATTCGTAATCTCTAGAAGGCCTAGTATATCCTATTTATAAAGTATTAATATCGTAGACTCGAGAACTCTAGTTACGTCGGTCGTAGAGCGTATACTTCGAGAAGTTACGTCGATTGCCTATTTAGCTATTTGCCTCGCTCGTTACAATTTCTATATTTACTAAACTAGATACCCGCTAGTGCCCGCATCTGCCGACTAATCGTAAATTTCTGTATTTATAGGCGGACTATTAGTCTTTTACATTCCCTAAAGCTAGGCTAAGTCTCTGCTCCTACGTTGCCTCCGCTATTGTCTACGTATATGCCTCTATCGTTAGCCTCGATTTAGACCTAGCTAGCGCCCCTGCTTCTAAGCCCTTCTATCCTATTATTTGCTATCTACCGTATTCGTTAACTCGTATACTATTCGACTTGTTGCCTATTGCTTGTTATTTGCCGTTTACCGTTTGCTGTTTGCGTTTATATAAACATAATAGGCGGCAAACAGCATAGTACGTAACTAGTAGTTACTATGCATTATATACGAGTCTATATGCTCTTTGTCCCCCTCTTTAGTAGAGCAACTCTAAAACTAGTACTCGAAATCGTTAATGCCTTTACCGAATATAAGAGATCTCTAGGCTTAGGTAGCTCGGATCGACGCGGAGATCTAGAGAGCAGTTCGACAAGGCTCTAGCGGCAAACTAGTTAGTCTAGATACCGAGGCTAAGGCTCGAGTAGTAATCGATCGAGAGTAGGGAGCGGAGGAGGAAAGGTAGCGGCAAAAGGCTCGAGAACAGTATAGGCGGATATAGAGCAATTATTTAGGAGAGACGCCGCTACCGTCTCTATCTGTGTCTGCTAGTAGTTAGTATAGCAACAAGAATTAGAAGCAAGGGGGAAAATGCACTACACTATAATGTAGTATAATACTATAGAATATCGACTAGGTACGAACCGGAGGTAGCGTTTAAACCTAGGCGTAGCCAGTTTCTATTATAATAGTATAGTATAGAAATAGCGAGAATTATAGCGCTGTATAGATATAGCGAGAAGCGGCGGCCGTATATAGGTATAGCTAGACTCCTGTTCTCTAGCTTAAAACCTACTTAGTATCTAGTTCTCTCGCTCGAAATCTACGCTACTCTTCCTAAAAACTATTAAAGCTCTAGCTCTCCTACTCGAAATCTGTACTACTCTTCCTAAAAACTATTGAAACTCTAGCTCTCCTACTCGAAATCTGTACTACTCTTCTTAAAAACTATCGAAACTCTAGCTCTCCTACTCGAAATCTGTACTACTCTTCTTAAAAACTATCGAAACTCTAGCTATATCGCTCGAAATCTATACTGCTATACTTGAAACCTGCCGAAACTCTAGCTATATCGCTCGAAATCTGTACTACTATGCTTGAAACCTACCGAAACTCTAGCTATATCGCTCGAAATCTGTACTGCTATACTTAAAACCTGCCGAAACTCTAGCTATATCGCTCGAAATCCGTACTACTCTGCTTTAAATCCGTACTACTCTCCCCGAAACTATTAAAACTCTAGCCCTATCGCTCGAAATCTGTACTGCTCTACTAAAAAGAACTGCGCTACTCTTCTCGAAACCTGCTTATATATACCGTTCCTACCTATAGGAGGAGCAATATTGCGCCGCATCGGCGTAGATTATGCGATTAAGCGTACGATATTAAAACAATACCGGCGACGACGATAACGAAGTGCTATTGCGAGTACGATTACGAAGGCGAGTTTCGTATATTTGATAATGCGATATTAGATTACTTCTAGTTAATGTTCGATAGTTATGTTTCTATATTTATAGTTAGTCGTATAGAATATAGAAATTCAGGCATACCTCGTATACTTACTCGGATCTTAGACTCTATATATATGCTCTATAAACTATCGAACCTTCGCCCTACCTCCTTTATACTCGTATTAATATCTAATAATAATACGAAACATATAGTCCTTCGAACGACTATATCTAAGCTTTAGATATAACAAAATGCTACGCGGCGCCGTATTATACGCTTCGGTCGTATTTGTCTATCCCCTTAGTAGTATAAGCTAGTAAATAAAGGCCTCGTATGCCTTAACTACATCGATATAGATTGCCCCGGGTACGAATCTTAGGTAACGAGGGCTCGCCGCCGCTACTATATAAGATAAATAATCGGTGAAATGTACGACCTAGATCCTATCGTCCTACTTTACTAGAATAATATTTATTACGTATTCCGAGTCTACTTTGTATACAAATCTCCGCATTCGACCTGTCTAGTACTATGCGATAAACGTATCCCTAGACTCCTATATACTAATAATATCTCGGTTAAGAGCGTCTATAGTATACTTCTAATCGGGGAATACTGTATCGAAATAGAAGGGGGTCGAAGGGAGTTCTAGCTTAAAGTCCGTAAGCTCGGCTCGTAGTGCTAGTTCGGGTATTGTAATCGTATATCTCGACAATGCCGCTATAATATACGCGTTATCGAGTCTGCGAGCACGTAGGACAAGGTCCCCGACCGCGACCGAGGAGATAAGGTAGATAGCATACTAAGACCCTAGCTAATTTCCTCCTAATTATACGTTAAATACGTTAAATTAGTATATCGTGTTCTCTATTCCCTTCGCCGACCTTCGTTCCTATAATAATAATAATAATAACGACGACGACGATTAACTATAGTATACTAGACAAATACGATACTACGAATCGCTATACCTAAAGACGATTATAGCGACGCGTAGAAACGCGTCGCCCGCACTACTCGCCTAAGGCTAATACTATCCAAATATGCAGGTAGTAGTAAGGGCATTCGATTAGTATATAGCATAGAAGGGGTAGTCTTTATTTGCTAGGTTATCGAAGCTAAAACGTAAAGAGTACGTATGTCTAAGCAATCGCGAATATCGTATATTCGATACGGACGGGAGGAAGCAATACATATTCAAGGTCTTGCTACGCTATAATAAGAAGGGCGACGACGGGGAACAAGTAGAAGTCTTTGCCTTAGAAGAACACGAATGCTCCCCGGTAATATACTATAACAATCTAAGGAATTACAGAGTTAACGTCCTCTTTAGGCACTATATTAACGCTGTTGCTGCCGACTAGCGACTTAAGCTAAACTAGCTTCAACGTACGGAATAGAACTAATACTTAAATAAGATTATATATATATAAGCTTTCCGGATTAAGAAACGGTATCTAGACGAACTTATTAGCTCGGAAAAGGACTCGTAGTAGAGGATTAGACCGCTTTTCGACGTACTAGCTACAATATAGAGCCTCGACGATACATATACTAGTGCATTCTATGCCCTATATATCGACTAGTAAGATCGGCATTAGGCTTCTGCGATCTTTCTATACGTGCGGCTAAGCGGCTTTCGACATCTACGTAAGTTGTTTACTCTCGATAGTAGTTATATGTCTAGCATATACGGTAGTGTCCTTTTAATAGTCGCCGGCATCGATGCCGAGAATTAGGTATATATTCTAGGATAGTACTATATACGGTCGGAGTTAGAGGAAACATAGTCGTAGTTTTTATAGCATCTCGAGGATTAGTTAGTACTTATAGACGAATTGTCCGTAACGGAGCATAGATCTCTAGTTAGCGATCGGCAGAAGGGCCTAGTTCCTATAGTAACGAAGGTATATAGTAGGCGTAAGATACACTACTACTACTATATATAGCACCTTACCGAGAACTTCGATAATAATTTTAGCCCTACTATTGCTAATACGATCCGCTATCTCGCTACGATTGCAACGGAGGTTCCTTTTAAAGCTAAAAAGTCCGCGATACTATACGAGATACCCTAAGACTAGCGGAGGAGCAAGACCGGCGAGAAGGTAGAATTAATACCGTACTTCGAAGGCATCGATACGTCTCGATAGACAATATACTACGTACCGCTCGAGGAATATCCGCGGTTTAGACACTTAACCTTAAACAACTCGGAGTCGATAAACAATAAATACTTAGTAGAACGCGAAATAACTATATTCTAGTATTACTAAGCGATATAGGAGAAGTTAATAGTTAAGAACTACGAGCGGCGCCGTCGTACTTTTAAAACACTACGATAGTCGGACTATTATAGGGAAGAACAATAGCGATATCTATATAGTTCTAGGGCCGGGTAGATCTACCTACCGATAATACTAGGCAGAGCGGTAATTAAGAGTAGTGCTTTAAAAGAATTATATATTGTAGACCTTAATCTACGGACATATAGCTATAGAGTATTCTAGGATATGCGAATGCCTTATAAATATACGTATATAGCGATCCGCTTCTTTAGGAACGAGGCTCTAATATCGAACGACCTAGAAGACTATATCGACGAAGCGTATAGTTAGACGTCGTATCTAGACACTTACTCGAGCATTCTATAGCTAATAACGTATAACTAGATTGAACTCGACGGCGTTACTAAGCCTCCGCTACTCGAGAAGACGAAGGGTCGGCTAAAGAAGGCTCGAGAACGTAAGAAACGTAAGCTAAGGTTACGAAGCGGAAAGCCGGGGACTCCGAAATTATATTCCGTTTATAAGCAAAATAGGCTCGACGGTCGAGGGTATACGAAGAAGACGTACGTACGGCGTAGGAACGGCGAGCATCCTATCGTCGGTAAACGAGGCTAAAAAGGCAAACAGCCTAATCGCCGACAAATTAACTACGAAGGGCAGCTGTATATAATCGATACTAACGAGGGCGATAGTAGTAGTAGTAGTAAAAGGGAAGAAGATAAGGATAATATCGAGACTATAGCGAACCCGGCTAATAGTAGTAGCAAGAGCGAGAAGATTGCGATCCGGTAGTAGATATTACGGTTGTCTAGCTTTAAGTAAGCTATCGTCTACGATAGGGCAAACTTCTATCTCTAGCGCTATAAGAAAGAAGTCGATATATGCAATACTAACCGTTAAGCGCGTAGGGAACTTAGGCAAGAAACCGACGTAGATAAAGACTACTTCTTAGACAACGATACGAGCTTTAGTAAACGCGCACTTAAGTAACTTAAGGCTATAACTGCCGAGGATATAAAAGCATATCGTAATCGCTTTATAGCCGAAGCCCTCTAGTAGTCCGAATCCGGTGTCTCGATCGGTAAAGCTATTCTTCCCGTACGAATCGATCTAGGTCTAGCGACGACTAAAGCGGAAGTACGCTAGAGAAAAAAGGACTAAGCCGCTACTATAAAGGCTAGGAAATCCGCTAGTAGACAATTTAACAATGTACGGCGATAAAACAAGCGAGCCCTAGGATTAGTATAGTAAGAGAAAGAGAAAGAGAAAGTAACTACTAAGAAGGAGATAGGGACAGCTACTATATAGAAGCAGAAGGAGAAAGAGGGGATACGAAAGAAGACAGCGTAGGCGGGAGTAAGTCGGATAGCTACTGCCTAATAGAGATTAGTAGCTATAATAGATAAGTTTTATACTAATAGTACGAAGAAGCCGACTAGATACTCGACGGTCCGCTAGCAAAATAGTACGAGGAAGCGGAAAGTACCTATATCCGATTAAAGTCCTACCCGCTAGGTACGAATAAAGACAACCGCTACGACTCGCGCTATAATAGCATAATAGTATGCCGCGACCGTACGCGCTAATATACAACCAGCCCTACTAAGTCGCCGATATTACGCTACCCTTAACGCCGCCGAAGCAGCAATTACTAAAAACGAACGCAAGCTCGGTTTTACTGCTTAAGACAAATTTACTAGAATAATATAAGCAGAAAAAAGAGTAGGGGTTATATAGCAGGAGAAAGCGAAGGCTAACTAACTACTAGTCGAGAAGGAACGGGCTAAGAAAGAGAGAATCGATCGCGAACTCGACGTACGTATAGCTAAAGGCGAAGGTATATCGCGCGCGTAAGAAGCTAGACGAGCAGAACGGCTAATATCTATAGAAGAACGCCGTATATAAAAGTAGGCCGAACAAGAGGAGGATAAGCGAATATATAATAAGAGGGTAACAAACGAGGCAGCGAACATAGAACGGCGCCGACTAGACTCGCTAAGTATAAGCCTAGAGACATAGCTTAAGCACTTTATTATAGTATATACATTTAGTAAGGCGAAGTCGGCGTAAGGGGAAGTCTATAGTACGCGGACTATAAAGAAGACTACTATCGAGGAGTTTAAGTATCTATATAGTAATATAATCCGAGAGGATATTACTTTGCCGCTATACGTCGAGAAGTTGCGAAAAGAGCTACTCCCGGTCTAAGTTAACATACATAGCGGTATAGTATTAAGCTAGCTAGCGTTACTTAGTTGTTTTCTAAATATAGGCTAGGCGGTTATATAGGCACGAAACGTTTAATATAAGGCGATGTCTAGTTAACAATCTACCGAGCCGACGGACGATAAGGAAGCGTCCTTATTCTAAAGGGCATTCGCCGACATAATAGCAGGCCTACTACGCGTTAACTTAGATAGTATAGCCGAGTCGGAGGAGCTAGACGATTAGGATATAGACGCAATAACGGGCAGTATTAAAGACGTATATACTAATATATATAAGTTTATAGAACGTCTCGGCGTAAGAATAACTAGCGTATACAAATAATATCTAATATAGATACCGGCAATAGAAAGCCCGACGGTACGGGCTATACGCTAATAGCGTATTATAACGGATAGCGACGACTTTCTATATAGGGAGCAGGAAGACGAAGATGCGCGACTAGCGCTTACTACCGAAATGAACATCTTTATTGCTAATAAAGAATATCGTAGACCTCGTCTATTCGACTCTAATAAGGCACCGCTAGAGCAGCGATTTTAGCGGACTAGGCTCTACGAGAGGGGCGGTTCTAGGCTTAGTAACAGATTGAGCCTCGTATCTAAAAGGGTATAGTCGAGTTATTAGTTATAGTTAACCGTTCTCCCGCGAATTTCTATATCTGCAGTAGGCTACTATAGATATAGAAACACCCCGCGTAATAGCCGCCTACCTCGGATAAAGGGTTTTGCAACGATATTACGAAATAACGGCATCTAGCAATAGATATATAGGGCTTACGCCCCGAGAGGAGCCGTCCGCCGGGTAAGCGGTTAAACTATTGCTTACAGCAAAGCTATAAGGGCGGCTATAAGGCTATAGTCGTTCTCGCGCGAATTTCCGTATCCGTAGTAGGCTACTATAAATACGGAAAATCTGGTTCCAACTTAGTATAGCTATCGTTAATTGCTACGTAAGTATATTATATAACGTGTTGTGCTTGTCGGACTAACCCGTACGAATTTCTGTATCCGTAGTAGTATTTATAGAATATAGAAATTCGCGCGGGGCAGTCGGACAGATATAGATCGCTAGATTCGGGGTCTTAGTAGGACATTAAGGCCGCTAGTCTTCCTCTTATAAGACCTTGCTTAGTAGATCGTCGAATAACATTACTATTAATACTATAACTACCCGCAGCTCCGTAGTGTATACCGCCTAGCAACTACGTTCCTACCGAACTATAGCGATAGACATACCTTACCCGCTAGCGACGGTTATATCGGAGACTCGGAGTCGATAGAAACAATACGAATTACTCGACGCGATTGCTACGGCCCTCGAAGAACTATACAGATACCGGACTAGCTATCGCATACCGCGTATTTAGTACAAATAATACAACCCGAAGGTTTATCGAGTACGTTAATATAGACAGCAATACAGACGCGCCTATATAGAGCGATACGTCCTATATATAGACAAGAGGTTCTATAACGTTACTACCGACAAAGGCATCTAGCTCGAGCTAGTTTAAGATACTTATAAAGGGCTTACGCCCCGAGAGGAGCCGTCCGCCGGGTAAGCGGTTAAACTATTATATACATTGTCTACGAAACTAACTAGGGAATTTGAGTATAGGTCGCTATAGTATATATGCATCGCATAGCTAGCGGATAGCCGCGCTTCTCGAAATTGGTCGTATAACAAAGAGGCATCGGCTTCCTTCTAAACTCCGCCGGAAGCCTATAGTAGCGGCTGCCGATATAGCAGATAACTTTAACTTACTCTTATTACGGCATCGGTATAAGGATGTTATAAATTATAACTAAATAGAAGCAAAAGGATATAGCATCGGTACGAGGATGTTATAAATTACAACTAGAAGTAAAAGGATATAGCCTCGGTATAAGGATGTTATAAATTATAACTAAGCAGAAGCAAAAGGATATAGCCTCGGTATAGGCAAAAGGATATAGCCTCGGTATAAGGATGTTATGAATTATAACTAAGCAGAAGCAAAAGGATATAGCCTCGGTATAGGCAAAAGGATATAGCCTCGGTATAAGGATGTTATGAATTACAACTAAGCAGAAGCAAAAGGATATAGCCTCGGTATAGGCAAAAGGATATAGCCTAGGTGCGAGGATGTTATAAATTACAAATAGAAGCAAAAGCAGAAGGACACGGCATCGGTATAGGCAAAAGGATATAGCCTAGGTACGAGGATGTTATAGATTATAAACAGAAGCAAAAGTAGAAGGACACGGCATCGGTATAGGCAAAAGGATATAGCCTCGGTACGAGGATGTTATGAATTATAAGCAGAAGCAAAAGCAGAAGGACACGGCCTAGGTGCGAGGATGTTATAAATTATAAGTAGAAGCAAAAGCAGAAGGATATAGTATCGGTGTAAGGATATTATAAATTACAAGTAGAAGCAAAAGTAGAAGGATACGGCATCGGTATAAGGATATTATAAATTATAGGTAGAAGCAAAAGCAGAAGGACACGGCATCGGTATAAGGATGTTATAAATTACAAGCAGAAGCAAAAGCAAGAGGACACGGTATCGGTATAAGGCACGGCATCGGTGTAAGGATGTTATAAATTATAGGCAGAAGTAAAAGCAGAAGGATACGGCATCGGTATAAGGATGTTATAAATTACAAGCAGAAGCAAAAGTAAGAGGACACGGCATCGGTATAAGGTACGGCATCGGTGTAAGGATGTTATAAATTACAAGTAGAAGCAAAAGTAGGAGGATACGGCATCGGTATAAGGCACGGCATCGGTATAAGGATATTATAAATTACAAGCAGAAGCAGAAGGACGCGGTATCGGTATAAGACGCGGCATCGGTATAAGACGCGGCATCGGTATAAGACGCGGCATCGGTATAAGACGCGGCATCGGTATAAGACGCGGCATCGGTATAAGACACGGCATCGGTATAAGACACGGCATCGGTATAAGATACGGCATCGGTGTAAGATACGGCATAAATTCCAAATAGAAGCAAAAGGATATAGAGGGTTAGGTAGATTTGTAGGTTGATCCGGTAATAGGGCAGAAGCAAGAGACTAACTTACCTTGCTTTATAGTAATAAGACAAAAGTAGAAGACTTACTAACCTTGCTTGCCTTAGAATAAGAGACTTATATAGCCTTTATAGTAAGGGCAAAATACTTACCTTACCTTAGGAGCAAAAGGCAAAAGACTTACCCCCTACCGCCTAGAAGTCTAAGTTTTATAGGAGGCTACAGAAACTCGATCGTAGCTAGAGGCTAGGCTTATACTATTCTCGATTTTCTAGTAAGGGGTAAATTCACTTTAACGCGGTACTTTAGCCGAAGTAGGGTTACCTTAGTCTAACAATGTTAGACCTCCTAATCTAATATAGATGTCTCGGAATAGAGCTCTTACGACGCTATACCCGAGGGCTTTAGAACTAATATTTAAGGAAGCGCGATACCCCCTAGGGTTCTAGGCCGAAGCCCGAGGTTTTACGTAGTATTTGAATCCTCTAGGCAAAGGATATTTACTAATAACTAAGCAGAGGAGGGACTACACTCCTAACCTTACCTGCTAGTGCAGTAGTAGGCTCGCGTCGCTATTAGATACTAACTATTAATTCTTATATGTATATATGCCTTTGTAGTTGTCGCTCGCGTAGTAGCTTAATAGTATAGATTGTAGACGAGGTGAACTTTCTACGATATAATAGTCGTAGGTTTAATCTACGATATCGTCCCTAATTATTCACTATTCCCGGTATTATAGATATAGTAACTCGGCAAGTGTCCCGCTAGAGGAGTAAATACAGAACGGTATATACTAACTGCTTAATAAGTCGACGTCTAAGGAGTTTCTAGAGTTCCGGATCTCGCAAACTATCTAAGCCTAAGCCTCGAGAAGATAACCAATTTCCGTATCCGCTAGCCGACCTATTAAATATAGAAACTCGCAACCTCGAGGCTAAACCTAGAGGCTAGTTTCAATTTCCGTATCCGCTAGCCGATATATTAAATACAGAAATTCGCAACCTCGAGGCTAATTCGGAGCCTTAAGGCTAAACCTCGAGGCTAGTTTCAATTTCCGTATCCGCTAGCCGACCTATTAAATACAGAAATTCGCAACCTCGAGGCCAAACCTCGAAGCTAAACCTCGAGGCTAGCTTCAATTTCTATATCGACTAGTTATTCTACCGAATATAGAAATTCGCAACCTCGAGGGTAATTCGGAACCTAAAGACTAATTCTAACTCGAATTTCTATATCCGCTAGTCCCTATACTAGATATAGAAATACGGAATCTCGAGGCTAATACGGAACCTCGACCTCGCGACGGGCCCGACCGAATATCTAGTAGGTAGCGGTAATTTCTACCTTCGCTCGTCTATCTATTAAATACGGAAAATAGCGACATCGCTAAACAATATAGGAATAGAATAAACGTACTATACTATAACGACGAGACAAGGGCCGGAGCGGGCAAGGCGTAGAGATCTCTTCTAGATCTACGTAAACTATATTAAATATAGTTTTTAGTTCAAAAATGCGGAAAAGCAGAGCTAGCAGAAACACGCAGACTACTAGAGCGAGAAACTAGCTATACCGCTAGCACTAAGACTAAGAACCCTAGTAGAAACGAAACAATAGCCTAGTAGCCCTCGTTCTTCTTCTTCTTCGTATCGAGACGGCTATTTATAATCGGTTAGTCTTACTCTCGGCATACTTAGTACGGTTAGCGATAGATATATACAACTTCTTACTAGATCGAAGACGACCTAGCGGCGTCGCCGCAGCGGCGACCTCTATAGTGCCCTAGGCGGGCGGGAAGTTAGCGGCGCGTGCGGCGCGTAGTATAGAGGTTGCTATACCGATCTTGATTAGCCGCTACGACTGCTAGCGAGCAATAGACTTCGTACTAGAGCGCATTATTGCTTCCTATACCGTTAACGTAGTTCTTATATTTAAGGTAGTATTATAGATAAGGGTAAGAGGGTATATAGTCGAGAGGGCGTAAGAAGATATATACTACTATCCGATATAATATTCGATTCTATCGAAGTTACTATTATATTGTTAAACCTTACCGTACGTAATGTTTAGTATTATATAATAGTATATGCCTTAGCTAAATAGAAGGACTTTACTTAGCTTTACTTTACTTAGAATTTTACTAGATAGGGGTATAGGACTTCACTTTCCTAGGCGTTTTGCTAAGGTAGCATTTCAGTATTATATACGCTATCTTATATAATACAGAAATCCTACTTTGCTTTTTAGGTATAGTAGTCGCGACATCCTACGCAGCGAGGGTGCGCGACCTACTTTATTATTTAAGGCGACAACGATAGGGTACAGAAATAGAGGGCATACCGTACGAACCTTAAGCCTTTACAACTGTACTATAGATACAATAATTTCTATATTTGCCCGCGTGCCCTATAGATGCGAAAAATCGTAGATAGAGTAGGAGGTACTAATGTTTCCTATTTTAGTAATTTCTATATTAATAGATTCCTATATATATAATTAATATACTAATGTGTATGCTAATGTTATAAAACTATACCATTTTAGAAATCCTAGGCAATGTTACTAATGTTGTCCTATCTTAGTAATTACTATACTAATAAGTCCTATTTAAGCATTTACCTATAATAGAATACTTTACCTTAGCCTGCTCCTCGCCTATAGATAACAATATAGACTTCTTTTATAGTCTAGCGAAGATCGGAGGCGCTAGTGATCCGATAATAGAAGAAGCTACGTCTTAATACGTACTTCTTGTAGGCAGAAATATAGCTACAGGTAAAGCGTATGCAACCTGCGATAGTAACCTCCTTTTAGTTCTATAACAAGGCACACTTGACATTCGTATAGAATTGAGTTGTTAGATACCGGAATGCATATTACTATTAGAATAGCAGAGCGACTATATACTAGCGAATGTCTAGGCAGCATTTTCAATGTCGTCGGATAGCATAGCACGTCGTACCTATACAAATACGATCTCGGCAAATGCAATACTTTCGGATCGATCTTATAGAAACATCCTAACGCGTCGATCTTTATAGTACTTACACGTCTCCCTACAATACTAGGAGAAGCGGTAATAGATGTCGTTCCCTTCGGACTTCGATATCTAGTTATAGAGGACTACTTTAAGCTACTATACTATTACATAAACACAATGTCTAAGTTTAGATTTCTAGTAGACGGTGGTTTCGATATCGAACCTCTACTAAAGGAATAGCATAGCATGTATAGCCTAACTAACACTCTCGTTCCGTATAGTTCTGTACTAGAGGCGATTAAAAGGCTGTCTCTACGAAACTAGAGCCGTTTAAGATTATACCCGAGAATTGCGGCATTATATTAGAAAGTAGGTAAGTAACTAGCAACCCTTCTTTTTAAGTACTACCGATCCTCTGTAAAGAACTATAGTTAGGGCTACTCACTTTATAAGCTAGCAAATACTAAAGCTACCCGTCCCGAGATTATAGTAAAGGTATAACATAGTTATTAAAGAATAGAGCAGAAGCGATCTCGTATAGCTATCCTACGTAAGTGTGTCCTCGAGCGCTCGTAATCGATTAATTATAGCTTGCTTTCGATATTCTGTATATAGCAGTAGCCGAGAAGATACGAGGTCTTGCTCGGTATACAGGATAGTTGTTAATAATTAGAATCTTGAGTTGGCTGTCTTAAAGCATATTCATCCTATCGAGTAGTACGCTAGTAATTAAGGCTTAGATAGTCGGCATCTTATAGATTAGTGTCCCGAGTCGAATATTTTCTATACTATTTCGGCGTCTTTTTGTATAGCGTAAGTAGTTTCCTCCTAGACATATAGTGCTAGATAGTAGACTCTTCCCGCGAGAAGACTTAAACCTTACTACACTAAACTCCTTATAAACTCTAAACTATAGTAGCGGTTTATTATAGGCTAGCGCCCGCTACTATCGTTTGCCTAAAACCTGTTAGTACGGTCCGCAGAGCCGCCTCCTCTCTTAAGCCGCACAGGGGTAGGCAAAAGGGGCACTTTTACGTAGTTTTTATCGTGTTTCTTCCTAATTGTCGTCGTCGAGTAGAGGATAATCGTGTGTTCGAGCCCCGTACGTATATTCTAACCGTTTCCGAGTGCTATTACTGCAATAATGCCGCTAAGAGAGACACGTACGAATGCTAGTAAGCCGCTAGTGCAATTAGACGACAAGATAAATAACTCTACGCTAAAGAAGAAGGTAATCCGCACTCTTAAGAAGACTATTAGTCTACCGCTAATAAGAAGGAATACTAATACGGCTTAGTAGGTAAAGGGTAGCTCGAAGAGTAGATCTTCCGGCGGCAAGAAGAGCAAAGCGACTACCGACCTAATTATTAATCTACTAAGTAAGGAGACTGTAGCGGCGCCGGCAGAGGAGACTAGCGGTATAGAACTACTAAAATCGGCTGTTTCTTCCTCCGCTTCGACCTCTATATCCTCCTCTTTTAATGCCGTATAGGAGGCGGCTGCTACTGCTAGCAGCTAAGCCGCTCTCGCTATAGGCGCTGCTCCTATTACTTAACCTAGCTCTTTCTCGGACGAGACCTTCTATTATAAAGGCTAGTAGACGCTATTTAATACGACGAAGAAGGGTGCGGCGCGGACTATAGGAACGAAGCTAGTAAAGTTCTTATCGGCTAATAAGCAAGAAGCATAGAATAGATACGCGTAGGCGGCGAAGATAGCGAAGTTAAATAGTCTCTCGGCAGCGTTTAATCGAGTCGTTATCTGTACTAGAGCCGACGGTTAGAAGACGGCTTTTACTAGCGATTAGCATTAAGCTAGAGATAATATTAATAGCGATAAGGTCTATAGTAATACTTTACAAGCTAGCAAAGAATTAGTGCTTGCCTCGCGGAAGAATGTCTTTATTAATATCGACTTCTTAACGAAGCCTAAACTAGTAGCAGCTAGACCTTTAAGTATTAAGAAGTTAGGTAAACCGGCTTCTAATCTAACCTCAATTTAGCTTGCTAACGCCGGCGTTATAATAGCTAAATTAGAGGCACAGAACCGGTAGGACTATTATATTCTAAGAGACCTTCTTTGTAGCTATAAAGATTGTCCAAATTATTATAAGGCTAGTAAGCATGCTTGCTAGCGTAATAAAGCACTAAAGGACTGTAGTAAGAACCACTTTCCGTTCTTTAACGCTGCTATAATTGAGGGCTATAAGGCTATCGCTTCTAGCGAGTAGAAACGAGATCTAGTAACTAATAAGCTCGAGAATAGGATGCCGATGCGTCTAGAGATAATAGTAATTAAGAGGAAGATCTAGTTAGAGTTTTAGAAGGGTAAGGCTCGAAGAATGCGAGGCCGCCGAAGCAGTAAGTCCGAGTCGCTATATAAAGCCGTTCCTACTACTAGAAGTTAGCCTATTATTCTTAACAACTTTAGTAAGGACTTCGGTCGTATTCTAGATAGTAAATTGCGCGGAAGTAGTATTATACCTAGTACGCTAAGTAAGACACCTACTCGGGCTCTTATAAAGACTAGTCTGCGTAATGTTGTGCTACCGCGGAATATCGTTTAGTGCGAGAAGCTAACGGTAGAATTCTTCGACTAGGTTGCCTTATAGCGCGAATTCTAGGATTACGACTATCTACGGCCTTATATCGCCTATTTCGTCGGTATAGGCTAGACGCTAGAGACTATCTGCAATTTAATAAAGGACGACTAGCCGGCGGCACTTACTAAAGTAGATAGAATAAGGTTGAGATTAAAGAAAGCTATCGTCGAGTTTATAAGGAAGAAATAGGATAAGATTATAGCGGCGGAAGCAGCCGTAGCGGAGGAAGGAGAGAATTTCTAGGAATCCGGGCTTTCTTTAGGCATCGATCTTTATACAACTACAACACATATAAACTTGTAATAAGCGGGAGATTCTTGCGGTAATAGCACTTATTTAGCCTATATATAATTAATTAATACAATGCGTTAGTTATAGAACACTAAGAGCGATAGGCAAAGCTAGCGTTCGAATACATTTATTCGAATCTCTAACTCGGAGCTTTCCGCGCGCTAGTAGCGACTAGTTACATTACTCGAAATCTTCGAAGTCTACCTCTTGTTCGCTATCTTCCTTGTTATCTTCCTTAAATACACTCTTACCGTTACAATACACTTCCGATACGTCGTTAATTATCGACGGTAAGGTATTCTAAGCCTATTCTATCTATTAGGACTCTTCCGAGTCTAGCGCTATTATATTCTAAGCCGCGCCGGCGGTATGTTCGAATTCGGCTAGATCGTACGGAATATCGATACTATCGACGTTATATCTAGCAAACTTAAATAACTCTCTCGATCTACGACCCCTATACTTATATAGGCACTAAAGCAAGTAGTCCTAGAAGCCGACAAATCTTAGAAGGTCGTCTCGGTATTTTTTAATAACTTTCTTTAGTAGATTAAAGCTGCCCTCGATCGGGTTTAAATCCGGCGAATACGGCGGTAGAAATTCGAGGTAATAGCCGGCATCTAGTATCGCCTGCTTAACTCTCGCACTATAGTAGATACTAGCATTATCTATAACAAATATTATTAGCGGACTATCCTCGAGGCAAGGCAGGACTTGCTTAGTTAGCTAGAGATAGAAACGATTAGAATTAATCGATCCTTAGTATACGTAAGTATACGGAAGATAGCCGTATAGCGTAAACGTAGGCAATACTAACTATCTAACTTCTCGCCTTATATAGGTAACATTAACGCAAGTTAGACCTCTTACCGACTATCTATACTTCCGCTAACTAGTCTTCTAATTAGATATAGTCTTATCGATAAATACGAGTCGATCTACCGGCTATTTAGCGCACCTAATCGTCTATAAAGCCCTTAAGAACGGATTACGCTCCTTCGCTTTACGTTTAACCTACTTACGAGTTATGCCTATCTCCTACTTTAGGACCTTCGATAGTATAGGCGCCTTTACCTAAACACCCTCTCCGCTATTACTTATCGGTCGTAGCCGTAGAAACTCGTCCTTAAGAGCTTGGATTATCTCTATAAAATAGGCGTTAGGCCGGTCTTTAAGGAAGCCGCGTAAGAAGTTACGTTCTTACTAAAGAAGGATAGCCTTGTTGCTACGCTTTAGTCCGCTAGTATACTTAGTATATAACGCTCCGAAGATATAGTATTTCTCTTAATATCTATATACCGATCTAATAGTTATTAGCAACTTTACAAAGGCATAAACCTGCTTAGCAGTCTAACCCTTTGCAAATAGGTTTATTAGCTAGCCTTGCTAGTCGAGGTTTATACGAGCGGACTTAACTATTGCGGCGTAGCGGCAGTAACAATAATAACAACACCTCGGAAGGGTCTATACCACTAAAATACCGACGACACGATATCTACGATATACTAGAGGATTCTACACATCAGAAGGAGGAGAAATAATTGAAAAACCACCAAAATAGCGGTGTGGTTCCTCTCTCGGAGGTGCAGGGTTCTCCCCGCACCGGCACTGACAGGTTTTAGGCAAACGATAGTATAGCCGAGCCAATGGGCAAGCCGCGACCTGATCGCACTTTATGCTTCCACCCACTCTCTCTTCTATTGACTATCACACTCTCAAGCTGATCTCGTTAGGCAAAGTCTTCTGGACCGAGAGATGAGCCACACAGCAGCTTCAAGCTATATGCAGACACCGCACCACCGGATACAAGAAAGCTAAAAACCACACATTCGAAAACACCATCGCCAGCCAAAACCACTACCACAAGAATCCGCACACACTCACTCCTACCTAACCATGGCATCAAACCACAAGAAGAGACCAAAATCCCTCAAATCCGGCCGTCCCCCAACATCCCAGAATCAAAACCCCAAAACCCTCTCCTCAAAAACAACCCAAGCAAAAATCGTAAAATTCCACCACCTCAACAAATCCCTCGCGTCAGCAAAGGCCTCAAACAACACCTCCTTAATCCGCGCCCTCGAATCCGAAATCTCAAGCCTAGGAGGGTTAAAAGCCTACCAAGAAGCCTCAATCCTCGGCCAATCGAGTTCCAGAGGCGGAGATTCCAGCATCGTCCTCGTAAACTGGCTCCAACAAGAACAACAACAGCACCGAGAAAATCTCCGCATGCTAGAAATCGGCGCCCTCTCAACAAGAAACGCATGCAGCAAACATCCCAACCTATTCACAGAAATTTCACGAATTGATCTCTCTTCCCAAGCCCCAGGGATTCTAAAACAGGACTTCATGCATCGTCCTTTACCCACATCAGCAACAGAATTCTTCTCAATCATCTCGTTATCTTTAGTCCTAAATTTCGTCCCCACACCAGAAGGACGAGGGGAGATGTTACGCCGAACGACGAAATTCTTGAAGGCAGGAGGGATGTTGTTTTTAGTGCTTCCGGCACCTTGTGTTTTGAATTCGAGATATTTTGATGATGAGAGACTGACGACTATCATGGGGAGTTTGGGGTATGTGATGGTGAAGAGGAAAGTGAGTAGGAAGTTGGGGTATTGGTTGTGGGAGTTACGACGAGAGGGAGGAGATGAAGGGGAGCAGGTGTTTGGGAAGGTTAAGGTGAGGGATGGGCCGGGGATGAATAATTTTTATGTTGAGTTGAGGGCGCCTGCGAAGGAGGTTGTGTAGGGTCAGGCTCCTCGATGTGTTTGTTGATTGGTAGTGATGGCATTATTGAGAGCGACACAGGACGAGATACCCAGCATATAAGCATAGCGATGGAGTTGAGAATGCGTATGGACATGGCCCTTGATTGAGAATCTGCAGATAGACATCGCACAAAGCATAGCTTTCAAACACTATCTACCTCCTCGCTAGGATTCGAATACGTTGACCGAGCAGCAGACATCGCAGGGTGTGAGAAAAACACAACTAGCATATAGCCTCCCCCTTCCATATCCTCTGTACCGCGCCGATTCCAGTAATTTCGCCGTCTTCCCGTGCTTTCACTTTCGGTCAGGCTACTGCCGCTTTCCTCGCATGATAATTAAGCATCAATTGATCACAAATAAGCAACAAAGAGAGCAACGCCGGCCGATGCAATGACAACTTTCGGGATAATGTTGGGTCGTAAGGAGCGTGAGCGTCGTTGAAGTCCTCGACAGGGTGTTGATGTGGTCGTCGAAGGAGAATAGGATGTGGGTCAATGTACAAGCCTCCGTTGGGCTGGTCTATCGCTGATCGGTCTCATGCTGATGATGGGAATATGAAGTGACAGATGCACTTCCAGACGTATATGCTCGATGATGCAGAGGCGGGTATCACTCAGACGAGAGAGCTTTCATCGTCTAGCTTTGCTTGCACTCGGCGGCCTCCTGCTTAGGCTTGCCACCTTCCTCCTACTGCATCGTTAGTAAGCGATCCAAATGTCATGTTAAGGGGAGCTCAACAAACCTCATCATCGTCCTCGTCCTCATCATCCTCATCCCGGTCATCCTCATCATCGTCCTCGTCGTCTTCATCTTCGAAGTCATCCTCGTCGAAGTCGTCAAGGCCCTGCTCGAACTGAAGAGCCTCGCCAGTGAACCAATCAATGGCACGTGGAATGAGCTTCTCCTTGATATCCTCACCGAGCTGGTAGTCGAGCTCGAGCTTGGCCTCAATCTCCTCGTCAATCTCCTCATCGTCGTCTGCCGGGGGTGTGGCTGGGTTGAAGAAGTCGAAGAATGATGGTGTGGGGATGGTCTTCTTGACAATGCGAGTCTGCTTGGTGTCTGCACTTTTGTTAGCCAAGATCTCATCGAATGCTATCCTGCTACGCTTACTCTTGTTCCTCTGCTTCTTGCTCTCAACCTTGACAGTCAAGTCCTGGCCAGCCTTCCAGTCAATCTTGTCACCCTCGGCGTGGTCGTAGATGAAGTCACCACCGTATCCGTTCTCTTCTTGGTAGAAGTATGTCTTGGAGAGGGTCTTGTTGGTGAAGAATGGGTTCTCGGCGAATTCGAAGATCAAGCGGAAACCTGGGCGGTCAAGGTACTCCATGCGAATGTCAGTCAGGAACTTGAGGGCCTCCTCGTCGCGGAGGGTGATGGTCTCCGCGAGCGAAGAGTTCTTCATGGCGCTCAGCCAGAACTCTGGGATACCCTTTTCGTCGGCGCCTGATGTAGCCGCGTCGGTCTCTGACTTTACTGCCACGGCTTCCTCATCTTCTTCCTCATCCTCCTCGCCGGCCTCGATCTCAGCTTCGGTCGGCTCAAGTTCGCCATTGACGATCTTGGCGCGCTTCTCGTAGAGAGGAGTGAACTTGGCGAAAAATCGCTTCTCAAGCTCGAGAACCTCTTCTTGGAACTGAGCTTCAAGCTTGGAGTGCTCCTTCTGCACGCCCTTCAGACCCGCGACGCGTTTTCGTACTGGCGCAGGCAGCGACTCGACGTAGCCAGAGGACTTGCCCACCAAGGAGTTTAACTTGCTGTGCATCATGCTCACGAGGCGCGGGTTCTGGGCGAAGATGGAAGCGGCGGCTGCGCGGTCAAGGTCCTCTGCAGAGAATTCTTGTCAGCCTGGCGGGGACGTGGCGAGGGTGTTTTGGGCAGAGCATTGTATGCACAACATACCTTCCTTGATGCTGGAGACGCCAGGCGCCTGGGCATGCGAGGAGATGGGAGCATTGTTTGCTGGGGTGTTTTGCGGCGTTCTGGTGTCCATTCCATCAGCATGAGTGGTCGTTGAGCAGTGATATCAAACAGACTTGGATGTGCGGTGTGAGTGTTTTCTGCTCGGGAAGGGTCTAAACTCACGGTGCGGTAGGCGGCGCCGCTCGATTGCGGATTGGCTCTGCCATGGCGGTATAGTGTTGGTCGATTTGGGGAGAGAGGGTGTAAGATGGTGAAAGATCGACCCTGGTACAGTGACCTGGACTGCGCAGTTTGTTGGCGATGTTGAGAGATTCAACAAGCCGAAGTTTTCGACCTCTTCACAGCGGCCAACCCCACGCTACGCTCACCGACCAATCACAGGCCTCCCATGAGGTGACTCGCGTTGTGAAAAGATAGACGACCAGGTCCCGCTGTCACGGTGTTTCTTTGTGGCGCATCCATCGCATCCACCACCTGCAGCAGATATCAACCACAACCCAACAACCACCGCACACCATGGATCAACTGAATATTGGGCCCGAGACCGCGCAAGCTCTGGGCAACATGTCCGCTCAGGACAAGCAGGAGCTCAATCAATTCGTCGTCAACGAGGCCCAGAAGGCTCAGATTCAGCAGAGTATGGCTGTCTTCATCGCATGTGCTTGAGCCATCTTGCTGACATGCGCCCAGCTATCCACACTTTGACCGATACCTGCTTCCGAAAATGCGTGACCTCAAAGATATCATCCGGACAACTCGATCGATACGAAGAGCCATGCATGCGCAATTGTGTAGACCGCTTTATGGATTCGCAGATGACCGTTATTCGGCATCTCGAGAAGATGCGCCAGATATAGACGGTCTGAGATAATGGCATTGTATGATATGATGGGTTGCATGTGCATATAGCATTACATGGCATGGCGCTGGAGAGGCGTAAGAAGTCACTCGAGCTGCGTGCGGTGCGGTATTGCGGCGCTCTGACAGATGGCGAGGACAGAATAAACTGTACAATATGTACCGATTAAGAAGAGCAAGACAGGCATGACTGAAAAAGCCGTGAAGGTAGGATGCACAGGACGCGATCTAGATGGATGTACTACGATCATGACTTTCGCTCGTTACAGAGTAATAGCGTTGGTCAAAGACCACTCCACGTAAGATGATCCACTGCCACTAGACATGGTGTCAGGAGAATTTACAAGGCATAACCTGAGAGCACGAAAATAAATGCGTTCTCGGAGCAACGCCGCCGGCTACCGAGAGGACAAAAAGCATGAAAAATGAAGTCAAGCATGATAGCATGGCAGTCGTATGTGAGATTCTACACACTGCCAAAGGCTGGCGCGCTGGGTATCCTGCCAGGTCGCAATGCCATTTCGGCGAAATCGTGATCCTCCTTCCAAGCCCATTCTGTAGGCCATGCGCCGGAACGCCCATGCTAACTGCGAGACTTCTGAACTTTTGACGCACCAGCTTAGACGATGGCAAGCTTGGTGGCAGCAATGTCGAGAGCATCGACATCTGGGGTTAGGCGCGCGAAAGCCTTCTTGGAACCATCTGGGCTGCAACAGTGTTAGTCTCAGAGTCCACGGATAATTCGACATTGTTCTGGCATACCGGATGAGAGTGTTGATCTTGATGCAATCAACATCGTACAGCTTCTTGAGAGCCTCCTTGATCTGTCTCTTGTTCGCCTTGACATCCACCATGAAGACGAGGGTGTTGTGCTCCTCAATCTTCTTCATGGCGCTCTCAGTGTTGAGAGGGTGGATGATGACCTTGCCGGCATCGAGGCGTGGCTGCGATGGGATCGACTTGCGTGGGTACTTTGGCGCACGCGAGATGGTGAGGGTCTTTGGGAGGTGGAAAGAGGTGCTCTTTCGGACCTTGGTGACCTTGTGCGAGTTGACCTGTAGTGAAGACAGGCCGTCAGAATGATGGGTTCTCTGACACGCCTCAAGGTATTGGGAGACTGCTTACTCCGCGAAGAGTGGCCTTTGCTGCCGCCGAAGCCTTTGCGGATGGCTTGCTGGACTTGCCGGCCTCTGTACACATGTCAGTAACTTCTTCTTCCTGCGGATGGAATTCGAGGAAGCGCAAGTCTCGTGCTAAGTACACCTTCGCGCCTCGTTTCCGGCCTTCACTTACTGCCCTTGCCCTTTGCTGCGTCCTTTGGTGCCATTGCGACGGTATTTATTCGTTGGGCGATAATGCGACGTGCAACTGGAGATCGAAGTCGAAGCCGAAGCGAGTCGAAAATGGACAGAGGGTGCGAATGGCTTGGCGAGATTTCCGCGCTTGCCCCGGCCACGGTCAAACTTCGGCACTTTCATCGCACTTCACCATTCATCTTCTTGCCTTCGCTGTCAACGTTCCCTTCATGCTGCGGGAATTCCAGATGAAAACTCATCTGCCGTCGGATTGCGGATGCAGCTTCGTAGCCCTTCAGTCGCAGCATTCCCCATCAGCCATGGATCTCAAGCGTCAAGTACAGAACTACGCCCGGAACACTGAGCGAGAAGCTGAGCTGTGAGCTCACACCAATCCTTCCAAACCTGCCGTCATCGCCGTCCCCTTGCGCCCTGAGCTACATGTAATTTACACTCTGATTGAGGCACTTTCACCTACGTATGCATCATGGCCGAGGATAGCGTCCATACAATCGAACAGCCAGCCCTTCTTCAGCACTCGGAATATGTATGGCGCCGTCTAACAACTCTTCGTATGCCAACTCCCCGATCGAGGCAACAAGCTTCATGTGAACGACCTATCAGCTGCTCGTGCTGGGGACAGCCACATAGGCTGCGGAGGAGGAGGAGGAGCTCGCCATGCTGGGAGGCATCCATCTAACTTGAGTCGCTGACTTGGGGCGGGAAGAGACCAAGTCACTTTGTCATGCTTTGTTTTGAGGCTATTATGAAACGCATTCCGGCTGGATCGGCGAGCAGTCCGGAACACATTCATTGCGGCAGTACTTTCATAACGTACAAAGTCTCATTGGACTTCTTCAGCTGACATACCAAAGGCTCCCAGAAAGTGCCCGTCCTTCAGTCAGACGTACGCGTACATCAGACTCTGACCATGACTTCATTTGAGAACAGAACCATGGGAAGATTCTGTGCATGTGTCTGGTATTGAAATCATGATGCCGGATTCCAAGACACGACCGTGTGCAGTACCTTTGAAAAATCCAACATGAGCAAGTGTGAAGAGTATCTAAGCCGGTCGTGGCCCTTTGGAGAAGAGACGAGATGGTACAATGGATTTCTGCACCTCCAAGGTGTAGTATTCCCGTTGATCATTGGCAGCATGGTCTAAAACGTTACTGGCGAAGAGGCACAGCCAAGCGTGCCGGCACTTCGCCTGTCAGTCATCCATTTTGAGGCAGTCGACCAAGAGAAGTCATCCATGTGAGTCTTCACAACCAGCGCAACAGTTCCGCGTAGTAGTAATAATTTCTCATCTAGCCTCGATCCTGAAGTCAAGACATCGCAAGCCACGCGCAGGACATACACTGGAATCGAAACTAGACACGGAGATCTTAATCTTCTCTTCCAACACCTACGCAAAGGATAGCATAAGGTACGCTCAACGTTCATACGTTTCTTGATCGTATATAGCAGTCCAAGGCTCCTTGTCTCAACGTCTGCGACACCTGGATCCGATACTCTTGAAAAAAGAAGCTACTACTTTCAATATTTCAAAAGTTATAGAAGGCAACTTACTCGTGAAAATCAACAGGAGAGACGATTGATTGATCATGCCAATTTTCCGACGAGTGGTTTCCTTGGGACCACCAAGAGATGACCCTTATGAGTTTGAATATGATCTTAACTATGAAAAGACCTGCGATGATTGATCGATTCCATCGATCGGTAAGCTTAATTTCGTCAAGTACAAAGAATCCTTAGCATATGCTGTCTTTCTGCTCAGACTATAAGGTAGGTAGCTGTGTTGATATAGACAACGAGGTCGCAAATTCGAAGTCGTGAGACCAAGATGAGCCTGATTGCAGATCTTCTATACCGAACAGTCTTATACGGCGACCTCGTCATCGTCCGCCTATCCGCTGTGTCTACAGCAGGCCTCACGAGCTTAGTATGATACCCGAAAAGGCATCTTCGTATCGAAAACCAGGGAGAACGTAAGGTAGTGCTTGCGATAGACCTCGCAGATCGGATGCCAAAATGGTTAGTTAACTCGAAATTCATCGGCGATGTGTACGACGCGATTACCTACTTCCCTCAAAACTCGAGACCAGCAGCGTCGTTGGAATCGACCCGCGATTTCTGATCGAACGCCATGGAAATTCTCCCAGCTGTGTCGATCGAGCATTCAAAAGACAGACAAACTTTTTTTTTTCAAGGTACGTACCAATATCATCAATTGGTCTTGCACGAATTAGCAGGCAAGTGGATAGGCTCTAAAGAGATGGTCGAATATGTGCGCATCAATATCAGCGACAAGGTCGTTCAGAGGCGATGTGGGAGGGATTGAACCCCGATGGTAGACCTGCCAGCTCAAGAATCCGGGGACGTTGGAGGGTTGATTGTGCTATCGCCGTGCTTCTTTTGCTCTCTACGACGTTTCAGACTGAGTAGAATCAGCAAGGCTGCGTTTGTAGCCAAATTTCTCGTGATACCGGGTGCTAGTCTCCGTCGTGATATGAGTAGCTGGCGCAGAGGGGGTGGTGAGCCGTGAGAGAATTCTCCATCCAAGATCTTTCAAAGCACCCACCCCTCTACCATCATCCTCTCCTCGTCCTCCCCCTTTGCGCTCCCCCCTCCTCCCTCAAAACCAGCACCAACCCACCCCAAAAATTTCACCATTCAACTTCAAATCTAGATGTATAACAGCAGAAGAGCATAAGATATTCTGAAAAGCTCAAAATTCGAAACACGCACTGCGCAGTGTGACTGACTGTCCCAGGCCTCAAAGATATCTTCGAAGCTCCGGAGCTGATAGCATACGAGTTCTGAAAAAGGTGTCTGTCGCTGAAGCTTGTAGCGGACATCACACTTCGGCCATTGATCATTAGAGCTGCCTGCAGTGAGTAGAAGGAACGATAGCTGGAGAGAGGAAGGATGCTGAGGCACTCCTGCATCGGCTGATCCAATCTCACCCGATACCAATGTGGAAAAAGTTCGACTTGAAATAACCACATGCATTAATTCCATCTACAACTACTTTCCTCCCTACCTTGTCCATCCAATCAATCAATCATCCATCCCATGCCCCAATCCCCATCCCATGCCATTCCATCACTCATCGCTATAATAAAAACCACCGCAGAAAAAAACAAGTCTTCTGCAATTCTTTGGTATCACAATTCCCCTCCCTCAAAAAATGCCAAAACCGAAACACTTCCAAGTTCCAACTCTGTGCATTCGAGCTCCCCCCCCTCACAACAACCTCGAACTCCCACTCCCCGCCCTACACCCTTCAGCCTCACCCTCAGAAACCTCCCCATCAAGAGTCGGCGAAGGCATAGAAAGCCAAACCTCCCCCCGCTCACCCTCTCCATCGTCATGATCAAAAGAATCCTCCACACCATCTCCCTAAAAATGATATTTCCCATTAATCTGACCATTCACCTCCTCATCCCCATTTCCATTCCCAAGATACCTCTCCATAAACCTAACATAATCAAACTTAGGCAAATCGCGATCCTCCTGTAAATCCGGCCCCTTGTGCACCGGCATAGACTCCACAAGCTGCTGCACAACCTCATCCGGAATAAGCGAATGCGTAAGATCCAATTCCGTAACATAAGGCTTGCCGTCGGCGACTTCACGAAAAGATTCAAAAACCTGTTCCGCGGTATTCTGGTCTTCGGTGACGTCGACCATGAAACGGATGAATTGTTCGAACGAGACGCTGCCGTCGCGGCCGGCGACGTCGATGAAACGTTCGTGCATTTCGGTTTCGTCGTACACGAGGCCGAGCGAGGCGAGGGCGGCGGAGAATTCGAGTTCCTGCAGGGAGTTGGAGAGGTCGCGGTCGAAGTGGCGGAAGACGGATTCGAACTCTTCGAGCTGGATAGGCGTGAGGTTCGTCATGTTTCGCGCGACCATTTGGTTTTCGAGGAAGGCGAGCTTCTTTTGGACGCTGGAGCGGACCAAGCTGAGCTCGTAAGCCAATTCGTCATATGTGTATGTTGTATAATCGTTCTCTTCGATGTTGGCTTCCTGGCATTGGGTGTCCAAGTTGGCGATGATGTCCAAGTACTGATCCAAAGGTGGAAGGTTGCGTGAAATTTGCGATGTATGCTCCAGCTGATCCTCCACATCGCCTTCCAGTCCAGATATGCTAACACTGATGGTCTTGAGGGCAAGCGCAAAGTCATTAGCTTTGTCGGCAAATGACTTTCGAAGATTGTTCTTGATGTCGCGGATGGTGCTGTTGATGATCTGGCTTCGATGCCGTTCGGCGTCCATAAGCCCGTTCCAAGCATTGTCCAGCGCTTCGAGACTGAGGTCTCGAGGCGGCTGGTAAGGTCGCAATCGGTATGTGTTCAGTTTCGTCTTGATGTTGCCGAGCAGACCAGCGAGGTCGCTCTTCTCCGCCACCCATTCTCTCTTGTTCTTCTGCTTGTATCCCGTAAACTGCCGACTCTGCTCTTTCGCATCCGCATAAGTGCCGTCAAAGTGGGCCTGCTCCCAATCCAGTCTCTGCCTTGCAATGGCCTGAAGCAACGCACGCATCCTCCGCTCATAGTTGTTCTGCATATCCCATGCACCTTGCATGTTCGACACAAACTTCTCCACTCTCCTACCAGCATTTTCGACCTTCTCCATCTGTGAGAAAGCATGAAACCAGTATGCGATGTAAGTCATCAGCGACCTCTCATCCGGCTTGGCCACATCCGCCACATCCTCGACATCCAGGAGCTCTGGGATACCAATCTCTTTGCTGGCAATATCGAAGGCCAGCTTCATATTGCCTCTGTGATCGCTCTTGTCCAGCTGATCATAATCAATCAGATCGGGTCGGTGTATATCCAAAAGCGCACAGAAGGCCAGGCCATCATTCCAACTACTCGAGAAGTCCCTCACATCCACCTCATCATAGCATGCCGTCTTCCGCTGACACCACAACAGCAGTCCTTCTCTTGCGCTCAATCCCTGATCATTGATATCGCTGATGGTAAACCTCAAGATGAGCGTCCATATCAGGCCAAGGATAATCTTGCGGTTCCCATCGACCACATCTTCAGCCCCGATATTCGTCAATTGGATCTTGCGGCTCTTGATGAAGTCCAGGGCGATGTTGACATTCTCGAATCTTTGGACTCGAAGTTTGGGTCGCGCGGCATATCGGCCCAGAGACTCTTGGGAGAGGATCTCGAGGAGGTGGATCAGGGCGACACCGTCGGAGAGGTCGCTGGTCAGGTCATTGATGTGAACATCTCGTGCTTTGAGTTTGTTGTTGAGCCATTTGCCAAATGTCTTTTCTTGAACTTTTACCCTACACACTCCCAATCAGTACATCCTGCAGTGTACACATGTTTGTATGTATGTATCCCGTACCAAGACTGCTCAAGCACCGCCATCTTCAGCGTCTCTTCTCATAATGCGTGAACCAAGCCAAAAAAGGAGTTCGATGCGCGCAGCGCGCAGCGTTCGTGGTATGGTATGGAATAGTAAGCAAGTCCAAGTCCAAATCCAAGCTGAGGCTGAGGCTGCACGGGAGATATAGTGAGCAAGTTGCAGCGAAGAGTCAACGTGGAGTGAGTAGATGATTGATTATTACTGTACGTACGTACGTGCAGTGCAAGCGCCGGGACGAGGGGAGTCAGTCTCGATTCGATTCGATTCACCAAACGAGGCATAGCAAGAAGAAGCTCGGCCAAACAGAGACGGGCTTCCACCCAGCAACGCCACTTTAGACTTTCAACCACGGCGCCATCCGAAAACCCCGGATCCACCTGCTGCCTCGCTCACTCTCATCCATCATCCATTCACAACACAAGACTTTAACAGCGATTGGGAGAAGACCAAATCACGGGCTGGCTCAGAAACCTCTCGAATTCTCCCACACGACCGAGAAACCGCCGTAGTAATGTAGTAGTAGTAGTAGTACATATACTTTCACAGTAAATGTCTCAAGCACAAAGCAAAAAGCCGCCATTCCCTCTTCCTGGATGACTTGGGTATATCTCGCCCCCTAATCAAGAACCATAAAAACAAACAAGCACAGCACTCGCGAGCATAAAATAGACGCAGGCATATCGATATTCGTCCCTTTCTTTCCGGAAATTCGCACATGCCCATCCCCTGAAAATTTCGGAACTTTCTTTCAACATCCCGATCAGTCCCAGTCCTCGCCCCAAAGGAATGTCCGTCCCGTTCATCATCTACACCTCAAATCGCGTATAAATCGTAACACATGTCATCAGATCCTTCACGACTACAAAGGAGAGACCGCTCGTGTGCGGCGCAAGCTCGGTCGCGGCAGAAGTTTGTGAGAGATTTCCTAGATCCACCCACCCTCCTGCTGGTAAACGGGAATGCTCTGGATTTGCGCTCGG
The DNA here is from genome assembly GCF_000340215.1 of Pseudocercospora fijiensis CIRAD86. Lineage (NCBI taxonomy): Eukaryota > Fungi > Ascomycota > Dothideomycetes > Mycosphaerellales > Mycosphaerellaceae > Pseudocercospora > Pseudocercospora fijiensis. Next base: position 4,371,301 of record NW_006921536.1, read on the forward strand.
AGGGAAGGCAGCATGCTACGACCTCGTTGTACCACGCGGCCTGACTGGAAGAGTATGGTCCTGTCTCCGGGATTGCTTGGACGTCGCATTATGATGGGGCCATCAGAGCTTGCACGGTTGGAGGGCGGAGGCCTGGCGCCAGGAGCAATGGTCTTCTCCATTGCTTCCGGAGATTCCTCACGAGGCAGCGCAGGCGGCACTTCACAGTCAGGACTGTGGGGTACAGACTCCAGCGGCTTCGAAATACGACGACCCTTCTTTGCCATTTGACTGTGGAGCAGGTCCGGGATTGAGGAGGCCGAAGCAGATGACCAGCGAGTGGTGTCGCTTCCGGTCTTGAGGGATCGACCACTGCTCTCGTACGAGCCATACGAGCTCGACTTGCGATGCCGACTGCTGCTGCCTGTGCGTGTGCTCTCCGGATCGGAAAGGTACTCTGCAATGGTGCTGTCAAGGACTGGGAAGCACGTCGACGAGCCGCCAGGTGAGTTCTCGACCTCGTCAGCACTCGTGAGGATGAAGGTGGTAGGGTGGGAAGCGCCCACGTGAGATCCATTGACCAGTTCCAGCATTGGCGGTGTCTTGGGCATTTTCGGCGGCACGGAATCGCTGCTTGCACGCCTTGCAGCCAAGAAGCCGCGATGTCCGACCGAGGAACCACGTTTGTGCTGCACGTCAGAAGAATCTGGCGTGCCGACACTTCCCGTGATCCAAGGCTCGGAGCGGCATGCGGCAGGTTGCTCGAGCCAGCCTGACAGTCGCACACCTCCACTGCCTGCGCTGCCTGGTGTGCTTTGGTCCGATAATGGCGGCGAGGCTACAGGCGGCGGTGCCTGCTCGACCTCCTCGTCTTCTTCTCGAAGCGGCGCGGCTAAACTCTCCCAGTCAAAGTCGCACATGGCCTCTGCACCCTGCTCGAAAGCAAAGTCGATGTCATCCTCCCAGTTGGGTTCTTCGAGGATGTCGGTCCTCTTCGATGCCGAGCTAATTGAAGTGCCACATGACTTGGCCGATAACTTGGATTGTACCGACGCCGCTTTCTTCACAGCCATGCTAGGTGGTAGCGGCAACAGACCAGTGCCGCTCTGTCGCGACGCTACCGATCCCTTGGATAGCTGCTTTTTGACCACATGTCCAGGTGGATTGATGGCGTGAGCGGGTGGTGGCCCAGGGAGTGGTGGTAAGGGTTGAGCGGGTGGTCTTCGTTCCGGCAGTCTGGTAATCTTCGCACTGGACAAAGTCTCTGGCGGTGGCGTGGAATCGATCATCATGCTCTTGGATTGCTGTCTCTGGTGCGCGTGGGCACGTGGCGGTCCACGCGTGGCTTGTGGGGAAGCATCAAACGAACCCTGGTTCCTGAGATGATGGATCGAGTGAGCCGCACTACTGGGACTTGGTGAATTGAGTGCTCCCATTGAAGAGTGGTGCTTCGGAGAGCGCAATGGGGATGTGCCGGATTCGAATTGGTCGTGGAATGAATGTGGATTAATTTTCGTATCTCGCGCCTCGTCGAATCTGGTTTCATCCTGACTCTGACGCACTCCAAAGTCGGCTTGAGGCGTTTGAGTTGTTGCTGTAGCTGGGCGTTCCAAGTCAGCGGATTGAGCGACTAAGCGTGCCGTGTCTTGCGCTATGGCGTCTGCAGGCATGTCTTCCAGCGTGTCATGCGGTCTGGCATTCGCAGCCCAGAATTTCTGAGGTAGCTCCTTTTCATCGACGGTGTCTAGTCTGGGAAGATGTCGTCTGGAAGTATGTGTCACATGTTGAAAGTTGAAGGGAGGGGATATGGACGACTTCTTGCGGTGATGATAGTCTGCGAGAGCGGGTTAGAGTGATGAATTGACGCGATGGATTCTGATACTCACAGTCCTTCTCGCTTTTGAACTCCTGAGCTTGCCGTGACGGAGGCCTCTGCTCTTCAGGTCGGAGAGGAGAAGTGAAGGGGATGAGTGCAGTATTGGCTGGCTGCATGCCAGAAGTGTCGATGGTATGACTGTGGCGTGCTCGTCGACTGGTCGGTGGTATCGTCGGGATTGGACCGTTCGCTCCCGAGCTCTTCTTGTTGCCCCCGAACAGAGAGTTGCGAATGCTTCCGAGTGGATCAGTGGTTCGTCGTCGTTGCTCGCCATTGGCGGTGCCTGGTCGTCTGAGTTGAATGTTCCAAGGCTCGATGTGGACGACTCGTGGGTTGGACGTTGCCGGCTGCATTGGCGGACGAGGCCTGTCTTTGGTCGAGGCATCTGAGCTGGAGCGAGCGAAGAAGGATAGTCTCTTGCGGCGCGTGGTGTCTGGAGTATCAGGAGCCTGGTTGGTGGTGTCGGGGGCGTGCTGCATTATTGTTGTGAGGGCGGGAAGTGAGCGCTTGGTATGGGCATGTGCCTCAGGATTGGCGTAGGTGTGCTTGAGGTTCACGTTGGCATGATGGTGAGATTGGAGATGTGGCGCGTCGGTCGGTGGAGCAATAATGGGCGTCGTCATTGCGCGGCGGGCATCGCGTTTGGGCGTTCACGATCAACGGACGCTAGAAGCGGTGGATGCTGAAAGTTCACGGCTGCAGGAGGCTTGCTTATGTGGGCAGTGGGCAGAGCGGAAACGAAGGACACTCGAGGGCGATGGCGCAGAGGCCGTGTGATGACGGTGTTGGTAATCGAGGCAGAGGTCAGAACAGCGCAGCGCAGCGCAGCGCAGCGCAGAGAAATGGCACTGGCACTGGCACTGGCACTGGAACCGATCAGCACTGCACGACATGGGCACGCTGCCGGACGACCGGGGGCGCCTTTGGGTGGCAGGCTGGCAGCTGGCAGCCATGGTGCGCAGGCCTCGTCGCCAGCTGGCTGGGATGATGCCGGTCGCTTGCGCAGGAACGGCCTGCGGAGCTTGAAGGTGGATGTCAGGCCCCGACGCCGAGGCCCGTGGGCCGGTGCGCTTGTCGAGTATGCCGGGGAGCAAATGTGAGAGGTGTCAGCACGCTGTCGTCCCAGCACAATTGGGCGCGTGTCCGAGGGCGTCGAGTAGTGCCACTGCCACACTGCCACTCCAGTCATCACCATACATGCATGCATGGGATTGGACGCTTCTCGCACAGTTCGCAGCACGCGCAAGCCCCTCCAGTTGCCGTGGAGGCGTGGAGTGTGCTCAGAGTGCAGAGTGCAGTGCAGTGCAGTGCAGTGCGTGGTCCAGCCAGGAGAAGCCTGGCTGATTTCGATGCGGTCGTTCATCAAATCCTCATGAAACTCCGCCTGCCATGCATCGGTCGTCGGCCATCGGCCATCGGCCATGCCATGCCATGCGCAAGCGAGGCGGGGCGGGGCCACTGCCGCTGTCCACCTTTCTAGCGTGAGCGTCAAACTTGGGAGGCAGGTCGGCAGAGTGTAGCGTGCGTTGTCTGAGCCTGCGTCGCCCAACCGTTAGACCAGCAAATGCATCACAAACGGTACATGTATTGTTCTTGTCTACTGATGACCGTACGGTATGCGCACAAGAGTCAAGACAGCAGCGTGACGCTTCAGAACTCCCGCATTGGCAAGAATCGCGCCACGGCAGAGGGTGACGCGGCAACGAGAACGAGAACAGGCGAGAGTGAGGGTGAGGCTTGATGAGAGAAGCACAGCGCACATCCTCACTCTCGGGAGCTGAGGCCTGTCCATGGCCAAAGCAAGCCCTAGCCCACCATCTTCACCCTTCACCCTCACGCCGCCCATAGTCCATACAGCACTAGTCGCACCTGCCACTGTGCCATTGTGACAGGAGATTCCAGAACAACGCCTCACCAGTCTCAGCACGAAAGAGAAACCAAACCGAGACTGCCTCCCCCTCTATTCCGAATTCGCCTCCTACTTTCCGATGTCTAGGAGCACAGCATCGAAGAACACCCGGCCCGCCTTTATCGGTCCGTTCAGTGCTGTGCGACCTGTAACCGCAAACAACATCGATAAAGGCGACGGCTCTCGCGTGAATGTGTTGCACGACTTACTGCCCACGAGACCGCGCTGCTAGACGACATATTGCATCTTGTTCATTAAACATTCTCCAAGCTTGGCCGCTCGACATTACCGGTTCAGTCTGCGGTTGGGGCGTAATGCTTTTCTAGACTTCATGTTGTCCACCGCGCCAAACCATGGAAGCGCAGCTCAAGCGCGCATCTGACCGAATTGACATTGACATTGACGTGCAGTTCATGCGCCATTCCCGCACTCGCCATTCTACCTGTTACTTCACCCGCAACGTCGTTCTTTGCCTTGCCTTGCCCTGCCCTACCATTATGATGACATCCTCAAGCACCTGCTGTACGCAGCACACCTCTTTGCTTTCGAGTCCAAATCATGCAGGTGAGCGAGCGGTACCTGACACTAACATTCTCCGCGAACGCACTACGTTTCACAATCATGCGTGCGACCCTCATTATTGTCGCTTGTTTCTAATTCGAGCTTCCAAACTCTTGGTTGACAGTAGACTTGTGTAATCGAGTCCCTGTCTGCAGGTGCTAGAAAAGCTCTTCCCTGTCATCATCAACAACCTTTTGTCGCATCGGAGTCCATATTTTATGCATTGCAACGAATCAGATGACTGAATCCCGCGGAGTATCCACTGACACTCAGATATACGAAGACGCTGTACAATTCAGATGCGTATGCAGCCTTCATCACTCACATGTCAATACGAAAACCTCGCACTGCAACACGCGGACCATGCCAGCTTACGACAGATCTCATTGGAGCCATTCCCACTTGCCATTGGGTCCGTGAACCGGGTCAAAAGCGTCGCAGCAAGAAGTGGACCCGCAAAACCAGGAATCGCACATGATGCCACCCGATAGACACGTGCCAAGCTGTCAACACATTCATCATGCGCTGAAAGCATGCGCGAGTGGCAGAACAAGGTGCGTGCTGCTGTTTCAGAAGAAGGAAATATCAACAACCTTGTTGACAAATTCAATGCCTATCCCTTCGCTACAGTCGATGAAGGCACCAGCCTTCCTAGTCCAACCCCATCGATCTTTTCGAGCTGTGAGGCTCGCACGCATCATCGACTTCTCGGATTCCCTCGGGCACGGCTACAGCGTCTAATCACATCGGAGTGAAAGTGGGTATTCCCCAAACCCTTGCTCCTCATGGATTATAGCGAATAGAAACTTGTTATTCAGCGGTCCCACCCTAGTCACTTTCACTCCGATGTGGTAAGACGCTGTATGGTTCTATCATCTGAATGCCTTATAATGAAACAAGAGGATCTTCAAGAGCGGTAATAATGCTGCCGGCAGTCGAGAGCATATGCTGAAAAGCTTCGTCAAGTCCACCAAACGACATCTCTTCTATGCTCACAGATTTCCTAGCTAACTTACGTGCTAACCAAGCCAACCCTGCCACTAGAATTGCGTCTTGCAGTGTTTCACAATTCTTGCGACTCGTACTCTTATTTGAAAAAAAAGGCTGCAAAAGTGTCCTGTAGCTTCAGCGCAAGAAGATTTACTTCCCTCCGAACGAATGTACCATCGCATTGGGTCTCACAGCGCACGTGTTTCCGCATTGCTCACTGGCTGGCTGCAGAACTCTCACTGGACGAGCAAGCATGAAAAGTCCTGCGCATACATATCTACACCCTGTACATTCTCTATGCACCTACGAACGAACGTCCCAACCACATCTATGGTATAGCACAGTAGTCTCCGACGCTAGTTGAAAAGCTGAAAGCTGATGTTGCTGTGCAGAAGTTGTAGTGAAACTTTTTACAAGTCACGGAAGCTTCACGATTCACGCCTTGCATTAGTTCTAAGTTACGCAGGATGTCCCCGTCAACTTCCACCTCCACCCGCACAGGCGCACCCTCGCCACTTCCCCGAGCCCCAGCTACCCGCCCGAGCCCCAGTAGATATACCAATATAGAATCGGCCTGAATGAGATTACGTGGCGTTTCCACCTATTACATATCATATCCATTCTTGGTTAGTAGCGCGGAGCGCGTTACCTAGGAGGCTAGGAAGTCGCGCCTACACTACTAGTACTAGTAGTAACAACAACAACAATAGTCGCTTATATAGCTAACAGGACGGCTACTTTACTACTAGGTGCTGCAACAACAGCACTATTAGTTTACTTAGCAGTAGTATTATATACAGTAGTAGGCTAGTTAGTAAATAAGGGACTAATATAAGCTAGCATATATAGCATTACGTAGCTACAAGGCTGTAGGTCGTAATCCGTTTAGACCTAAGTAGATAGCAACTAATAACACCTTAAATTTTGCTATACTACTAGTTTACTAACAAACTTTAGCTTTATAGCTAGCAGCAGTATAGAAGTAGTTGCCCGGTCGGTAGTAGTTACGGGGATCCGGAAATCGCTTTCCTACGCGATTTTATTAGGAACAGCGGATTCTATAATCTACTATATTACTAGGGCTCGGGCGGGTAGCTAAGGCTCGGGGAAGTAGCGAGGTAGGCGTACACTTAAGGGCGTGTTTACTTAGGGCAGGAATAGGTTTTCCTATTAGGAATAGGAATTTAGAAAACCGAGGGTCGGAATACTAAAAACCTAGGTTAAAAGACTGTTTTATTTTTAGCCGCTTTCAACCCTATAAAAAGTAGGTATAGAAAAAACTAGGTTTTTCCGGATAGACCTATCGTTCTAGGTAGTGCGAGGACGAGAACGCTCGGACGACGCTTAGATAGCGAGGTAAAGTATAAAAAGTAGGAATTTGTAGGTTTTTAAAGTAAACGCTTCGGGTTTTTAAGAACAGGTTTAGAAAAAACCTGTAGGAATAGGAAAACCGACCTCGAGTAAACGCGCCCTAACTCTTCGCCTCCGCCTTACTAGTTATTGTACTACTCTAGTTGGAATAGTATGGTATGCATGTTACTAACACGAACATATATCCATCCTGATTGGCCTTTACACTCAATTTCTCTCTCTCTCTCTCTCTCTCTCCCCCCCCCCCCCCCCCACGGTGCGGGCCGGTCCGCTCCTGCCAGTACGGATAATCAGGTGAGGTCATCAGGGACTGGACTCGATCACGCATATTTATAATTTTGGGCTTTGGCCAGGTCAGGCTCTTGAACCGAAGTCTAGGACCTTTCCTTTCTTCGAGTCGTGTAAGTTAACTTACGTCAGACACGATTCAGAGACAATATCTAGACTTTCGATCTTGATGTTCGGGCTGTGGTTGTCGTGATCAGAAGGCATGACGACATATGGTATGGTATTGGTTCAATGTTTCTTTGCATTGAACGCGTACACTACTGTCTGGCGGTGCCGCAGCTTTGTATCCTCTCAGCACGACATGATGTGATTCTTGATGCATGTTACAGCTCTAGCTCCAGGAACATGGCGCGAGACACTACTCAACGAAGTACAGTACACGACTACACAGATACGGTATCGACCAGGTCAGACAGCCAGCATGACTGCCGCTGTACCACGTAACCACATCGGCCACACACACACACACCCTCGGATGAATCATCTTCGCCGCCGAACCGGGTTACTCTTCGACATCCGCACCAAGCCTTGGCACTGGACTGTGTCTCGGCGCTGGAGCTCTACGCAGACAGCAAAGGCATACAAAGCGATCTCTACCGCAGTAATCGCGCCGCATTTCGCAGACCGACTGCCCTCTGTCGAACAAGCGTAATACCGAACGCCAACAAGGATTGTAAGAAGAGCAGAAGAACATTTGGTCGTTCTCAAATCGCCCACCGAGCACGACTACACAGCGCATTGGCACATCGGAGTGAAAGGCACTAAAGAAACCCCCCAATCAAGCCTGGATGTTTCAAAGAAAATTCGCAACGAATCAGAAATTTCATCAACTCTTTGGGCCGCTACCTAGTGTCTTTCACTCCGATGCATCAAGAGCGCGTTGGCACATCGGAGTGGAAGCACTGAAATTCTCCAATCCTGGATTTCTATGGTTCGCAGCGAATCAGAAATTTCATCTCAACTAACTCTTCGAGCCGCTAGTTGTCTACATGTACTTTCACCCCGGTGTGTACTGTATGTACATGTACCGTAGAAAACGTAATCCTTCGCACTGGACGCTGCGAGAAAGCGGCGCGGCCTTTCGCCTAGCGCTCGCATGTGAATGTGTAAAGGATGCCCTGCCCTGCCCTGCTAGCGAGATGCGGCTCACGCCCGTCGCCCGGCGGCTGCGCTGTGCATACTGTCAATCGGTAACTGCAGGTTCGAATTTCACGGCAAGCTAATCAATCAAGTTGAGCCCTTTTGCGGCACAGCTCGAAAAATGCCTCAGATCTAGAATATCGAATGGGAAGACACGTCTTATTGGAAATTCTAACGCGTACGACCACGGGCTGTGCGATACTGGATAGTGTTATCATTATACCTGAGTTACGATCGGAGTGAAAGCGCTAAATTCCCTAATCCTGGACTTCATGGTTCGTAACAAATCAGAAATCTCAGATTATACGGGCCGCTGGTATCCACTGTCACTCCGATGTGCGTTGACGCTGTATATTTTATTAGGACCCGCCACGAGGCAGACCGTCCTTGGCGTTAAGCAACCAGTCTTTGGAGTAGTAAATAGATGTGCTGCTGAATATCTGCTTCAGACAGATCTTAGGAACTGCACCATCATCAATCCAGAAATCACAGGATTCCGCTTTCTTCCTCTTCATCTCCACTCATAAGTCAAACAAAAAGTGCCGACGGCCAAAATCGATCTCCCTCTAGGATTTTCGAAATAGTCATTCATCATCAAGCAGGCAAGCAAGCAAGCCGGCTCATCTGCCCTCACCCATCAGCTTGTATGTATGTACATATGTAGATAGTATAATTGGTAAAAAATCCAAGACGCACATCACAGGGGAAAAGACAGGTGAGAGGTGCATAGAATAGAAATTGACTTTTTGTAGGGCTGGCCTCAATCGATGGCTCGCGATTTTTGCTGCAAGGGAGGGCTGGTCGTGTGTGTCTACCGGTTTTTGAGGGCCTTGTTTGAGTTGTTATTATTATTATCGAGGGAGGACTTGAGGACTTGAGGAGGAGAATGATATGCCTCGTGGTTAATAATGAAATGTGTCGCTCTACAATTCGTGTGATTTGAGAAACGAGCGGCGATGTCAGGTAGAACTAGAACTCAAGAATCTGTGAAAGAAAAAATAAAAAGACCCCATCGGCTCTGATGATCGTAACGAGACCTCATCTCATTATTAGGAACTTCCTCTCCTCTCCTCTCTAGCAAAAAAATATCCGATCTTTTCTACCCTCCTCTACCAATCACACAACCCCCTCCGCAAAAACTTGCCTCCTCTTCTACTAGAATTTCCCAGCTCTGTGAGTGGTCACACTCCCATCCCCGCCAACATTATTACCAGCTAGATGCCTGTCCTTCGGCAGTGAGTGTTAAAAGTCCGTCGAGGGACTCGATCCGGCTTTTTTACTTCGATGAATTCAGAGATCGTGTATGTACACGAAAAGAAAGGCTTTCGAAGTTGAATTCAACAAGAATCGTAGATTTACTTCTTCTTGTTCTTTGAGTGTGCAGTCTAGATCACAAATGGGGGATTTTTTTTTTCTGATTTTGTTGGAGCGGGCGGGTGATGATGATAACGAGGAACGGTACCTACTTACTTACGTTCGGCAAGTACATATGTACAGCGTCTCTACACTTCGGAGTGAAAGTGACTAGGGCCGGACCGCTGAATAACAAGTGACTATTCGCTGTAATCCTTGCTTCTTAGGGATTTGGTGAATACCCAGTATGTAGGACTACATGTCACATGTACCTACCAACCTACTAAACCCATTCGCGGCAGTGCAAATTTCCAGAATGAGGGCGTATGTGCAGGCTTTCGTCGTCGTTGTTCGGTTGACCTTGGCGAAATTTGTAGTATGTATGTACATGTATATGTATCTTGTGACGAAACATTTTGAGTTGAGTTGCGGTGAAGAAGAAGCTCAAGCTTCAGTGATGAGATCGTGAAGTTTCGAAGTGAAGGATCCGTATGTTCAGGTCCGGACGAAGGAAGCCTTTCTTCTTCTTTCATGGCCCTAGAAAGAGTTTCTTTCGCCACATGTGATGTGAGTGACGATAGGACTTGCCGAAAGTAATGGCCTGAGATGTCTCGATCTTCGAGCGATAGGGTTTTAGAATTTTTTTCTGTTTTTGGCGCCTGCTATTCGATGCGGCATCGACAGGCTTTGTGCGGGCAGACTCCTCTCCAAATCCCAGGATTTCTGAGCGCTCGCAGTACTTTACTGCTGCCAATAATCGTGCGAGAAAGTCCATGAGGGATCTGCCTGGTACCGTGCATCGAACCAGGACACTTGAATTTTGATGCCCCATCTCCGATAATAGCCCTGTGATCATCACGAGGCAGATTCCAAGGACGTTGATGATGAAGCTGGAAGAATCTGTACGTCTCATGCGCTGATCGCCGGGCCTTCAAGTACTGCTCATTCCACTCAGCTTTCGCAAGGGCGCTTGGGTGTTTTTGCTTCGCGACTTGTAGACCGCAGTCATCAGATGATAGCGAACTAGTGTTGTGCCTCGAGCTCCAACTGATTGCCAGGCAGTGGTGCTGAGCTGTTGTCCAAGATATACTGTCGTGCAAGCAGGGCAGCACTTCTCTATGCTTCAAGGAGCAATCTCACTTGGTTGCCATTCAACGCGTTTTGTATGCGCTTGGCGCTGATTCAAGGAAACAGCAGCACATCCTTCCGTCTTTTGCACGCAGCCTATAACGAAATCTAGCTCATGCGGGTACCAAAAAGTGTAGTGCTCATGCCCTCCTTTGGCCTTGGTGGTACGAACTGTTCGATTTGATGACGCCCGAAATATGGGATCTTGAGTAGAGCCTAGCCGGAAGTGATATTGGGGGCCCAAGTCGCAACGTTCATCATATACTATGGGCATTTGCTATTGCTGCCTGCTGACCGAATGGATGTCTCGTTGTTGAAAGGCAGGTGGCCGGGAAAAGTCCTTTACACTTTGATTGCCGTAGTAGCATGCGCGTAGTCCAACGTCATGGCGTGGTTGCGGATTCAACAAGTTCGCAAATCTGCCCAGCCTCCCACAGATCTGATATGCTGTTCCGATCGAAGAAGGAGCTCAACGAGAGGCCCTGACTAAGTCGTCTCTTATACGAGAGTTGACTCCGAGATGTCGATCTGAATGAGTACGAATGTGGAGCAGTGTGGTGGTCCTTTCGCCAATACACTTGTGGCTGTCGAACGGACATTCCGCAGTGGTCAATTTCACAGCTGATTGGCATCGCCCGAATGTAGAAGTCGTACCACTGCAATAGATCGAAGCAAAAAGGTTGCCTGCAGCAAGCTGGAAGGATCGGCCAGCATCGATCATTGTTTCATGAAGTTGTGCTTCCGCATAGACTCATCAGAGCTCACTTGGAAGTCATCGCTTTCGAGATCGCTGCATACGTTCGAATTGTTGATGTGGTTCGGGTTTCTACTGGCAGCTCCAGCAACCAACTACTCAAATTGACAGGATTGCTAGCATCACAGATGCCATCATCGATGCTCGAAACTGAGGCAGGTATCAGATGAGCACGAAAGAGTATCGCGACGAATAGTGTGAAGGCCGTGCTGTGCATACCTGATAGCTTTGCAGTGCGGTCCACTCCCACATGCCGAATTTCGCTTGCAGGTGGGTTCAGTGATTCCGCAGACCACAGTGAAATGCAGCTCTGAGAGCATTCATAAGTGCGAGTTAGAAGCTATGCCGCAGGCGAGCTGCCACTCTGACCCTCGTATCCCGCAATTGCATTCCCCAGTGTGGCCTTTGTGACCTGTCCCTGTCATGGCCCAAGCGTATCAAACATGAGAGATCGCATGCCAACCAGCCAAAGGTTTTTCAGGTTCGAATGAAGTAGGTACAGGTCGGCATCGCCCAAAAGATCGACTGGTGAAGGAACAGCTGAATGTAAGAATATCTGGAGTAGTGTCTGCCTCCTTCCGTTGCCCATATCGCCATTGCTTCGTCCGGTCTGATATCCTCGGTGCCCACGACTTCTGTTCGGACGTTCACTGCTTCTCAAGTTGAGCCAGCAATGACTAGTCTTAGGGATTTCTGCACAGATGGCTCAGGAGAGGTACTCTTCGAGCTTGTGTATAGCGCCCGTTCTCCTCTCACTCAACACTAATAGCATGTGGAGTAGGATTTCTGCCAGAGTAGAACACATATGCTCTAGCAATTCCAGCAGGCCAATTTTGTCGACGACCGCGATCATCACTTCTAGGTAGGACGCCGGAACAGGCATGTCCGAGGAAGGTGAGACCAGTACCAGAAGTCTCTCGACGATGAATTCTACTTCGCGAACGGGTGACCACATTCGCACGCAGCGCACTGCGGTATTCTCAATACCGTGGGTCAGCGTTCCCCTGTCGCGCTTGTTGCGAGCCCTCCTCTTCCGCGCCCCTCAATGTTCGCTGTTGTCCGCACACGGTTCTAAGTGAAGATTGTGGCTACTACGCCGATTGTGCTTTCATCTTGCTTCTCGAAGTACCTTGTGCATCACGCGCAGATAGTACAAGCAATAAAATAAGATCGCGCCCTTGCAATCTTCCTCACATCGCCTCAACCACACTAAAATTCCGAAAGAGGAAATGACTCCGACGATACCATGTCGCCGATGTAACGATAGCAGAAGGCCGACATATGCAGGTGTACCTTCCAGAAGAGTCGGGGCAGCCACGTGCGGCAGTATTTGGGCTCGAGGGATGCTTGGAATTGCTTTCGATAATCTCGGGGCCGTGAATCGAAGCGGCAACGGACGACGACGACTGCTGCGATGCCTCGAGAATGCCGCGGCGAGTGACTCTTGCTTGTTATGGAGCTTGCGTGCAGTGGCGACTTGACATCGCCAGGCTGAGATGTACAAAGTTTGACACGTACTACGCAGTCTTGGGGTTAAATCTACGTTGTGCAGTCATCGGCCTGTGACGGAAGCAAAGCTTCAAACCCTGCTCTCGAGAAAGCATGCCGCAACGCATTCCCTTCTTTACAGCTCATTCCGCAAAATCTGTCCAGCCTGTCCAACAAGGCCGGCGTAAGTGCTCCAAAGTACGCCCTTGAGCACCGACTCGCCCTCGCTTTCTGACCAGTGCCCAGCCTTGACCAGCTTCTCCTTCCAGTAACTTTTCTGATGTGGTTCGAGCTCGTCCCAGTGTTTAGCTTCGGTATCCTTCGACAGATACTCTTCTTTATCAGGATGCACAGCAACAGTGACTCCTTCACCTTCAGGTAAATCCCGAACAACAACAGCCGTAGTCGCAGCATCCTCGGGCGAGCCATGATGTTCTGCAATAATGTTCTTGAGGTTTGCGACAGGGATTGCTGATTCTACGGCTTCGGTCACTTTCGAGAGTCGACCATATGCAGCCATTGCAGGTTGGTCGAGAAAGCTGCGAACGTTCTGAGGTAAGAAGCCAAACACGCCGACATTGGTGTCGTCAGAGAAGCCGCTCGACGCAAAGGATTGGAACAGGAATGCTGTGACGAGAACACAAAAAGAGATGACAAAGATGTATGCCCATTTCCAGAAAGCTTCATCTTTCGGATGACTGAGCACATATCGGGAGTCTTTGTTCTTAGGTTCGAGGGGCGACAGTGGGAAGGTGTCGATGACAACGGTGTTACCGAAGCTGACGGAAGCAAGTCGAATATATTGAGGTCCTGGATGGTTAGGTCGTTGTTGTGGTAAAGGTTCGCCATTGGGCCCAGTTGTCGGTAGTGTTGCGGGATCGACTGCGCGAACAGGTGAGTGGAATGGCGTCCAGGTTAATTTCGTCATTTGGTTTTCGTGCACATCCTTCAAGGACATGAACGATCGCAGGGTCGAGAAAGTGTCGGTAGCTGCCTGGTAGTTGATGGTAAAGATCTCAATGCTAATGTCTTGGCCGGCAACGGCTACAGCAAATTGCTGATTGCCATTGCTATCAGGGTCGAGCGCGCAGACGTCTATCGCTGAGGCTTGCTTGACACGAGAGGGCAAGGTCTTGGTCGACATTTCGAGAGCCGGTCCTGTGGGATACAAGTGATAGACTCTGAGCTCCGCTCCGCTTTTGCTAGGCTTGTTGACCAGCGCAATGACATTTTCCGCGTTCAGGAAGCGGACAGCTCTGAACTTGGGCCGACTCTTGACTTTCTCGAAAGAGTCCGAAGCTGGCATTTGATACACTCTTCGGGGCCCATTTGGTCGCTTTTCGACCTTTCTCTTCGCGAAGTCGTACTTGTAAGTCTGTTCATGGACGCTATCATCGTCGCACCAGACGAGACTGAATTCATTTTGGTCGGGTTGAGCGATATCAAGATCTGCTGCTTCGTCCTTGCCCGCCAGAGGTATTCTTGTAATTATATCCTTGTCTTCAGGGACCTGGACTGTTGCGTTGAACACAATGATCTCGTTCTCTTGAGCCAGGCCAGACGCAATCGCACCTATGCGCTTAGCCGGTACATCTCGCTTCTGAACAGGCGACAGGCGCAGCAATCTTTGATACGATTCCTTCTTTGGCGCGGACGATGGCTTGAAGAGGTTCCTCTTACCAAGCAGCTTGATCTCGCCCTTGTCATCACTTGCTGTCTCGCCTGTCTTCTGCTTCTTACGCGGTGGATATCGAATGGCAAAAGATCGGAAGTGTTCATTCTTGTTCGCATCTTGTTGAGCCTGAGACGAGTTGATGCCCGCAAAGGTGATCAAGCCATCCTTAGTAGCAAGACTAGCCAGAGACTGTGGAGAATCTTCTTCGCGAGGGAGGTCGATCTCGGTTGCGACTTTGATGGTTGCTCGATTGTTGACATCAAGTACAGACTTCCCTGTATCAGCACTGGCTCGAGCGCATTTCCAAATTCTTCACCATTCACATACAATCTTGTTTGGCACACCAGTCTTGCTTTCTCCGCCGCCTCCAGCTACTAGCAGAAATCCACGATTATAGGGATCCCAATCTGCGGCGAAGATGGGATACTCGAGCTTGTGCTTGGCGTAGGAAACGTCGGAATTGGATATGTTAGGCATGGTCGGTGATGATTCGTAGCACTCGTGTGGAGCGCTGGAGGATTCTATATACAGGTTGTGTAGGGTTAGGGTATGGAAGACGTGTCAGGAGTGAATGTTGCGAGTTTCCATGTGACGGAAGCGTAGACGGACTTGCTGATGTCAGAGCTTTGATTGGCTTGGCGGAAAGCTTCAAAGAAATTCTTGGACGTCCCATCTTCCGCTTCCGCTTCCCACTATCCACACAACGACGGTCTTCGATGTAGTGCTGGCGAGTGCGGTGCGGCGAAATGGCCACTACGCTCGAGCTTCAGCACACCGAGAAGGACACACCTTACTCTGAGGATGACCTGACAGACGAGCAGATCGAGGAGTTACTGGCGCGTGCCACCGCACGACTGCAGGAAAAGGAAAAGGCCAAAGACAAGCAGCTAAGCAAGCACACCGAGCAGAGTCTGAACTTTCCCAAACTGGATGCGGGCCATCTTGAGAAGCCATACGTGTCTACAAAGGGCGACGTGGCCACGATAGACTCCTCACGACTGCTGGACCAGAAACAGCGCAAGAAGGCAGAAGGCACCAGGAAGGTCGAAGATCCACTTTCTGCTAGGAAGGCCGCCGACGAGGTACGTGTGACAAATTTCGCATCGCATCGCATTGGCTATGAGGAAATTTATCCCAAATTCTCCTTGAGCAGAGTCCAGGCGCCGTTTTGGTTGCCTTTCTGCACTACTGAGAGCTGCTTCACGCAAAATTCATAGTTACTCTGAGCCAACATCTCTGCACCAGCCTTATTATGATCTACATCTGTTAGGCACACGCTGACATGCATGCAGAAGCGCAAAGCCACAGCTGGCAGCGACTGGTTCAACTTACCAAAGACCGACCTTACTCCCGAGCTCAAGCGTGAGTTTCAACTGATCAAGATGCGTAATGTGCTCGATCCGCATCGTCACTACAAGAAGGAAGGCGGTAAGATGAAGGCGCCAGAGTACAGCCAAGTTGGCACAATCATCGAAGGTCCTACGGAATTCTTCAGTGGCCGTATCGAGAACAAGAAGAGGAAGAGGACACTTGTGGAGGAAGTCCTTGCTGGCGAGCAGGAGACTCATCGCTTCAAGAACAAGTACGCCCAGCTGCAAGAGAAGAAAACAAGTGGAAAGAAGGCATTCTACAAGGCGCTCAAAGAGAAGAGGAAGGGTGGCATCAAGAAGGCATCAAAGGGCTGAAGCATTTCTGCTCCCAGAATGGAAGCCGGAACATGCGTCAATGGAGCCAACATCTGATGATCTGGTGCATGCGCTGCATACTGCGCTGACACGCGGACGATCCGACAGGCACTTTATAACGGAAACGACCAGATCTTTACACGGATGTTGCCAAAGCCAGGACAGATATGCAACGGTGGCTCAAGCATGCTACCACCACCAAGGCAAAGCCGCAAATCCAAATGAACGTCTACTAAGGATCGCTGTCTGGCGCATGATGCTTCGACATTTGAAGAAGCAGAAGTTTGCCTCAGCCTTGTCCATGTCAGTATCGATCGGAAGTCTCCGCGCGCACGATACAAAAGTGCCAATGCCGGCGTGGGCAGAAGCTGAACGAGAGGTTGAAAAGTCTGGTTGGCCAAGTAGAAGACGGAGTACTCAGTGGCACTGAACAGCAGCAGAGCCGGAAGACAACGGAGATTGCAGCGAGAATGTTAGTGGAGAAGCGAGGCTCCAAATCAGTCCACGTAGGAATTTACCACGCTGGGGCTTGCGTGATAATGTGAGAATCCACCCTGGGGATTACAGACAATGCTTAGAGAGAATGCACATCGCGGCGGGAAGACTGACACTCGCCTGTAATGTCCCATTTGATCACACGCGGGCCTTCCAGACCTCACAGCTCCGATACAATGCGCAACACCAGACTCTGCATCTCCAACGCTGCCAGTCTGCCCTCTTCCAGCACTTCTGCGTGATTAGCCATGCCCTTCTGCAAATACTGATCAAGCTCCTCGCGGGTCAAGCCTTGTAGCTCCGGGTCATCTGCTCGTACCGTTGGCTCCAAGACGGATTTATTGGTGACCAAGCTGAAAGCCAGTACTCGCATTCCAGAATGTCGAGCAGTCACGATCTCCGGCACTGTAGACATGCCCACGAGATCAGCGCCCAGGTTTCGAAGCATGCGACATTCGGCTCTGGTCTCATAAGTCGGTCCAGCCACGAACGCATACACGCCCTCATGCAGTCTTCGATTGCTTGGCTTTTGCTGCCGAAGCTCTTTCCAGCTTCGATGCGCTAGTTGACGAAGATGGATATCGTAGGCATCACTGAGAGGTGGAAACCTTGTACCGAACTCTTCAAGATTGGGTCCACGCAAAGGATGGAACCCAGCGAGTCCTGCTAAGTTGAGGTGGTCATTGAGGCACACGAGATCGCCGACATTATATCCCGGATTTAATGCTCCAGCAGCGTTGGTCAGAATGATGGTCTCCACGCCCAGAATCTTGCAGACACGGGTAGCGAAGGTGGCATCCTCCATTGAATGGCCTTCATAGAAGCTTGGTTGTCGTTAGTAGAAGCGAGATTGATAGTCAGGAGATAGCTCACTGTGCTCGACCCACAAGCAAGACTACTGGTACTTGCTGCTGACCCATGGTGCCGAATATGAGTTTACCTTCATGTCCAGGTACTGCAAAAGAGGAAAGCTTAGCCACTTACCTTCCAGAAGTCTCACTATCGTGGACAGACGGCATGGGTCATATCGAACTCACCTGTGCTCAGAGGAAAGTTAGGCACATCTTTATAGTCCCAAGTCTCAGTCCCTTCATTGACAGTCTGTGCCAAGCCTCCGAGACCAGAACCGCATACGATCGCAACTCGTGGTCTCTTCAGATGCTCTGGCAACTTCGCTCGTACGAAATCTACTGTCTCTGTAGCACGCTCAAAGATTGAGGCCGCCATTTCGTCATGGGCGGAGTTGAATGTATGGTGTAAATGACTGAAACTGTGGTAGAGGCCGGCCAAGTGGTGAAGAGTTTCCATTCGATATTAGCCGATGCAAGTGAGCAGGTCAAGTGTCTCATACGATGGTCGATTGACACTTGCTTGGCCTATGTGATCTTGGCTTGTTGTTGTCGTAGAAAGAGGCGAGCTCCGGAAGAGCAAGGTCAAGGGGCAGAAGTCGATGAGGCTTGGCACTGCCGAGCTCCGCAAGACATCGACTGTAATGCAGCATCAACAATCATACTGCTCTATCGATCATGGCGACTCCATCATATGCGCGCTCTCTAGCGAGCTCTGTGAAGCGATTACGGGTATATGAGTCTCCTTTAGAAAGTTGAAATTACAACTAACACTTCCCAGCTCTCACCTACTACAGTACGAGCAACCCAATGCCAGACACGATGTATACAGCAATCATCACGCCCAGCCGCATCAGTATCGTCAAGCCTCGAGGCAGACCTTGCAAATCTGCGCCTCCCTAAGGCCGTTCAGGCAACATATCTCAACCCTTTAAAGCGGAGCAGAGCAAAAGGATATCGAGACCCAGCATGCGAACTGCACCTCCATTCGTACAGTGTACGAAACTTGGAAATGTTCGCCGACTTCGCTGTACGATCAGCATATTTCCTTAACCTTTGCGCACGCGGACCATCGCCTTTACCCAGAAAGACCGAACGATGGACTGTACCGAGATCGAACTTCGTCCACAAGAAATCGCAAGAGAACTTCGAGCGAATTACGATGAAGCGTAAGATCACCATTCTCAATGGTCATCCGGATACCGTGGCTATATGGCTGGCCTTCTTGAGAAGACATCAATACTACGGCATTGGAATGAAAGCCAACATATATGAGCACGGGGATCTTGATGTAGCTCAGGATCTGGACAAGGAGGCCGAGCGCCTGGGAAAGATTCTAGGAGAGAAGAAGCTGCTACCGGAGCCATCGAAGCGTGAGGAGATGCATGGTCCTATGAACAGCACTTCTGTGCTTGACGAATCATTCAAGGCGCAGTGGGGAGCATATGCGGCGATGGGAGGAGCCCCTGGTGCTAGTAGCGCTTTGCAGAGAATTGATATGGTCAAGCTTCCTCCCCCTGGAGCGAAGAAAGCTGTTGGGTACAGTCGGGCACGAGGACATGAGAAGGCAGTGTACAAAAGTCAGTAAGCGAAGCAATACTTGATACCCGTTATGGACACAAAGATCCATCAAAGTTCTGCACTCTGCATTTTATCACTCCGCAGATCACACACACTACCTCTGGCATTCCCACAGACATTTCGCCGACACTTAATCGGGCCTACCGATTAAGGTAATATTTGCCGCTTAAGATTCGCGAGGCTAGCGAAACGCATCGATTAATGCCTCTCTGTGCTTTATGCACGGGCGAGTCTCCCGTATTATGTTTATCCACATAATTGAACTTCTCATTGAACTCGTCCCAGTCATTCCCGCCTATCGCTCTCTCAGTGCTGGTGACAGATATATCTAGTCTCTTCCTTCCGGATTTGAACCCAATGAATCTCACAAAGCCGTGTGCAGGGTGCCTGCACTGTCAATATCTGTATCGAATGCGCCAATCTCAAATCGCCGCAAAGTACTTTGGCTATTGCAAATCACTTTGACTGGATCCGTTATTTTGACAGAGGATCCGGTGCTTTGGAGGTCAATATATACCAACCCGATGGGAGGACCGATCGCCAGTATGGGTATGAGATACGGCGATTTTCTCGAAGGTTTAGGTCTGATAGGAAAGTAATAGTCTTCGAGGGCAAGTCCTATGTGTGGCGACGAGCCGAGGTTCTCAAGTATCGATAGTACGAATTTGGGATCTGGTGTTGTGTATTTGAGACCATTTTCTTCACACGAAGCATTGGATGACTATACATCTCGTGAGAACCTCTAAGCAGCCGTAGCTTACTTACCTCCTTGCCCAAATAACTTAAAGCGATCGATCGAGGAAAGCGTGATTTCGCTAATGTTCTTTAAAGCTTTGCTTCTCGTAGTGAGAGCGCGTAGACCCTAAAGTTGTATTGGACACAACAGAACTTTTTTGAACCAACTTGGAGGAAGTGAGGTCGGAAGTGGACCATCAAAGCTTCATTCAAAACTTGACTAGTGACGGATGACTCCACCTCGTGCGCACAGGTCATATCCATCTCGACACAACACCCTCCTACAAGTCCCACCGGCCCTCAGCGCCCTTACACTCCTTCAAATGTACCACTAGCTCCCGTCTGCCACAATGTCCAAATTCGAACTCCCAACAGCAACCCCATCCTCCGCCTCCGCACTCTCAACTCCGGCGGAACCCAGACAAAGCACATCATCATACAACAATTCCGACGACGACGATGACGACGACCTTCCCTACCCAACCGAACTGCCTCGCAGCGACTTCCTCTCCCCAAATTTCGACGCCTCAACATACCTATCCACAGTCGCACGAAACCGTCACCAAACTTTAGAAGACTTACGCTCAGATCTACGCCAAAGAAGCCAATTACTAAATAAAGAGCTTGTCGAATTAGTCAATGGCAACTACGAAGAATTCTTGAGTTTGGGCTCGGATTTGAGGGATGGGGAGGAGAAAGTTGAAGGTGTAAGAGTAGGAGTCTTAGGGTTTGAGAGGGAGGTTAATGGAATTAAAGCTGTTGTGAACGAGAGGAAGGAGGAAGTGAGGGGTTTGTTGGAGGAGAAGAAAGAGATTAGGAGGGAGGTCGCGTTGGGAAGGGCGTTGATTGAGGTTAGTGAGAGGTTGGGGGAGGTGGAGAGGGATTTGGGAATTACGGTTGAAGGAGATGAAGTGGACGATGAGGTCGATGACGAGGCTGAGGATGAGAGGCATGTTGTTGAGGGGTTGGAGTTGGGCAAGTTGAGGAGGTTTACGATGCAGTATTTGTTGATCGGGAAGATGGTGGAGAGGATTGGGGCTGAGCATCCGTTCCTCGTGAAACAGAGAGGTAGAATGGAGGAGATTCGCAAGACGATATTACTGGATCTTGCGGCGAGTCTCAGGCAGGCGAGGAATGAGAAGAAGTCGCAAGCAGCTTTGGCTTTGATGAAGATCTATGCGGATCTGGATGCCGAGGCGGAGAGTGTCAAGGTCCTGAAAGGCGGATGAGGCATTTTCTGCGGGACTTCGCGCTTGAACACTTAATATCAATACAATGACGGCGAATGAAGACGACTGTCTGCAGGTCTCGTGTGGCTTGGCAAACAAGATCCGGAATGGGGTCCCGATACCCTGCCAGCGCTTCCATGAACTCCACGTATATCCTCGAATAACGAGTGGCCCAGAGCCTTTGACATCGCCACATATACACAAAAACGATGGACTAGAAGAGTCCAAAAGCAAGTCATGCACAAGCGTCGGGCGCCTCGAGCACAGGGATAATGAATCTCAAAATCGCGAGACAGTTTTGCAGTGGGCGATATTTGCGCAAGTACAGTCATGTTCAGCAATCTTGGCAATCTACACAGATGTCAGGATACAGGAGAGCGTAACTCGGAGGAAAACAATTGAGTCATCATGCCTGGCGAATTCGCATTTGATGTGCCTCACAAATGATGATCAAGCATGTGAATAGCTCCTCTTTTGCGCATGGAGGTTACCCGTCTAGATCAAGTCCATATCGTTGGATGAGTACATCAAGTCAAATCCGATCCCCAAGCCTGAAGACCTCACCTCGCTGCCATCTGTCGTACGCTGTTCCGAGATCTGGAATAAGCTAGCTCATCAGACCAGCAAAAGACATTGTCGAAACGCACCGTGAACTGTCTTGTTTGATCAACCATGCGCTGTTACATTCCGGAGCCATTGCCCGGTAGTCCTAAGTTAAGTTCCGGTGTCTCATGATCCTCTGGACGATGACCGAACGTCCAGAGTACATGTCGCGGCAGACTTGTGAGAGAGAGAGACAGTCGCAAGCTGCCGCCGAGTTCAAGATCAAATGGGACGACATCATTGTTGCTTACTGCACGAGTATAGATAGTGCTGTCTACGATCTTCACATCAAGGCCTTTATCAACAAAAAGCAAATGCAATGGCTCTTTGATGAGACCACCCTGCGAGTATTTCGAGAAATCGATGCACAAGGTATAGCAGAATGGGAAGCTGATCGAAAAAAACATAGGGGCTCCAAGGACCGGAGATCTGGGAGAAAGTATATTCTGTCCTGGCTTGCGTCGTTGACGAGAGGAAACGAGAATTTTCTGTTCGATCGGATCACGCCTCAACAGGACCTTCTTTATCAAGTCCAAGAAGGGCTGAATGGACAAATGAGAATCCTAGTACCTACCATCCTCACAATTAAAAAAAAATCCCCGAGAGAAATCTAACATGGAAAAAAACCATCACATACCACAACCCCCCCCCCCAATTCCTAAATAAAAATCGGATCCAACCACCTCCCAACGACCCAAACACACCCATTCTCCACACAAACCCTCTTCTCAACCCGCGCATTCCCCGCCCGATCGCCTTTGACAGAAATATTAAACCCATCAACCGACCTCACAACCCCAGCCTTCTGATCCCAAGTCCCTAACCCATGCCCCAACAAAAACGTCGTAGCCCCGAAATTGCTCGGCTCTGCGGCTTTCTCTCCAGCAGCAGCGGGGAGAATGTCGAAAGCTGCGTTGTTGGGGGCGAGGTATACAGTCTGCTGATTCACATCAGGTGCGTTTGAACGTAGGGACAGTCGAGTCAGGAAATCGGGATAGACTTTTTCGTACAAAGAATTCAATTCCGAGAGACTGGGTTCGGAGTTTTTCAAAACTGTATCCATCGTACCAGACTGCTTCGTGATCTGTGGTAGAGAATCCGATTTCGAGGCATCGGTACCAAAATACGTGACGAATTCATCGAGGAGGTTGTCGATTTTGAAGACGGCGCCGTTGGAGGCTTGGAGACGGATGGGTTGGCCGGTTTCGTCTTTGATTAGGTTTGCTTGGTTGTGGATGGGGACGTCGGTTTTCGTGAGGCCTGGATTGCTTTGGATGCCGAAAGAGGCGTCGAATTGGATGCTGAAACCTCCGACGAATCTGATGACTTCGTTGGCGCCGATTTCTGCGTCGCCGAGTTCGCCTAGCACGATGTGGTTGCGGAGGATTGTTGAGAGGAGTTCGAATGATGAGGGTCGGATTAGGGTGTCGAGGATGGGTTTGGGGAGTTTTTTGAGGGCCTGGATTTATTTGGTTAGTCGGGAGAATTTTCAACGAAGTAGTGGCTCGACTCACTTTGTTGGTGGGCGCGAAGACTGTGTATTTCACACCAGTTGAAGGGTTGTTGAATCTCTCTTCAAATCCTGGGCCTGGTTTTCCAGATTCTCCTCCAGTACTGTTGAACAAGCGATAGAACTCCTTCAAGTCTGGATCGCTCGCGAGTGTGGTGAGGATCGGATTGGCCTCAGCTTGCGGGCGCTGCTTGACATCGACGACTTGCGGCAGGCCAGAAACGGCCCCCAGAAGACATGCTAGGAGAAGGATTCCGGTTGTCGCAGAGAGCCTGAACCGGCTGGTAAGACGAATGCTGTTCATTGTTGACACAATCCAAAAATCTCACAGCATCGCCGAATGACCAGGCTGAAGACCAGGTGGGAGAGAAAGCCCAGATTCCAGAAGGGCGACAGCGGTACTTGTACCGATGTGCCAATCAAACCTTCATCAGAAGAGGACTTCTGTGATCCCTGCTTGGCGTGAAGTTGAAGCGTCACATCTCAGGTCCTATATATACCCTTTCCCGTCGTCCTGTGTATCTTATACTTGACATTGGTACCATCCTGTGATCTGTTGCTGCTGTTCAGATGCTCCAGTTACATAGGGCGGAGCAGCAAACGGTATCGAAGCTGTCTTTACCCTGGCAACTTGCGCCATTTCAAATCTTGGTCAGAGTAATTATCCATGTCGTTCGCCACGTTCATCTCCGATCTGTCCGCCAACGGGCTAGGTAGGAGAGCCGATGTCTTCGTATTCTCTATTGTCATATGATGATGCTGCAAACAAACGAACAACATGTTCTCTATTCTGCTAGTCCACGCATGTCAGTGTCAAGGTAAAATGTGCTTGTAGGCGGCTACGCGTGCCTACTAAGTGCGAGCGAAGCTTTCGTACTCCGCCGAGCTAATAGGATAGCGCCGTCGTTATCGTATTAATTGCTTTTGCT
This sequence comes from Pseudocercospora fijiensis CIRAD86, assembly GCF_000340215.1. Taxonomy (NCBI): domain Eukaryota; kingdom Fungi; phylum Ascomycota; class Dothideomycetes; order Mycosphaerellales; family Mycosphaerellaceae; genus Pseudocercospora; species Pseudocercospora fijiensis. The sequence continues at coordinate 4,395,428 of NW_006921536.1, forward strand.
AGCGTATTCTTACAAAGACTTTATTAATCGAGAAGGCAAGCTATTAGTATCTATAGAGCAACTTAGGCTAAACGGGCGTCTTAGTAAAGCTATTAGTATCTATAGAGCAACTTAGGCTAAACGGGCGTGTTAGTAAGCGTCGTACTAACTGCATAATCGCCGTAAGCGATTACGATTATAAGCGGCAAGCCGCTTATAATCGCGATCTGTGCTTACGGCTCTATAGTAGCTAGCCTAAGTAAAGCGAACAAAGCGATATAGGGTTGTATTCTTCTTATAGCTCGGGGCTATAGATCACTCATTACTACTAAAGTCTTCCTCTTCATTACTATCTAGGAAATCCTACGTACCTATCAAAACAGAAGCAGCTAGACCGAAGACCTATAGGGCTAGTATAGCGCCTGCCTACACGTTAGCTACATACTAGCGTTAGAATGCCGTAAGAGCCTCCTCGCGTTAGACCTACTCTTCTGCTTCCTACTAAAGCCGTCTATTCTTAAGAACCTTACGGCGTTCGGCTTCGATAGAGATATACCTATCCTAAAGCCCCTAATTAAAAGCAGCTAAAAAGTTACTAGGCTATAGAAGTTCCTTTTACTATATCCGACGTGCTAGGACCTAAGCCCTATCGTCGATATTATCGTAAATGATCTAAAGATAGCGACGGCGTATAGACTTGTAGTATTAATCGAGGTTGTACGTATACGGAAGGAGTATCTTACTATATAGGGAGAAGATAATGTATTCGACAGTAAGCGGACTACAACTATAAGGGTTAGGCTGCTATATAACATCGTTATCCGGAGTCTCAATATGCGTCTAGTTGCCTAGTTATAGCTAGCTAGCATCCTTTGCATATAGAAAGCAAGATAGTAGATTAGTAAGGGTAAGAATGAATTGACCTCTAAGAGGGCCGATAGTGCGCTTGCTATCTAGACTACCCTAGGTATTCTATGTACGTATAATAGCTGCAGTTGGATCGGCTTCGGCGGTAACAAAGTAGGAAGCAGAGAAAGATACGGCGGCGATAGGCCTAGTTGCTATAAAGCTAAGCTGTCTAAGGTGTAAGAGCAGCGAATTAGTAGTATACTAGTGCTGTTAGCGAGTGTCTTTAGTCTTATATGCGTCCTACTAGTCCTCGGAGATAACCTTATTATTAGATGCAACTAGGAAGCCAAACTCCTTAACAACCTTAGTCGCTATACGGAATATGTCGATTGCCTACTTTATACCGTATATAATCTTATTGTACTATACCGACTCTTAGTCTTTATACATTAGAGATATAAACTAGCGCCCTATAAGAGGACGGGCGTTTAGACGTACGAGTCGATCGATATCTTCTACTAAATACTAAGCAAGGTTATAATCCTTATCGCCTAGCTTAGGATATAAAGCTATACGGATATAGGACTTAAAGGAGAGAGGAAGCGAGGCTTGCTACTAGGCTCGCTATTTGAATAGAAATTGGACGTTTAGGTCTACGCTTAGGGGATAGTTGCCGTAGACACCGTCTTTGCTAAATTCTATAGTAAGATTAGCAATGTCGTATATCGGATAATCGGTAGGGTACTTCTCTATAGCATCTATACACTCCTTCCGATTGATAGTAGCCTCTCGTTCTAAGGAATAGAGTGCCTCTATTCTAAACACCTACTAGAATACAGAGTCTGCTTCCTAGTCCTTAGTAAAGATACTAGAGCGATATAACTGAGAATAGAAGGACGAGGCAAGGCTTAGAACCTCCTGCGATCGTTCATCGAGGTCCTTATTAGAAAGTGCAAGCTCCTTCTTTACACGACGAGAGGCAATAGTAGCTAGTTCGGCGTCGTCGATATCGACAGCTTAAGTCTGTTGCTGCATTTGTAACTCTTAAAGCTGTTGCTATAGTTGTAGGTCTTAAAGTTGTCCCTAGATGTATAGCTCTTAAAGTTGTTACTGCATCTATCGCTCTTAGTCCTATAGCTAACGTACAAAGAGATAGTTGTCTAGTACTGCCTAATACTAACGCTGCACGTAGGTACGATGCTAACTATATCGAGGTACGGGACCAATCTTAGAAGGAAGAAACACAAAGCTAGACCCGAGTAGGTAGCCTAAATTTTCGCGCTCTAGGTTAGCTATAGTACTAGCTTCTTAGTCGTTAATGTCTATATCTTCGGAAGTAGGAAGGGCTACGTCTGTAGGTTGTTTAGTAGCCTGTAGATCGGAGGTTAGATGCTAGTCCGTAGCGGGTCGTCTAGTAGTACCGAAGATATTAAGGATAGCATTAGAAAAGCTACTAAAGTCGAATATACGAGAGCTCGGAAGTGGTAATGCCGCTGGCTCTAGTAGAAGCTGACTACGACGGCGTTCTTTATCTATTGCTCGCATTCTAGGTATAGCACCCTTAGTCAATTCTTTCGTAAGCTAATTATAATCGAAGGCCCCTTCGATTATAAGGCTACGATAGTCTCGAACGCGAGAAAATGCGATATAGGTCAACCCCGAGGAGAACTCGGGCCCTATCCGAATTACGGCCTTATTAAGCGACATCCCTTAAGCCTTATACACCGTTATCGTATAACAAACGGTAACTAGAAATTGTAAACGCTAGTCATTGTTACTGCTATTAACGGCCCGCTAGATACGAAAGATAGGTACGACTTTGCGGTTGTTAATCCGAAAGAGCTTAAGTACATTCTCCTTAAGACCGTTAAATGCTACTAGAAGACAGAGAGGTAGCTCCTTACGGAGGTTCTTCCCTACTGCATCCTATACCTAAACAATGTCGTATAGAATGCCTTGCCGACTATTAACGAGACTAAACTCAGTCTACAAGTTAGTTAAAAGCATAAGCTTACAACCAATGCTAACCTTTAGCTTAGTCTCAAGGTTGTGAACATTCTTTAAACTAATAGTCGCGACTTCGGGACGATTATAGGAGGCATATATAGGTAGAACAGCGTTACTAATGTCCCGGAGCCGCTAATAATTGAGGTCGTTAACATTAGCGTTAGTAAAGTATAGGCGGGGGGCATTATCGAAGGATGTAACCTCTACAATATTAAGATTCGAAGTAGAACGCCTTATAAGGGTTTGCTAATAGTCCTTGCCGAATCGTCCGATACGTAGTGCTTACGAGTGCCTCCCCGAAAGCAACCTGATCCGGATTAGCGCCCTCCTGTCGCATATTAGCTTTAAGGACAAGGGTCTTGTTGAATGTATAGTATATAGCTTATATAGAAATACCCTTAACGCCTTTAGGTCGACTCTAAAACAATAGCTGTATAAAGACCGGAGCTAGTTAACAGAAATCACTAAATATAAGAATACTTATGCCTCTAAATAGAAGATCTTAGTTTATAGGGAATACCTAGCGAAGTCTTGCATCTAGGAAGTGCAGAAGCTTAAGGCCGATTATTGACTTCTCGTCGATAATAATGTACTATATAGACCGGAACTGGTTCTATATATACGTAAGGCGTGTACCTTATAGCTAGTTAAGGGAGCCGCGGACTAGAAGCTTAAAGGCAGAATGCAATGTTAAGCCGTCGATATTAGTAGCCGCTATTCCGGTTAGTGCTGCTCGTATAATGGGATTGCCCTAGTAATAGGCGGCTTTCGCATTAGCCTAAAGGCGTATACAGAGCATCTAAATTAGGAACGACTTGCTAGTTCCTCCTACGCTATCGATATTGAGAAGTAACTAAGCGGGAGCAGTATTAACTGCTCGATCCCGATACTAAAGAAGGTAGTTAAAGTAGTCGACTACTAGGTTAAAGCCCTAGCGCTAGTAGCGATTAAGGCGCTTAAACTAAGCCGTAGATTGAGATTGAACCTCTATATCGACGACGCCGTAGTCTCGCTTCTTTGCCTACTACCAATCCTAAGAGGTATCGTAAAGCTTAGGATAGCTATTTAGGTATTTCCTAATGCGTGGCTCCTAATATGCGGCTCTATTAACGTTACGGTTACTAAGGTTGTTTGGATCCTCGTCCTAGATACTAGGATTCTATAAAGGACTATAAAGTGCATCGAAGTTAGCCGGTTTACTAAGGTTCTAAAGCTCCGGGTCGACAAAGGGATCGTTATCCGTACGGTCGATGTCTTAAAGGTAATCGTTAGGATGTATAGAATAGCTATCCTTATCGACATAGTTCTAATAGTAGTGCTATAGAGCGGCGGCCTAGGAGGTGAATTGTAGATTAGGCTTATTAGGGAAAGAGTATAGTGTCTCGATAGAACACTATAGCAACTCGCGGAAACGATAGTATACCTAGATCTTTATACGCTAATAATTAACAAAGCTAGGCTTCGCAGGATTAGACGTATAGCGCGGGAAGTAGTTAAGGAGCCGCCGATTACGGGCGACGTTTCGAAGCTTACGAGGCGGACCGCTTCGTTATAGGTTCTAGTCTAATAAGTACTTGAATAGACTCTCTCCTTCGGCCGACTTAGGACGCTATATATACTTCTATATAGAAGTCCTCGGAGGTGCTCGTAAGGGCGGTTAACCGAGATTATCTAGATCTCCTATATTATTAACATCTTTATATTCTTCCTAAATCTAGATAGCAGAAGTCTGCTCTATAGGAGCGCGGCAATTAACATTGATTACAGTCCGGCTACCTTTCTAAAGAGGTAGATAAAGATTGAGGTATGCGACTTGTTAAGCTAGCTAGTCCCTCTCGGTAATAAGAATATTAAGTAGCTTTGCAACTATCGAAAGAAGCGGCTTATCGTAGTTAATTAGAGGAAGCAGGCCTTTTATAATATCATCGTACGATCGACTCTTTACCTCTATCTTACTATAGTACTTTAGGATATACTATATAATAGCGTAAAGAGTAGTATAGGGGGTAATGTCGCAATTAGTACGCTAAGCTATCGACATTAAGCGGTTATAGTAATTGAGGAACGAGTTATTGCAAGCTGCCGTAAATCCGAGGTGTCGATTATTGTGTTCGTAATTCATATCGGCCTCGTTGCGGTGCTTTCTAGGGAAGTGGAATCGGTAGTATAGCTTACTATCTAGGTCGTCCTTCCGCTTAGCCTAGTAGTAATCATTGTATACATGTCGCTAGACTCGGTTAATAATGTTAGCGAGGTCCTCTTAGGTGTTTATAAGCTCTCTAGTACTAGACTGAATAGTAGCTCCCTAACCGAGGTTACGACTAGGCTCGGGGTTGAGAGCAGTAATATATATACCCTATTAGCGTGCGAATTCCTAACGACCTTCTACGGTTAAGACTTCGGGTTTTAGTAGATCGCACTATAGGAAGAAGTAAACGTAACAGCTACTACGACTCTACTAGACCCCGCAGTAGTTCGGGTTGGTTTGGTTTAGTTTGCTAAGCCGAAACTCTAGTTTAGTTTGGGTTAGTTTGCCAAGCAACTACATAAGTAGCTGGTTCGAACCATATAATTTATCGGTTTTTAAGAAGTGTACGAATGTATACGTAGCTTCAAGCAAGCCCTTTATAAGACTTAGCAGTGTGGCCGGCAGCGTAGCCGGCATTTTTAGTCCTTAGTACTTATAGAATTTTCGAATCCTACTTAGGCTACGTAGTTGTATAAAGGTACTTATATAACCTCAAATCTATAGATAATTAGCTAAGGGTACTAACCAATCAAAAGTACATACATATATATAAGGCATTATAGTTTAGTTCGGAAACTGCACTCCTTAGGTATGAATTTCATCCTTTCGTTTACGGTTCAATTCCCTAACTACTTAGCAGAATGTCTTTATCCAGATCTAGGCAGAACTCATCGATTTCCCTAGAAGTCCTCCTCCTTAAGAAGTTTATGCACTTTCCTACCGAACTATTCGACAATATTAAGTACTAGGATAGCTCCTCCCTCGGTATCGGCATAGTATATAAAAGAGCTATAAGGCAGCTCTGCAGAACGTTCTACTAGTTACTCGCTATACTAAGGCCGAATACTAGTTCGTTCCTTAGAACTCTTAGTTATTTAGGAGATATAAAGGGTAGGGCAGGTAGTAACTTCGTATTGCATAAGGAGGTAGAGGCTGCTATAGAAGAGGCCTTTAACCTGTAGAAGATAGTGAAAGATATAGAGGCAGCTATAGGTCCAGGTACCTAGTTGAATTTCTAGTAGGTAGAGTATAAGGATATTTAGAGGGAGTATTAGGTAGAGTTGCGAAGGCAGGTGTATAATATGCTCTAGAAAACAGGGATAGTGCCTATAACTATAACTATTAGGCTCTTTAACCTTCCTTATTTTTCCCTGTTTTCTTTTTATAAAAATCTAAACTAATACAAATCAACCGGAATGTCTATCTTCTTTTAGTTCTTTGAAAAACCTAGTAGCGTAGCTAGCAGCGTAGCCGGTAGCGTAGCCGGCAGCGTAGCCGGCCTTTTTACTCCTTAGTACTAACGGGATTTTGGGAGACTTCCATTCCGTACGGCTAATAAAGCATACTATACTATATACATATGCTTAGAGAGTATTTAGAGCGCGGTATGCAGCGCCGTATAATAGCGGCTTATTTCGTATATAGAAAAGCTTACAGACGACACTACGAACATCCTTCCTACTAGTATATCCATCCTATCTACTACTATCTCGAATGTAGACATTCTAGCCTTTTAGGATCTGATCGAGTGCTTTAAAATCCTTATCTATAATCGTTATACGCTTCGCGTAGATAGCTATAAGGTTAACCGCTAAAATAGTATTAGCATAGTCCGAAAAGAGGTAGAAGAGAAACATACATTCGAAGATACGAACTAGGTAGGCTTCTATAGCCTCTTAAAGGGCGCCTATCGCGGAGGCTTAGAAGCGAAGGTCTATTCTATAATCCTAGGCAATTTCGCGAACAAGTCGTTAGAAAGGAGTTTTGCGGATTAGGAGCTTAGAACTCTTCTAATACTACCGAATCTTACGGAGGGCTACGGCTAAAGAAGGATTAGTAAAAAGATAGTAAGAATGCCGGCTACGCTACCGGCTACGCTGCCGGCTACGCTACCGGCTACAAATAGGACTTACTTCCTAGGCGCTATCGACGCTTCGTACGATTGCTACTAGCAGTAGAAGCGCTAGTTATCGTCTTACGTAGAGCCTTGCCCGCCGTTGTCTTGCGCGGAGCCTTACTCGCGACGCCCTTTCTAGTACCGGAGCTAGCGGCAGTAGTAGCAGCTATCTTACGTTGATATACTATACTCGTTCCTTTATTTCCGATCTTGTTACGACCCGCAGAAGCAGTAGGTCCCTTCTTACGAGGCGTCGTAACTTAGTTAAGTAGATTCGCTATTATAAAAGTCGTCGAATTAAGGAAAAAAGTGCGTTACGAAGGTGTGCGAAGGCGCGCGCGGAGCGAGGGTGTTGCGGAGGTAGTAGATATAGAGCGTAGAGGTATAGGTATCGATGCGAAGGTTAAATATAGCGAGAGAGGTAGTATCGCGGTATCGCTAGGTAATAGAGTAAGCTTCGCGTAAGCCTACATTATAGTAACGTTAGAGCAAGGAAAGAAGGCAGGCACGGCTAAAAAAGGCAGGTACGGCAGACTTTAAAATATAGCCGGCATATGTGGCCGGCATAGTAATAGGCGAAAGCCTCCTTTTAATAAATAGCCGGCGTAATAATAGTATCCTACTATAGTATAGATATTCTTTAGTAATGCCTTTACTAGCTATAGTAATCTTATAAGTAACCTAGGCCTATTGCTAGTAAATATAAGAAATATCAGGTAGGCTATACTAAACAAGCTATTTATTTAGCAGAAAAAGGCCTACTACCGTCTCTATATGCCGGCTACGGGTGCCGACTATCGCTCTAAATTCAACTCCGCCCTATCTCGGAGGCTAAGGTACCGAGCGGAAACCCTATAGCTTATATTCACTCGGTTGTCGCGGAGCGCTTATAGGTGAGGTATTAGAAAAGAGTATAAAAAGTACGAGAAGAGTATCCTAGGATATAGGTCGTAAGTGAATAAGAGTAGCACGCCTAGTTATTTATATAGTACGTTACTCTATACGACTAAGAGCCTATATTATCTTAAACTTCGCTTGTAAGACCTCGACTCTACTAGTATACTATCGATCTCCTCCTCGGTCGCTAATACGCTGTCTTAATTCTTCTTCGAGTTGCCGGACTTAGTGCGCATCTATAGCTATGCAATAGCGCTACGTATTATAGAGAATTAACTCCGCCGTATCTCGAAGGCTAAGGTACCGAGCGGAAACCCGATAGCTTATATTCACTCGGTTATCGCGGAGCGCTTATAGGTGAGATATTAGAAAAGAGTATAAAAAGTACGAGAAGAGCATCCTAGGATATAGGTCGTAAGTGAATAAGAGTAGTACGCCTAGTTATTTATATAGTACGTTACTCTATACGACTAAGAGCCTATATTATCTTGTGCTTCGCTTATAAGACCTCGACTCTACTAGTATACTATCGATCTCCTCCTCGGTCGCTAATACGCTATCTCAATTCTTCTTCGAGTTGCCGGACTTAGTGCGTATCTATAGCTATGTAATAGCGCTACGTATTATAGAGAATTTCTCGTTGAAGTTTCTCTCTCGTAGGCTTGCTATCTACCTCGTAGTATAGAGGATTAAAGTGCTAATACTAAAGAATCTCCTTATAGTTAGGATGCTAGGGCTCCTTAGGACCTTTGTGTTTTAGGTCTAAATAGAGACGTATTATAAACGTTCTATCGCCCTTTCGCTTACTACCCGCTAGGTCGCGATATACGAAGAAACTAATCTGAATGTAGCTCGTCTCTGTAATAGCCGGGTGAATATAGAGCGCTAGGTTTCTACTTCGTACCTTAGATTTAGGGACGGCGCGGAGATAAAATTAGAAATATAGCCGGCACCTATAGCCGGCAAAACGATGCGAAAATAGGCCTCCTCCTAGGTTAATCTAACGACTAAATACAATTTCCAACTAATCCGCTATAAACCGACGCCGAATTTTAGCTAGAAGCTACATATCTTTATTTTGAAGAGTAACCCGCTTCGTATAGATAGTAAGGAGGTTTGAAAGCTTAAGCTCGGTTACGAGAAATACCTCCGTAGCTTCCTAAAGAGCACTAATCGCCTTAGCCGTAAATCGTATACTAGACCGAAAATCTAATATAATTTCTCGGACGAGTCGCTAAAAGGGAGTCTTAGGGATTAAAAGCTCGGTCCCTCTTTTGTTTTAGAAAAGCCGGATCTAGCGAAGGGCAATAGTACCTAGTTTGAAGCGCCGCTTCTTTGTCGTCGAGTCCTGCCTTATTCCCTTTCTTTTAATAGAAAGATAACTTTTCTTCGCGATAGTCTTTGTCCGCCTACTCTTTTTAGCCTTCTCCTATCTACCTATAGCCTTCTTGTTTTTCGGTACTGTTTTCCGAGGAACCCCCTTCCTTCGTATATACTACGGAGAGCCTTGCTCTTCCGATATCTCGTTCTCGCTACGGTCTCCCTGTGCTTAGCTTGCTTTACCCTTACCCTTTAGCCTCTAAAGATATTCATCTACGCGTTTAGGCGACGAGGGTATATCGGTAGGACCTAGAAATTAATAAGTATATAATCGTAAGGAGACATTAATGCTTCTTACCTTCTAGAACAAATAGTCTTCTATTAAACCGCCTTATTAGGTTATCGTTAGATTCGAATAAAGGATAGTAGCTTAAGGAAGGGGAGGTAGCCGGCTTAGAAAGGCCCGAAGAGCCGAATCCTTAAGGCATATTTGTCTTTAAGAATATAGGGAAAGGGAAGAAGGAGAGGAAGAGCGAATAGAGAATTAGAAATAGTCCGCAGGTAAGCGGGGTCGGTTGCTATAGCAACTAGTCTGTTTAGGTCCTAGGAATTCGAAACATATTTCGGACATATACCGGCTATATACGCCGGCTATATTACCTTATACGTAAACGCTTCGTCTCCTTAAAGCTGCTCTAAGCCTATATACGTTTCCGCTTCTCGATCCGGTGTCGCCTTCTACCTCCGCCCTCCTCCTCTTCGTTATCGCTAATTAGGGTTTCGCTTAGACTAAATTTCGTATTCTCTTCGCGCTCCTAGGTTTCTTCGATCTTAAGGTTTTCTAATTCCTCGATCAACTCCTTTAGTATAATCTTTAGTAACCTGCCTTAGCGATTCTAGTAGAGGAGATAGTATCGGAATACTATAATAGATTCGAAGGTAGTAGGCGAGTATATTCGATTAAAGCGGCCCTAGTAACGAGCGATACTAAAAGACCTCTTATAGCCTATACCTGCGCTTAGGATAGCGAGGACGTCCTAAGCGACCGACGCTATCGTTGGAAACTTAGGCTCTAACCGCTACTATATAGCGAGAATATCGTCTCCGAATTCGTCTAGAAGACCGGTAAGATCTAGAGATTATTAGCCCTCTTTCCGAGCCTACGGGTTTATACTTACTCGCGCGCCGATAGAGATCGAACTCTTCTTTATTTACTTTAGTAGTTGCTTCCTCTTCTGCCTCTACTTCCTGCCTACGAAACAGGTATAATGTCGGAGCCTTCTAAACCTTCTTTTTCTTTATAGGAGCTGCATTTAGACTAGTTTCTTTCCGACGCTTATAGAACATCTTTTCTAGAATAGTCTAGTAATGCTTCGGCTATACCTCGTCCGCCTTCTATTCCGGCCTCTACTAGTATATATCCTTTTCTACCGGGTTAAGCAAGCACGCAACGCTATAGATATCCCCGAACGAGTTAAAGGTAGCACTATAATATTTATACAACTTAGTATAGGAGGTGTCTATAGCTTTCGTTATAGCTACTTTCTAGGGAACGCTCTTCCTAGCTAGCTTAGCTACGGTTTCCTCGAGCTCGTTAAAGAGCTAGTTGTAGTACGTAAAGATAAGGTAGATCGTCGGTCCTCGGGTTCTTCTAATCGTAGCAGTAACCTTCGCGTAATACTTACTAATATCGACGAGATACTCTGCTTAGCGCTATTCGGCGGCAGTAAGGCCGAGCTACTCAATACCCTTAGAACTCTAATAGATCTTGAGAGCGGTACGTAAAGTACATCCCCTCGTAACTATATAGAAAGTCGAATCGAACCGGGTCTTAACGTCTTAGGTAAAACGGAGTAGGCGCAAGGAGGCCGCTTTTGCTATCGCTTATTCTATACGATATTCTAGGCATCGGTTTTAGGGCGCTCGATTAGGTTCTTTTAAATAGCCTCGAATCGGTTATATCTCTATAAGCTCGAGTTCGTATATATTGCTAGACGACGAAGCTAGAGAAAAAGAGTTAGAACTATACTAGGTTGCCGGCTATAGGTGCCGGCTACGGACAAAAGTTATACCTTATATAAAACGAGAGCGAGGCTCTCTGCCTTATCCCGTCTTATTACTATAATAAGTTTCTCGACTTTCGACTTTGCTTTATCCTTATCTAGGATCTTCTATTAGTCGTCGTTTAATAGTGCAATTTTAAGCGTCTTAAAGAGGGCTCGGATCGCGATTTAAACTATATAAGCGAGGCAGGGAAACTTCTATAGGGATGCAACTAGCAACGACGTCGGCTCCGATTTAATAGGGCTAGGGCTATTAATAGGCTCCTCTTTATCGTTATTATCGTGCGTATTGTCGTGCGTATCCGGAATCGTAGCGAGCTTAATATTCGGAAGATTAAGCTAGATTATAGACCTTATAATCTCCTCTACGCACTCGACCCTATCGATACAATTAGTAATTTCAAAGATATATACGAGTAAATTGTATATACAACGCCTTATATAATGTTCGATTATTACTAGCGTTATCCGCAGTAATCGAGATTAGTTTCGTTATTACGCTAACCCTGTCTATTGCCGTATAGACAAGCTTCGCTATATCCTTACTAGTATAGGAACCTAGAATTTCAGGGAATCCGATTATAAGTTCCTAGAGTTTCCAATCCGAATTGATAAAGTATAGCATAATCGAGAGGAAGGAGGCTCTTATAGTCCGGCTTAACTAGCCATCGATAGTAATAGCTACTTAGCGAGTATTACGGAGGATCTCCCGAATGTCGTCTAACGTAGCCTCTTTGTTCTTTTCGAATATAATACGCTAGGTTGTCGCGCCGAGAAATAGGGGAGGGTAGTTTATAAGACATAGGTATATCTTCTATATAGACTCCCTTTCGTAGAAGTCTTCCGGAAGACCGTTTGTAGCTAGTATTTCGTTTGCTAGTTACTTAAAGTCTTCGGGGGAGAAATCGGTAGCCTTCAATCCTAAAGCTTCTTTAAGCGCAGCCTATAATAATTAGCTAGATCTCTACGGTTGATTCAGGTAGCCGGAATCTGTAGCCGGCAGCTATAGCCGGTAGCTATAGCCGGCATTTTAGAAGACATACCTCTTTCTAGAACGCTGTATCTATATTAACTCTCCTCTCTCCTTAAGATTCCCGATACCGTTTAGAATAGAGATAGTTCGTAGGCGATAAGTTCCTATCCCCTAGTTTCGGGTATTTCAAGATTAAACCGTAGAAGTTACAGACAATTACTAGTTAACCTTTAAGTCGAGAAGTCGTATAACGGTGCAATGCCCCCTCTATAAAGAACTTCTAGAATGTGTCCGTTCGCTCCTTACTCCCCTATCGTATCGAGTACTTCCGGAGTTTATACTCCTTCGAACATAAGTATAAAGGGAACTATATCTTATAGACCTATTAATTAAACTGCTCTATATACTCGGGTTTCTAAAGATACGCCTAGCTAGCCTTTTCGAAGATTTCCGGGTTAATACTCGATGTTCTTATATCTCCGAACAACCTTCTGCTTAGACTCCGTAAAGGTAAGGACTAGGTAGTAGTACCCTATAATGAATTCCTACTACTAGGATTCGGAGAGGATGAATCTAGCCCTAATCGTAGTCTAGGACTCGATAGGCTCGAAGGTGAGTATACGACCTCCTCTCGACGTTGTCGCAATCTCGCTCGTATACTAGACTATTTCGACTATCGTCTCGTTGTTACCCTTCCTAGTATAGCGCCTAGTGTATATACAATGTCGGTCGGCATATTTTGAGGTTTCGTACGGTAAGGTAAGGACTTAGGAGTAGTAGATGTGTACTAGTAGCTATAGAGAAACACCCTTTCTTTTATAGCATCGTATCGTTAGGAATAGCTAGGTAGTAAATAGCTAGCTACCTTTTTTTTTTGTTTCCTAGCTACCTAACTACTAGATTTTTTTTCCTAGCTACCCTAGCTAGCCTAACTACTAGAATTTCTTTCCTAGCTACCCTAACTACCTGAATTTTGCCTTCTATACGGCGGCTCTCTCTTACTAACGGAACCGAGCTACTATACCTAACGAATCTAAGCTCGTTTTTAGTCTCAATCTATCCTCTTTCGGTATAAGACACTCGATAAGCAAATGCTTAGGCCGAGTCTAACTACGAAACCTAAGACTAACTAATAGCTCTATCAACTAATCCTAATCCTCGAACTCCTTCCGCTTCTTAGTAAAGACCTTAAAGAGCGCTCGAGCTTCTTCGGGTACCTGCGGAGTAGTCGAGATAAAGCCGTATCGCTGAAATAGGTAATCCTTTAGAGGCTTATATAGAGATTTAGAGAATTCTAACGCTAACCCATCCTACTAGTAGCTTAGATTCCGGATATAAGCCCTCTCTGCCTTAGTAAAGATTTTATATAGCAGTGGCACTCTGCCTTCGAGAAACGCTTTCTGTTTAACTGTTAGTATCTGCCGGCTACGAACGCCGGCTATATATGCCGAGCATAGAATAATTACCTGTACCCCTTCCTCCTATAGTAACACTTCTGCCGTCCCTAGATACCTAGCCCCGATCGCATTAATCGCAAGCTACTTTGCCTTTATAGACGCAAAGGCTTCGCTCTAATACTAATAAAGAAACTTCTACTCTATATCGAGGATATAAAGACGACTAGTCTCGATTCTAATCCTTACTAGCTTTTTATAGTAGCTTTAACTATAATTTTCTAGATTAATAGGACTTATATCTTAGCCCTTTACTAGTATCTCGTCTCTTTAACTATGCTCGATCCACTCCTAGCGCTTATCGTCTATAGCGTTAGGCCCTAAGACTGTATCTGTTACTAGATCGACGTATAGTATCTCCTCGCTTTTTTCAGTTCCTTTATTCGTAGTATTAAGCTCTATCGCGGCATCCTAAACTCTAGTATTGTTATTCTCGGCTATCTAAACATCTCCGTTACTATCGGTCGTATCGATAGAGGTAGCGACTATAGGTCTGAATGCTATTAGTTAACGTGTCAAAGAAAAATATGCCGGCTATAGCTGCCGGCTATAGCTGCTAGCTACGGCCGCTAGCTAGATTAACTTACGCTGCTAGAACTTTACGCTCGAAAACTAGCCGCAATTCTTTCCTCCTCTTAGCCTTCTCTTAGGTTATCTTCTTATTCTAACCTTTACTTTTTTCTATAGGCGCTAGCTATCGATAGAATGCCTTATTCCGCGCCTTTCTTCTCTTATCCTTAGCTCTTTTATCCTTATCTATCTTGTCCTTTCTCTCGCGGTCTCGTACGGAATTCTTCTTCGTAGAGTACTCCTCTTTAGTCTTACGCTTTTTAGTTAGACGCTTAGGCAAAACAAACTCGCGGTCTTTAGTTCTATCTTCTGTTTAGCGCGCGGCGCGCTTCTCTCTTACTATTGTAAGGGAAAGGGGCGGGGGCGCAGCGTATAGTAGTTATTATCGGTATAGGTATAGAGGAAGAAGTTGAAAGTATAAGAATATCGCGAAGCCCTAATTGTTGCCGCCTACGTAACGTTATATAGGTAAGCTTTCGCAACTACGGCAACTACGCCCCGGCAATAGCAACTACGCCCTAGCAACGGCAACTACGCCCTAGCAACGGCAACTACGCCCTAGCAACGGTAATAAAGCGTAGTAAATACAACCTAGTAACTATTATAGCCGGCAATCGTAGCCGGCAGTCGAATAAGAGTGTCCTTGTAGCAAAACTACGCCCTAGCAACGGCAACTACGCCCTAGCAACGGTAAAAGAGCGTAGTAAATATAATAGAGTTACTATTATAGCCGGCAATCGTAGCCGGCAGTCGAATAAGAGTATCCTTGTAGTAAAACCAATACAGTCTCTAGTTCAAACTAGGAATCTATATAGTTCGAAAAAACTAAACCGGAACTAGGGAGCTAGTTCGCCGCTAAGAAACCAAACTATATACGTTTAGTAGTTCGGAAACCGAACCACTGCGGGGTCTAGACTCTACTACTCGAAGCGATACTAATAATCCGTTATATTGAACTTTGGCTTTATTACCTTATCGAGCAGGTGCTAGAAACGCCGAGCAATGTAAGCATCGGCGATATGCGGGTACTTACGAAGGTTCTCTCGTACTATCTTAACTCGCTCTAAAGGGCTCAGTTGCTTCTATCGATCGTATCTAGGCATAAGCCGAGCTAAAGAATCCTATTAAAGGTCCGTAGCGCTTATAGTATAGAAGAGTAACGGCTTGCTAAGCGTACGAACGTAGGTTTCTAAATTAATACGGCGACTATTCTAGTATAGTCGAGTGCCTCGAATTTGCCTACCGACCTTAACGACAGAATTGATAAGCTTCTAGGCCTCTCTATCCTTTGGATTAGTAGTAAGTGCAGCCTCTAATGTCTCTATAGTAACTTCGGTGCTATCTTTCTAGTATCGATTAGCGAAGAAGGCGGCAGCATTAAGCATATAGTATCGTATACCCTTATTGAACACAAAGTATAGCTAGCGCTTATAAGAAGCAAATCGATTATCGTAGAACCGCATATAGTAGTCGATAGCCTATTAATAGGTTACAGCTCTCGGGCGTAGCTAGTTTAGATCTCCCTTCCCTTATAGAAGTAGGGCTAGAAATGCTATAGCTATTAAAGGATAGGAACGATCGAGTTCGTTAATAGGAATCTTAGAGTAGTTAGGCTAAGTAATATGCGACAACTATAGAGGCTGCTAGGGTCCTTCTACTACTAGGCTATTGTTCTCTACTCGTCTCTACCGAAGTCGATCTCGCAACTACTTAATAGCGCAGTGCTAAGGATAAAGGTTAGGCATAGTAGCATACTCGTAGCCGATATCCTCGTCCGGATCTAGAATGCCTACGCCCTATATAAGACCTTAGTCGATACGATGCGTAACAACTAGTTATGCTTCTATCGTAGGAGCGGGCCGGGCGTATACGTAATCGATACAGTTGTCGCGATTGCAAACACTACTGTTATTAAACTGCTAGATTAGTACTAACTATAGACCGTTTACTCTACTAATATAGGAGAATTGATTACGCGTACTAATATAATCGCCGAAAACATAGTATCGCTGCTCTCGTACCTAGTTCGCGTCTAGAAGACTATTCTTACAATAGTAGCATTTAGTATAGCCGCGTGCTTGTATAGGACGCGGGTAATAACACCTAGCGTAGAGAAAGTACTTCGGAGGAGGCGGGTAATCGTTAGCGGGTATAGCGGTCTCGATATACTCCGCGGATTCGAGCTAGTCCTCGATAGTATTATTATCCGGCAATTGCGATAATGCTACCTAATCAATCGAAATTTCCCGATAGTATAGATTGTTCGCCTTAAGCTAGTCGAGCGTATTAAGAACCTTAGAACGCCGAATACGAAAGTCTTCTCGAAATTGGCGGCGCTTACGTTGTTTATCTTTAGCGCGAGCGCTAGTAGTGCCTATTGCCTCTGCCTCTGCCTCTGCCTCTTCCTTTTCCTCTATCGCTAGCTTAGCTTAGGCGCGTTGCCGCGGACGAAGCATAACTAGGTCCAACTCCTTTAGAATACGTAGAAGCTTGTAGTATATAGTAACGATATCCTTCAAGAAGTTGCAGATATGCCTACGATATTGCTACTACTATCTACGTATATAGAAGACAGACATCTATACGTAAACCCGGGCAATTAGCAACTCTTCTACCGTAGTAAGGCTAATTAACTCTTCTAGTACGCGACTAGGATGCATATTGTTGCTATCGCTAAACAGGAATGGATCTTTAGGCTAAATATTCTTATCTCGGTTAACGTATCGACTGCAGATCCTACTATTCTACTCGATATTCAAACTAAACTAGCGCTCCGAGCAGCGGTTATAGCTTTCGAGAGTGTCTTCGTCTATTGCCCGATAGAAATCATACATTAAGTGTTTATCTTAGAAATCAAGTGCTTCGGTAATAGCTTGCTTATTAACGGGTATAAAAGACAGTTTATAATGCGCTAGGAATCGATCCCGTCGATCTCGAAGTGTTCTCTTACTATAGGATAGAGCATCCCGTAGTTTACGGGTAGGCTATATACCCGACGAGAGATAGCTCTAAGAAGAAGTAGAATGCTAAGTGCTATCGAGGAGGGGAAAGTCGGATAGAGTAGATCCTAGAAGGAAATTGCTACTAGCTCCCTCTCCGCCCTAACCTAGTATCGATAGAGTACGTGCTAAAGAGGCATTCTATCTAGGAAAGTGCTATAGACAGGACGTCTTGAGTTTAGGCAAAGGAGGTCGCTAGAAACTGAAACGATTGCTATTATGCTTCCCGTCGATACACTACTTGTTCTCGGCAATAGGGTCCTCGTCGAGAATATAACGCTTATACTAGAAATACTAATCTTCCTAGATGCCGCATTAATCTTCCTATAGCCGCGGGTAGCCGCATTCGACGCACATAAACCATAGTTATAGTAATTTAGTACCCTTAGGTTCCTAGGCCAGAGTTTGATATATCTTATTAGCCCTACTGCCCTTACTAACCTAACGAGCAGAGCGTGCCTTATACCGGGACTGCCGGCTATTGACTATAGCTATATACTAAGCGTAGGAAGTCTGTAGGCTAGGCTAGCTTAACGGATAGTAAGGGCGAGGCGGTAGTGCTATAGGAGGAACGCTAATTCTAAGAGTACCTAGACTAGGTATAGCCGGTACGATAGGGCGATTTCCGCTTGCAGGTATAAGAGTGCGTAATAGACGAGATAATGTATCCGTATCGAAGTGTCTACTTACTATAGTAGCTGTGCGCTTTCTAAGCTTCTTAATCTCCTAATTGCCTTAATTATCCTTGCTAACAACTATGCCGCGACACGCGGCGTATCTCTCTACTAGTATACTACCCTTCTTCCTAGCATTAAGGAATTAGATACTATCCTTAACTTAAGCACAATCCTTATACTTTAAGGTCGGTACCTAAACGCGATCGCTCGGAAAGGGTGTATTCGGTTCTAGCTAAGTAGACGGCGGTAGGACTAACGATAGCAGCGGTAATAACGACGATGCAGGTGTAGGCTGCTAACTAGGCGGTAGCGGCGTCTCTCTAAACCTACCGAGGCGTATAGCTTAAAGTCGTCTACCGCCTATAAAGCGTAGTAGATTAGGTATAGCGATGCGGGCAATAGGAATAGTGTCCTCTTAGTTTAGGTCCTTCGAGTCGGCGACAGGCCTACTATCCGATAACGAGCGCGGCTTCAAGGACATATTATCGGCTTATAAGTCGCTATTAACCGTATTTAGTTGTAATCGGATTGCTATATTATTATCTAAATTAGTAGGAACGAAAGATTAGCAAAGTGTGTATATAGATATAGGAAGGCGAAAGTTAGTCTACGAAAGGAAGTAGTCGCGAGCAGAAGGGACGACGTAACGCGTTTGCTAGTAAATGCAGCTATTCGCGTTGCTATCGGGTCCTACTGTTTCGTTTGCCTATATATAACGCCGCTCGCTATCTATCGGAAGCCCGCCTCGCAATACTATAAAACCTAACGAGCGCCCTACTTTGTATCTAAGTCTATTGCTAACGTTTGTCGCTTAGGGTAGGGGGGAATAGTCGTCGCGGGCTCCTCCTAAACCCCCCGTACCTACCGCTTTAGTATCTACATCATTTTTGCTAACGTTGTCGCTTAGGGTAGGGGGGAATAGTCGTCGTAGGCTCCTCCTAAACCCCCCGTACCTACCGCTTTAGTATCCGCATCGTTTTTGCTAACGTTATCGCTTAGAGTAGGGGGGATAGTCGTCGTAGGCTCCTCCTAAACCCCCCGTACCTACCGCTTTGGTATCCGTATTATCTTTCCTAGCGTTGTCGCTTAGAGGGAGGGGGATAAGCCCCTATCCCTTACCGCTTTAGTATTCGTATTATCTTTCCTAGCGTTATCGCTTAGAGGGAGGGGGACAAGCCCCCGTCCCTTACCGCTTTAGTATTCGTATTATCTTTCCTAACGTTGTCGCTTAGAGGGAGGGGGACAAGCCCCTATCTCTTACCGCTTTAGTATTCGTATTATCTTTCCTAGCGTTGTCGCTTAGAGGGAGGGGGACAAGCCCCCGTCCCTTACCGCTTTAGTATTCGCATTATCTTTCCTAACGTTGTCGCTTAGAGGGAGGGGGACAAGCCCCTATCCCTTACCGCTTTAGTATTCGCATTATCTTTCCTAACGTTGTCGCTTAGAGGGAGGGGGGCAAGCCCCTATCCCTTACCGCTTTAGTATCCGTATATTGCTAGCGATCTCGCTTAAGGCGGATAGGGGAAGGGCATATGCCTACCGCTTTCGTATAACTGTGCGTACATTACGACTAGCTCGGCTAAGGGTGTATTAAGCGCAAGTCCTTTATTAATTGTACGTTGCCGGTACGTCTCGTAGCTTAAGCATTCCTATAATCTACTAAAAGCTGCGATACTATTCTGCTACTAGTAGCCGTAGCTAGTCTCCTAGCTTAGCGAAAGGTGTTCTCGGAGCCTAAGGCAGCCGTCGTTATCGTGTTGATCACTTTTGCTAGCGTAGTTTTACTAGGAATATACTCAATCGACTTAACTCGGTCGGCTTTAGGTCCGGTATCGGTATAGCTTTAGTCTAGCTAGTACAGCATTAGTCTAACTGATTAATAGCAATATCGCGTCCTAGTAGGGAATTGAACCCTTAACTAGTATAGAAACCTTACCTCTCTACCTACTGCCTACCTTTCTAGCTTTTCTTCTAACTGCGCTATTACTATAGGCAGTAACAATAAGGGTATATTGTACTACTGCAATTCATAACATCCGACTAATAACGAAGCGACGCCTAGCTACAACTAGGTATAGGAGTTGCAGTAATCCTTTGCGCCTAGTTATAGTCTCTCGAGGTCTTGTCCTATTCCCTTAGTAATAAGAACTATTCCTACTACGTACGGTCTACTCGGACTTCCCCTAATTAGCTTAGGGCGTAGTCGTAGCCGTAGGGTTCCGGGCCAATTCATTAGCTCTTTCCGAGGTTGCTAGGCCTAATAATCTAGTAGAAGCGACCGCTAATAGTCTAGGTTAGGCAGCCGTTAATTGTCACTAAAATCAGTCCGGCTAATTTTCTATAGCGGCACTTCACTTATAAAGTGTGTAAGGTCGAAGTCTAGTAGTTATGTTTACTTAGTCGATTTGTAACGTATCTTAAAGGATTATAAGCTCGAGGTTCATATCGTATCCGTAAGAGTAATTCCGGGTATTGCCCGTCTATAGTTTTGCTTCCGGTCTTCTAGTCTATCTTTTTTTTAGCCTTAGATACTAGGCGACTAGACTGCTTCTTTACTAGTGCAATGCTGTCTTTAGGTATAGGTACTAGTCGAGTAGACTTCTTTTTCACTAGTATAACACTAGTTTCTTTACTAGTTTCTTTACTAATGCAATACTAGTTTTAGGTTGTCTATCTATCTATCTATAGCACTGTATATAGCTCTGTATCCTCGATTGCGTATAGGATAGGGTTTGTTTTGCTACCGAAGGTCGCTAAGGGTACAGTTTGCGGAGGTATAGTTTACGGAGGTATAGTTTACGGAGGTATAGTTTGCGGAGGTACGCTTAGCGAGGGCTATGCATTTAGCTGTTAGCGCGTCGTAGCATTGTCGCATCGTAGTATTGTCGCATCGTAACGCTAGCGCATTGTATAAAGGGTAGGTAGTCTATAATGGCTTTGTTATTATTGTCCTTTAGCGTATAGAGGTGCAAGTAATGTTAGAATTGCTGCCTAAGGGTAACCCCGTAGGATTCAGCCAATCAGACAAACGGAATTGAGAAGTGCGGGGAGTCACGTGCTAGCTGAGTGCACCTAAGAGCGACTGGCGACCGAGACCGTTATAGTAGTGCGAGCTTCGCTCGCAATCATCTCAGATCCTTCTGCGACATGCTTTCGGCAAGTGCACAAAGATCCCGGGAACCCATGCGGACGAACCATGCGAACTTCCGACGTGTTCACGTGCAGTATGCTTTTGAGGCTTCCACATTCGGTGTAGCCTGCATATCAAACCTTGAAACAGCGGTCTCATTATCATCAAGGTCCAGATGTCCGAATTCTCATCAAGGCATCGATGCAATCTGTGAGCAAAGTGGGTCCGCGAAAATTTCGGTGGCAGCAGTGCAACCAAGGTCTTGATCGTTTACCGTTCACGAATCTCATCGTCTGGTTGATTCGGTGTGTACAAATTCTCGTCTAGATTTGACCTATCCAAGCAGGTCAGTCATTACATCTACAGTCGTTCATGTGAATATGCCAAACACTTGGACTCCTCGCCCATATGCTCTTCGTGCCACATCTATGATCATCACCAGATCTCTAGCAATGTATACTCCACGCTCGCTGTAACGCTGATCAATGAAGCAGTTCGCACCCGCCAGCGAATGAATGCTGGCTGCTATGAGCTCGCATCCAGTGGCTTCTGTCCATAGACAATGTATCTGCGAGCAGTCAGCATTCATCTTATAAATTTGCTCGTGGTGGCATATTACAAAGGAGTGTAGCTGTGGATTGATTTCTTCTTCCATTCCCGCTTCACCTCCATCAGCAACACTTCCATTTCCTCCACGCTCCATCCGAGGCCCATGGTGAAGGTCCGTACGCTCAGCCCACTGACACCTTCCAGGAGACCCACGAGGTACAGTAGTCCTGCTTGCCGTAATCGCGGGTCCTTTGGCCAAGGTCCAACGGGAATTTTGAAAGCTTTGATGGCACAGTTGACGAAACCTGCGGCTTCCATCTTCTGCTTCATTTGCTCGGGGTAGCAGCGTCCTGTTAGGCCAAACTTGCCGACACCTTCGTTCCATAGATCTTCCCAACGCTGCACCGCGCCATCGGCTCTCATGGTGCCATCATCAGAGCCAAAGGCCAGATCAAATTCCTGGTTCTCCACCCAGCCTCCAGGTTGCAAAGAGATGAAGGCCTCGGAATAGAAGTGGTCCCAAGACTTGATGGAGAAGCCGTTCATCAGGCGTGTATGGATGAAGTCGAATTTATTGGTGAAGTCCCATTCTTCGTCGGCATCCATGATCTGGAATTCCAGATTGGGAGGCACTGCGGTAGGCTGTATGGGTGATAAATCAATTCCGACCACTTGTGCAGAAGGGTTGTCGTCGGCTACGTCGAGTGCCCAGATACCTGTCCCTGTGCCTACGTCCAGCACATGCCGAGGACTCTCAAGCGGGCAGTGCCAATGTTTTTCTTCCAGCGTCAAGCGAAGCGCATGATACGTGATGTCCATGCGCTCCTGTTCCTGCTCGTCGTTAGGAAGGGCGTATTTCTTATCGCGCTGAAAGGCGTGGTAGGTCCGGCCATTTTCCTGCTCGTAGTCGAAAATGCTTGACGCAACAGACGCCGTGGAGAGATATCCGTCGTCGTATCCGGAATCGTCACTGAAAGAATCGGCATCTCGTGCCTCCACATTAACATTGCCGAGCTGTGCGCCGGCGGGTCCAGGATTGTCCATGTCGGTCACAGCTACCGACTTCTGCGACTCGTGGCGGGCCGCGAATGTGTCGAAAAGAAAGAAAGCGTGGCGGAGTTGGGCTAGAGTACAAAGACCTTTCGAATTTGGCTGCAGGTATACAGGGTGCAGAATACTGCAGTGACTGCACTTTGCGTCGAACTGCATATCGGGCCATGGCAAAGCCACTCAAGTTAGGAAGCCGACGCCGCGATAGGGGCCTCTATCGTACTGCCTATACTTATAATAGCTAGAGTAGTAGTCTACGTTATCTTTAACGTACTTATATCTCCTATAGGCCGTTTTATATATATAAACGTTCTCGTAGTACTAGTAGTAGTAGAATAGGCCTCCTCGGCTTAGCCTACTATCTTATCGCTTTCTACTAGTTAATAGTAGCCTATCTAGCGGCCTATTTAATTAGCTTAGGTCTAGTAACCTTATACCGAGTCGTACGACTAAGCCGCTTATTAATCCGCTTAAGTAGCTCTAAGATATAGTAAGTAACTATCTTATTACTACTATAATCGCCCCTTAGTACTCGCTAGTACTTCTTAAATATACGAATAGTAATAATACCGGTTATAGACTCCTTAAGTACTAGTATCTAGTATATATAATTTAAGCTATAGACCCTCTAATAATACTAGGTATTATCGAATAGCCTATAGGCTATAATAGTATAACTATAACTATTAGACTTCCGCTTCTTAGGCTTAGCGCGTACGAGAGCCCTTCGCTCGGCCGCTTTACGTAGAGTAAAGGTACTAATATAGCTAATAACTTTAGCGTAGAATAGATCGCCTAAGAATACCGCTACTAGTCGTATAACTATAATCTTATAATAGGGGTTATATTAGTAGGTAGATAGGGTAGTAGTGCGTACAAGTAGTATTCGATAGAGATCTAGGAGGAGAAGGAAGAAGGCAGGCTAGTTAGCCTAACGCTAAGCGCTAAGCCCTACCTAAGGCACTAAGACCCTAGCTTTACTCGAGCTAGTTATATACTAATTACGTGTAACCTCTAATATACGCTTCCCTTCTAAAGGCCGCGCCCTCGTAGCCTATCTATATTCTAATCTCGACCTCCGTTGCCGCTAACTTAGCAGACTAACTAAGCTGTTTAGCCGCGCTAAATTAAACGCTTAACTACCTAATTATGTAACTATATTAAACCTTACCTTCTAATACAATGTTCAACTCTAACTACGCTATTCTTATATATAATAAAGTAATATATATCTACGAGAATTAAGGACTATCGACTAATTATAATACGAGCGCGTCTTCCCTACTATAATAGGTAGGCGTACGAGGTATTGTAGCACTACCTCTATTCTAAGTAATGTCGTACCGAGTTCTTTACGTCTACTCTAAAAGACCTAGAAATATCCGCTCTCGAAGGTTGTTCTTATTATTACAAGGGCTATTATTTACTATCGTAGTTTTACTAGCCCTAATTAGTTAGGTTTAGTAGCCTTTTATTATTAATTAATCTTATCTTTTTAAAAACACAGTTCGTCTAGTTTCTATAGGCAAAGGCTACTACAAGTGTAATAGTTAAGGTTCGCCTTACTTAAAGGGTCGGAAAGATCGAGGAGTAACCTATTATCCGCAAGATCGACCCTAGCTAGCTTAGCTCTATATTTTTGCCCTTAGTTAGTCTATTAGTCGCTTAGCCTTTTTAGTCTCTAAGCCCTTCGAACGGTTTAATCCTTTTAACCTAGCGCCTTAGTCTTAGGCTATAGTATAGGTAAGGTTACTCTCGTAGGTATAGCGATAATAGTAGGTAATATTAATAATAGCGGCGCTAGCCGTCTTAGTACTAACTTTACCTTATTCTTCCTTTCTTCCTTTAACTAGTAATATACTTAGCAATACCGTTACTAGTATAGCCGCGCGCTATCTTCTAATATACCGCTAGCTCGTACTACGACGCTATTATTATTATTATTATTACTATACGCGCGCGCGCCGTCCCCGCCGACTGCCTAGGCCTCGGAGCCTTAATAGGATAAAGGAATAAGAGGGGGCCTATAGGGTGCGCTAGTAAAGAGGTAGATTCCTTAAAAGCGTAGAGGATTAGTCGATAGTTATAGCGCGCTCGTTAATACTCGGTACGCGTTTACTATAGTAGTATAGTCTTATCTTTACTAACAATTGCTCGCCTCTAATTAGTTAGCTAATAGCACCCCGGGGGTAGTATTAATCCTAGGCCTTTCTAGTAATATTATAGGCCCTTAGCCTTCTTCTTGTTCTTTACGCTAGTTTAATACTCGTCTTACAACTTAGCTATATCCTTAAAGGAGCCTTTAGCTTCCTACGAGTCCTATTTAGGTAAATAGCCTTACTATCTTAATAGGTACTCCTTCTTGCCCTTCCTAGTCCGATACTTTAGTATACGCTCTATAGACTATAGCTCTTTACTATCGGCTAAGACTTCTTCTAACTTAGTAGGCGCTTTATCGCCTTCGCGCTAATAGTATAGTTTAAAGAGGGATATATAGAAGGTATTATAGATAGTATAATAAGGAGGAAGCTATAACTAGTAGGCCTATATGCCCTTAGCCTCTCGGATACGAAATAGGCTAATGTATCTTAGTGCGAGCTTAGGCCTTGCTCTACTATTAGGTAATAGATATTTGCGGATACGGAGGTTCTTCGTGCTAAGTATAACTATATTGCCTTGTTTAAAGGTTATTAGTATATAGCGCTTATTGTAGTAGGTCTTTTAGTACTCTTAAGCCTTTGTTAGCTTCTTAGCTATCTTAGTATAGATTTCTCGTATCTTCTAGATACGTTCTATTATCGCTAGTGTTTCTAGTACTTAACGCGCTTCCCTTTCCTTACGCTCGGCCTCGAGCGAGGTAAATAGGTCTTATAGTAAGGCAACGTTTTAGCCTATTATAGCTATATAGGGTAAGACCTTAGTTAATAAGTATATACTGTTGTTATATACGAATTCCGTAGGTTATAGGAGGTTGACCTAATCCTCGGGGTTCTTATTAATGTAGCTGCGTAGGTGCTACTATAGGGTAGCATTCTGCCTCTCGGTCTAGCTACCTATCTATAGATAGAACGCTATAGATAGGCGATACTTTAGTCTTAGCTATAGGCATATTTCGCTCTAATAGTGTAATATTAGTATCGATCTACGATTAGACACTATCCCCTTAGGGGTTCCCTAATAGGTATAGAAGATGTTATTCTATAGCGCTTCTACTATATTAATAGCAGTCTAATCCTTCCGCGCCGGGATATATCGAGCGCCTTTAGTAAATCGATCTACTATAATAAGGATAGTATTATATATATCCTTGCTACCCCTACGTTTAGTAGGCGGAAGGCCTATAATAAAGTCTATTATAAGCTCTATAAATAGTTTCTTTAAAATAGGAAGTAAAGACAACTCGCCGAATAGTAAGTGCTTTAGTGCTTTAACTCGCTAGCATACTATA
Organism: Pseudocercospora fijiensis CIRAD86; assembly: GCF_000340215.1. NCBI lineage: Eukaryota > Fungi > Ascomycota > Dothideomycetes > Mycosphaerellales > Mycosphaerellaceae > Pseudocercospora > Pseudocercospora fijiensis. The sequence goes on from NW_006921536.1 coordinate 4,421,538, forward strand.
TAGGTCTGTATATATTCCTTTATATGCCGCTTACTATTTAGCTAGTAGTATATACGCGATAGTAGCTCGTACGACCTCTCTATACTATAGTAACTAGCAAGCTTACTATTATAGTGTCGCTTTAAAAGCTCTTATCTAATCGATTGTTTAGCGGGGATATAGTACCTACCCTTAAACTTTAAGTAACCCTTGTTATCGATCGACTAGTTACTCTTACTAAATCGAGTCGTTCGCCTACTTATAAGCTTATCGATACGTTTAGTAGTAAAGGCGTCCCTCTACTAAGTATATAACAGCTTATCTATAAACGATTAACTATCCCTATTTGCAAGGTTATTTAATAGTACCCTTGCTATCGAACGAGGTACGTATTATATATATCTAATAGTGCTAGCAGCCGGATTAACTATAGTAGTACCTTTATCGCTATTACTATATATAGCGATATCGACTAGGGAGTTATTATAGCTCTTCCTATCGGTATTATTAGCCCTTGCCTTAATACGTACTATTAATATAGTAAGAGCATTAATATGCTTTAAGCCGTTACGGAGTCCGGTAAGCCGCTTATCCTACGCTTGCTTATTAATAATATAGGCTATAGCAATCTTATACTATAGGGTTAGAAACAATGAATTAATATACTAAGTCTCGCTATTATAATTAGGTCGCCTCGATAGGCTATTAGTAGGGTTACTTACGCCTAGCCGATATAATATATTAAAATCGAACCTAGCGAGGTAGACGGCCTATCTAGCCTATCGACCTATAACCCTAGTAACCTTCGTAATTCTACGAAGGTTGTTATAGTCCGTATAGACCTAAATAGTATACTAAGCACTATCGAGATAGTAGCGCTAGTGCTTAAAGGCTTCTACGATTACTAAGAGCTCTTGCTCGTAGGTCTCGTACTAACGTTCTATATCGATTATCTCCTATAAAAAGAAGGCAATTAGGTACTAATAGTAGTCCTTATCTAACTGCTAGGACATTATAGCCAATATAGCGAACTGCGAAGCGTTAGTCTTAATACGAATCTGCTTATTTAGTGCGAAATAGTATAACAAGGGGACTTTAGTAAAGCGTTACTTCAAACCGTTAAAAGCGGCTTGTGCTTTGTTAGTCTATTTAAACTCTCTAGTTAGGTTAGCCTTAGTTTTAGTAAGCTTAGTTAGCGGCATTATATACCGTAAATAGCCTATAATAAAGCGGCGATAGAAGTTAGCGAAGCTAAGGAACGACTATAGCTCCTTAATTAACGTAGGAATAGGCTATTTAGTAATAGTTTAGATATAGTTAGGGTCGGCCTTAACGCCCTTAGTTAATACGAGGAAGCTAAGGAAGGCTACCTCCTTAGTGGCAAAGGTATATTTAGAAGGCTTATAATATAGTCTATAGGTCTATAGGCGGTCGAGCACCTTGCGTACTATAGCCTAGTACTCTGCAATATTAGGTAAATAGGTATAAACTAGGATATTATCTAGATAAACTATATAGAGATAGTCTAGTAGGCCTAACAAGGCCCGATTAAAATAGGACTAGAATGTTATAGAGGCATTAGCTAGGCTAACTAGTATAACTAAATACTTAAAATAGCTATAGCGAGTACGGAAGGCTGTTTTCTATTTATCGCCCTTACGAATACAGATATAATAGTACGTATCCTTAATGTCTAGTATAGTATAAAAGTAGGCGCTAGAAAGGCGATCGAGGGTCTCGTTAATAAGCGGAAGTAGATAGCGGTCCTTAATAGTAATAGCGTTAAGCCTATAGTAATTAACGTATAAACGTAGGCTACTATCCTTCTTAGGGACAAACAGGATTAGTGCACTAGTAGGGCTATTACTATACTAAATTCGACTATTAGCTAGGTTCTTATCTAGGTATTTACGTAGTATAGAGAGCTCGCGCTTACTAAGGTTATAGAGCGGCCTAAAAGGAACCTCCTTGCCCTATATAATATCGATCTTATAGTCCGTCTCTTTAAATATAGGCAACGTCGATACTAGGTAGTATTTAAATACATTAATATAGGTTTCTCGAATAGGCTATAGTATACGAGCAAGCTAATTAGGATCTATACTATTAGGGGGTATAGGTTTATTATTATTACTACTAAGCAGGTTAGTAGTCGGATTAGCTAGGGTTAGGTTACTAATAAATAGGACCCTAATATCGTTAGGGCACTCGCTAACGTCGATATACTTAATATCCTCCTTTCTAGCGATTCTAAATTGCTACTATTAGAGGCCTAAGTCTATAGCTATAGCGTAGTACTTAAGGATAGGATTGCTAATAATAATATCGGATAGAAGGCTATCTATATCTACTATATAGGCAGTAAAGTCTAATAAACGCTTATTACCGAGGTCGTCTTTTAGAACTATAAGAATATAGTAGGTTCTATAGGTTAAGTACCGAGCGTTATTAAACTAAGCAAGGGTTAGTAGGTTAGCTCTATTTAATTGTCGAAGGTCTAATTACTTAGCTAGGCGATAGCTAATAAGGGCGCTAACTGAATTTCCTAGATCTAGCGTAACCTTAGTTTTATAAGTAGTACTACAGGTGTCCTATACGAGACAGGTACGTATAATAGCTAGTATAATGTCGATAGTCTTACGCCGTACGAGGCTAATAGTTAGTGCGGCGCTTATTCTTTTTTCGAAGGTTAGCCTATAGGGGTAGCGTTAGCTGCTAAGAGGTGCTTCTAGTACTTAGCGGTAGTATAGTCGATTCGGGCCTAATCCCTAGGTTTGTCGTATTAGCCTAGTAGATAGCTAGTACTATTATAGTTAAAGCATTTTAATCTAGTAGGGAGGTTACTATAGCTACTATTATTGTTATTAGTAGAGCGGTTAGCACTATAGGGATACGAGCCCCTTCTATAGCCCCTATTACGGCCTCCTCTATATAGCCGTCGGCTACGGCCTCTTCCTCGGTCGTTATTACTATTCCTATTATTAGCATTATTGTTCTAGTAGGAACCTTAGTTTCCTCCGCGGCTACGATAGATAGTTAGGCGTATCTTAGATTCTAACCGTTGCTAAAGCTATACTATACGCTCTATAGTTTCGACTTTAACTATAAATTAAATACGTATAAGGTTAGCTTATTTAAACATACGGCGGCCGTCTAATTTAAGGATAAGCTCCTATCTAAGCTTTAGGCGTATTTCCGAGATTTATATAGAATTAGCCTTAACCGGAAGGTCGTCTTTGAGGGTCTTTAAATAGGCTTTAAATAAGCGAGCCGATTAATCAATCTTTTGTTTAGCTCGAAGGTACTAGTCCTAAGCGTGTTGTTACCTTAGTATAGGGTTTCTAAGGGTGTCTAGTATAATAGTTTTGTAGGTTTGCTATTAAACAGCGGTCTAGTTATTAAGGGAGTTAAAATAGTTATCCTAGGTGCGTTTTAGGTCCCTATTAATATACTATATAGTATAGACGACTAAGGAATAGTTATCTAGTAGCGCTCTCGGTATATTGCGCTAGTTAAGCTTATAGTTACGAATATAGTCGTTATATTACTTTCGACTAGAGCTATTAAACACGGTATAGTCCTTAAGTTTAGTATCCTTCTTTTAAATAGTTAGTAAGGAAGGCCCTACTACTAGTCTAGTATTGGATATTAGGGACTCCTATAGGCGGCGAATCTCGAGAAGATTATCCTTTAGCTATTATTCTTAGCGCAGAGCAGTAAGTCTATTCTAGGTAGCTTCTTAAACTCTCGCTACTAGCTAGGGGCTAAAAGCTAGTCGGTCGTATCGACGATTAACAATGTTGCTAAGGATGTCGTTAATAGGCAACGATAGGTTATCCCCTTCGACTATAGGTTCTTTAGTAGGCTCTTTAGCAGGCGCTTTAGTAGGTACTTTAGTAGGCACTATACTACTAGCGTTGTCGTTGCTAGCGCTACTAGCGGCGCCGCGATTGTTGTTACTTCGTAATAAGCCGGCTATTATAATAAGGGGTAGTACTAATAATATATCGTAGCTTCTTATAGTGCGGATATAGCGGAATTAGTAGATATCGGCCTAGTATAATTAACTTAGTATAATAGGCCGTATAGAAGGCCTTGCTTAATAATTAGTACGGTTGTTTTAGTAGAGTAGTACGTATAGGTCCCGTACTTTAGGCGTAACCGTAGTGGTTCGGGTTGGTTTAGTTTAGTTTGCTAAGCCGAAGATCTAGTTTGGTTTAGGTTGGTTTGCTAAGCAACTATAGGATTGGCTAGTTCGAACTATAGAATTTGTCGGTTTCTAAGAAGTGTAAGAATAGCTACGTAACTCGAAGCAAGCCCTTTATAAGATACGAGAGTGTAGCCGGTAGCGTAGCCGGCATTTTTTAGTTGTAGGAAGGTACTTATATAACCCTAAATCTATAGACAATTAGCTAAGGGCACTAACTAATTAAAAGTATATATATATATACAAGCTATTATAGTTCAGTTTAGAAACTATACTTATTAGGTATAAATTTTATCCTTTCGCTCGCTATTCAATTCCCTAACTGCTTAGTAGAATATTATTATCTAGATCTAGGTAGAACTTATCGATTTCCCTCGAAGCTCTCCTTAAGAAGTTCTAGCACTTTCCTACTAAACTATACTCTAATATTAAGTACTAGGATAGCTCCTCCCTCGATATCGGTATAGTATACGAAACAGCTATAAGGCAGCTCTATAGGGCGTTCTACTAGTTACTCGCTATACTATAGCCGAATGCTAGTTCGTTCCTTAAAACTCTAGGTTATTTAGTAGATATTAAGGATAGGGCAGGTAGTAACTTAGTATTATATAAGGAAGTAGAGGCTACTATAGAGGAGTCCTTTAACCTATAGAAGATAGTAAAAGATATAGAGGCAGCTATAGGTCTAGGTACCTAGTTGAATTTCTAGTAGGTAGAGTATAAAGATATTTAGAGGGAGTATTAGGTAGAGTTGCGAAAGCAGGTATATAATATAGTCTAGAGAATAGGGATAATGCCTATAACTATAAGTATTAGGTTCTTTAATCTTCCTCCTTTTTTCCTTATTTTCTTTTTATAAAAATCCAAACTAATACAAATTAACTAGAATGTCTATCTTCTTTTAGTTCTTTATAAGACCTAGCAGCGTAGCCGGTAGCGTAGCCGGCCTTTTTACTCCTTAGAACTAACGGGATTTTCGAAGACTTCTATTCCGTACGGCTAATAAAGTATACTATACTATATATATATACTTAGAGAGTATTTAGAGCGCGGTATATAGCGCCGTATAATAGCGGCTTATTTCGTATATAGAAAAGCTTATAGACGATACTACGAACATCCTTCCTATTAGTATATCTATCCTATCTAGTACTATCTCGAATATAGACATTCTAGCCTTTTAGAATCTAATCGAGTGCTTTGAAATCCTTGTCTATAATCGTTATACGCTTCGCGTAGATAGCTATAAGGTTAACCGCTAAAATAGTATTAGTATAGTCCGAAAAGAGGTAGAAGAGAAACATATATTCGAAGATACGAACTAGGTAGGCTTCTATAGCCTCTTAAAGGGCGCCTATTACAGAGGCTTAGAAGCGAAGGTCCGTTCTATAATCCTAGGTAATTTCGCGAATAAGTCGTTAGAAAGGAGCTTTGCGGATTAAGAGCTTAGAACTCTTCTAATACTGCCGAATCTTACGGAGGGCTACGGCTAAAGAAGGATTAGTAAAAAGATAGTAAGAATGCCGGCTACGCTACCGGCTACGCTACCGGCTACGCTACCGGCTATAAATAGGACTTACTTCCTAGGCGCTATCGACGCTTCGTACGATTGCTACTAGCAGTAGAAGCGCTAGTTGTCGTCTTACGTAGAGCCTTGCCCGCCGTTGTCTTACGCGGAGCCTTACTCGCGACGCCCTTTCTAGTACCGGAGCTAGCGGTAGTAGTAGTAGCCCTCTTACGTTAATATACTATACTCGTTCTATTATTTCCGGTCTTATTACGACCCGTAGAAGCAGCAGGTCCCTTCTTACTAGGCGTCGTAACTTAGTTAAGTAGACTCGCTATTATAAAAGTCGTCGAATTGAGGAAAAAAGTACGTTACGAAGGTATACGAAGGCGCGCGCGGAGCGAGGGTATTACGGAGGTAGTAGATATAGAGCGTAGAGGTATAGGTATCGATACGAAGGTTAAATATAGCGAGAGAGATAGTGTCGCGGTATCGCTAGGCAATAGAGTAAGCTTCGCGTAAGCCTATATTATAGTAACGTTAGAGTAAGGAAAGAAGGCAGGTACGGCTAAAAAAGGTAGGTACGGCTAAAAAAGGCAGGTACGGCAGACTTTAAAATATAGCCGGCATATATAGCCGGTATAGTAATAGGCGAAAGCCTCCTTTTAATAAATAGCCGGCGTAATAATAGTATCCTACTATAGTATAGATATTCTTTAGTAATGCCTTTACTAGCTATAGTAATCTTATAAGTAACCTAGGCCTATTGCTAGTAAATATAAGAAATATTAGGTAGGCTATACTAAACAAGCTAGTTATTTAGTAGGAAAAGGCCTACTACCGTCTCTATATACTGGCTACGAGTGCCGGCTATCGCTCTAAATTCAACTCCGCCCTATCTCGGAGGCTAAGGTACCGAGCGGAAACCCTATAGCTTATATTTACTCGGTTATCGCGGAGCGCTTATAGGTAAGGTATTAGAAAAGAGTATAAAAAGTACGAGAAGAGTATCCTAGGATATAGGTCGTAAGTAAATAAGAGTAGTACGCCTAGTTATTTATATAGTACGTTACTCTATACGACTAAGAGCCTATATTATCTTATACTTCGCTTATAAGACCTCGACTCTACTAGTATACTATCGATCTCCTCCTCGGTCGCTAATACGCTATCTTAATTCTTCTTCGAGTTGCCGGACTTAGTACGTATCTATAGCTATATAATAGCGCTACGTATTATAGAGAATTTCTCGTTAAAGTTTCTCTCTCGTAGGCTTGCTATCTGCCTCGTAGTATAGAGGATTAAAGTACTAATACTAAAGAATCTCCTTATAGTTAGGATACTAGGGCTCCTTAGGACCTTTATATTTTCGGTCTAAATAGAGACGTATTATAAACGTTCTATCGCCCTTTCGTAGGCTTGCTATCTACCTCGTAGTATAGAGGATTAAAGTACTAATACTAAAGAATCTCCTTATAGTTAGGATACTAGGGCTCCTTAGGACCTTTGTATTTTAGGTCTAAATAGAGACGTATTATAAACGTTCTATCGCCCTTTCGCTTACTACCCGCTAGGTCGTAATATACGAAGAAACTAATCTAAATATAGCTCGTCTCTATAATAGCCGGGTAAATATAGAGCGCTAGGTTTCTACTTCGTACCTTAGATTTAGGGACGGCGCGGAGATAAAATCAGAAATATAGCCGGCACCTATAGCCGGCAAAAGGATGCAAAAATAGGCCTCCTCCTAGGTTAATCTAACGACTAAATACAATTTCTAACTAATCCGCTATAAACCGACGCCGAATTTTAGCTAGAAGCTATATATCTTTATTTTAAAGAGTAACCCGCTTCGTATAGATAGTAAGGAGGTTTAAAAGCTTAAGCTCGGTTACGAGAAATGCCTCCGTAGCTTCCTAAAGAGCACTAATCGCCTTAGCCGTAAATCGTATACTAGACCGAAAATCTAATATAATTTCTCGGACGAGTCGCTAGAAGAGAGTCTTAGGGATTAAAAGCTCGGTCCCTCTTTTGTTTTAGAAAAGCCGGATCTAGCGAAGGGTAATAGTACCTAGTTTAAAGCGCTGCTTCTTTATCGTCGAGTCCTATCTTATTCCCTTTTTTTTAATAGAAAGATAACTTTTCTTCGCGATAGTCTTCGTCCGCCTACTCTTTTTAGCCTTCTCCTATCTACCTAAAGCCTTCTTATTTTTCGGTACTATTTTCCGAAGAACCCCCTTCCTTCGTATATACTACGGAGAGTCTTGCTCTTCCGATATCTCGTTCTCGCTACGGTCTCCCTATACTTAGCTTACTTTACCCTTACCCTTTAGCCTCTAAAGATATTTATCTACGCGTTTAGGCGACGAGGGTATATCGGTAGGACCTAGAAAATTAATAAGTATATAATCGTAAAGAGATATTAATACTTCTTACCTTCTAGAACAAATAGTCTTCTATTAAACCGCCTTAGTAGGTTATCGTTAGATTCGTATAAAGGATAGTAGCTTAAGGAAGGGGAGGTAGCCGGCTTAGGAAGGCCCGAAGAGCCGAATCCTTAAGGTGTATTTATCTTTAAGAATATAGGGAAAGGGAAGAAGGAGAGGAAGAGCGAATAGAGAATTAGAAATAGTCTATAGGTAAGCGGGGTCGGTTACTATAGCAACTAGTCTATTCAGGTCCTAGGAATTCGAAACACATTTCGGATATATACCGGCTATATACGCCGGCTATATTACCTTATATGTAAACGCTTCGTCTCCTTAAAGCTACTCTAAGCCTATATACGTTTCCGCTTCTCGACCCGGTATCGCCTTTTATTTCCGCCCTCCTCCTCTTTATTATCGCTAATTAGGGTTTCGCTTAGACTAAATTTCGTGTTCTCTTCGCGCTCCTAGGTTTCTTCGATCTTAAGGTTTTCTAATTCCTCGATTAACTCCTTTAGTATAATCTTTAGTAACCTACCTTAGCGACTCTAGTAGAGGAGATAGTATCGGAATACTATAATAGATTCGAAGGTAGTAGGCGATTATATTCGATTAAAGCGGCCCTAGTAACGAGCGATACTAAAAGACCTCTTATAGCCTATACCTACGCTCGGGATAGCGAGGACGTCCCGAGCGACCGACGCTATCGTTAGAAACTTAGGCTCTAACCGCTACTATATAGCGAGAATATCGTCTCCGAATTCGTCTAGAAGACCGATAAGATCTAGAGATTATTAGCCCTCTTTCCGAGCCTACGGGTTTATACTTACTCGCGCGCCGATAGAGATCGAACTCTTCTTTATTCCCTTTAGTAGTTACTTCCTCTTTTGCCTCTACTTCCTACCTACGAAATAGGTATAATATTAGAGCCCTCTAAACCTTCTTTTTCTTTATAGGAGCTATATCTAGACTAGTTTCTTTCCGACGCTCGTAGAATATCTTTTCTAGAACAGTCTAGTAATGCTTTAGCTATACCTCGTCCGCCTTCTATTCCGGCCTCTACTAGTATATATCCTTTTCTACCGGGTTAAGTAAGCACGCAACGCTATAGATATCCCCGAACGACTTAAAGGTAGTACTATAATATTTATACAACTTAGTATAGGAGCTGTCTATAGCTTTCGTTATAGCTACTTTCTAGGGAACGCTCTTCTTAGCTAGCTTAGCTACGGTTTCCTTAAGCTCGTTAAAGAGCTAGTTATAGTACGTAAAGATAAGGTAGATCGTCGGTCCTCGGGTTCTTCTAATCGTAGTAGTAACCTTCGCGTAATGCTTACTAATATCGACGAGATACTCTACTTAGCGCTATTCGGCGGCGGTAAGGCCGAGCTACTTAATACCTTCGGAACTCTAACAGATCTCGAGAGCAGTATATAAAGTATATCCCCTCGTAACTATATAGAAAGTCGAATCGAACTAGGTCTTAATATCTTAGGTAAAACGGAGTAGGCGCTAAGGGGCCGCTTTTACTATCGCTTATTCTATACGATATTTTAGGCATCGGTTTTAAGGCGCTCTATTAGGTTCTTTTAAATAGCCTCGAATCGGTTATATCTCTATAAGCTCGAGTTCGTATATATTGCTAGACGACGAAGCTAGAGAAAAAGAGTTAGAACTATACTAGGTTGCCGGCTATAGGTACCGGCTACGGATAAAAGTTATACCTTATATAAAACGAGAGCGAGGCTCTCTGCCTTATCCTATCTTATTACTATAACGAGTTTCTCGACTTTCGACTTTACCTTATCCTTATCTAGGATCTTCTATTAGTCGTCGTTTAATAGTGCAATTTTAAGCGTCTTAAAGAGGGCTCGGATCGCGATTTGAACTATATAAGCGAGGTAGGGAAACTTCTATAGGGATATAACTAGCAACGACGTCGGCTCCGATTTAATAAGGCTAGGGCTATTACTAGGCTCCTCTTTATCGTTATCGTCGTACGTATTATCGTGCGTATTCGGAATCGTAGCGAGCTTAATATTCGGAAGATTAAGCTAGATTCTAGACCTTATAATCTCCTCTACGTACTCGACCCTATCGATATAATTAGTAATTTTAAAGACATATATAAGTGAATTGTATATATAACGCCTAATACGGACGTCTAGTAGCAGAATAGTCCCGTAAAACGAGGAAAATAGCAGCGAACAATCAGAGACGAAGGGAAGACAGTTAAGAAGGAAGGGAGGACGAATAGAAAGTACTATATACTAGGGCAGAGGAGGTGCTAAAGGCGGAAGATAGAAGAACCCCTAAGAGGGTATATAGGATAATAATCTTAGAACTCCTTAGAGGACTAAAAGCAATCTACAACTAGGCAAGCTACGTAATTATAAAGGTAGCTAATATAGTCGTAGTAAAGATTACGAAGAAACAATAGGAGACAAGCCTAAACTACCGCACCTAGGTAGCAGTAGCTAGTTAGGAGGCGCTAAAACCCCCGAGGACAGTAGTTAGAGTCTATATTACGGACCTATAGGAGCAAAAGGAAATCTAAGGACTTATAGGGAAAGAGATTGTAGAAAGAATTATAGTTAAAGAGGTAATTAGGGCTAGGAACGAAGGGAAAGGGGTAATTAAGCTATTTACAGTATAAGAATAGGACAAAAAGAAGCTAGAAACACAAAAAGAATAGACAACTAAGATAGGGAAAACAGCAAAGGTCTCCTAATAGCAGTTTATAATTATAGCCTATAGTATAATAAGAAGCTTTAAGGAAGAACGGGATATCGAGAGCCTATAGAGACAAAACTAAGCTATATACCTAGGCCTAAAGATTACAAAAGTAGTATAGATTAAAAGGAAAATCGAAGAGACTAAGAAGCAGTCTTCCCTAATCATCTAGGTAGGGAGTATAGAGCAAGCTAATATAGTACTAGACTAGGGGTTATTCTAGGACTTTAAAAGATTAGAAACAGAGATATATAGAAGCAACTATAGGATAATGCAGTGCTTCAAATATTAACACTATAGACACTTAGCAGCTAAGTACATAAAGACGACTAACACTTGCTCCTATTGTATAGGGGATTACTAGGTTAAAGAATGCAAAGTATATAAGGGAGAAGCAAGATGTATATACTATACTAAAAGACACCCCTCTTAGGCGAAGGAATGCCCGGTAAGAATATAGGTAGCTAGGAAGGCAAAGGAAGCTAGAATCAACACACTAAAAAGATATATAATAAGCTAGGGCAGCTAGGTATAGAAGCAACCTAGCTAAGTGCTATAAAAGAGGTCTAGGCAAGATAATAGGTTTATATTTAGGGCCTTACTAGCATAAGAGAGTCACTAGCAACTAGGGAGACTAAGATACCTTAACATTGCAGGAAAGGAAGCAGGGCAGACAAAGCTTAGTCAAATATTAGTCTAAAGTAAGGGAAGACTAAAGGAAAACTTATAGGGAAATAATATAGATAAAACCTAATAAACATTGCAACATTACTAAACATTATATAGTACAATGTTAACAAGAGCAAAGACAAGGTATAGAGGAGCTTCCTTTAAGCACTAAACCTAAAAGAACATTACATTATTGCAATCTAAGAGCCCTAGCTTAACCTATATATAAAGAGACTAGCAACAGTTAAAGACCTAAGATACTACCTAATTATCTATAACTAGGGAGCCCTAAGGATATATATCTATATTAGTAAGGAGATAGATATAGGAACCTAGCAGGCTATACTATAGGAGGATAGGGACCTAACATTAGTTCAAGTAGAGACATCCTAAGGTACACTCTAAGTCTACTATATATACAACCTACTACTAGACTTAAGAAGCAGTATCTAACTAAAAACCCTAGAAAGACTACCTAGAGTTATCTAGGGGAACACCTACTAAATCCTACTTAGGGATTTCAACCTCTACTACCCCCTCTAGGGCTTAGACTTTACCCTAGCTTACTACTTCCTAGTAGGAAGACTAATTAATATATTAGAGAGGGAAGGAATAGAAATTGTTACCCTAAAGGGACTAATTACTTAGGAGGCAAGAGGAAGCAGTAGTATACTAGACCTATGCTTTATATTATATTAGATTAGGGATAGGATTACAAGATATAGGGTTAACTAGGAACTAGAAGAATTATTAGACCACTTCCCGGTATAGATTGAGCTAAATGTTTAAGCCAATTAGGAAAGGGAACTAGAGGAGAAGCTCAATTAGAAAGGTGCTAAATAGGGTAGGATTAGGGAGGAACTAGAAAGGGACCTAAAACTAGAGGAACTCTTAACAAAGCACCTACTAAGGCTAGAGGATATTAACAAGGCAGTAGAAGAACTAATAGGAATCCTAAAATAGGTAGCTAGAAAGCATACCCTAGCAAAGAAACATTTACTATACTAGCAACTATACTAGACTAGTAAGTGTATAAGGAAGGTTAAAGTAGCAAGGAAGGCTAGGAGGCAGTAGATACAAACCTATATCTAGGAAGCATAGGATAACTATAATAAAGCCTACTAGGAAAAGAAGATCCAGATTAAGAAAGATAAGATACAAGAATAGAGATCTATAATAGGAATAATTACAAAGAAACTAGAGGAGATATAGAGGATAGCTAAATAGGCAAGGAGGCCTAAATAGGAAAAGAATATACTACTACAATTCTTAGATATTATAGACTAATAAGGATAAATGCAGACTACAATAGAAGGGAAAGCAAGAGCCCTAGGCTAATACTTCTTCTATAGAAAAGTATAAGCAGACCTATTAGATATAAAGGAGGAAGAACAAGAGACCCTACTGCTAGGCATACTAAGAGATACCTAGGTTAAACCCGAAACTATTAAGAGGATCCTAAAGAAAATTCTAGGCAATAAGGCACTAGGAGAAGACAAGATCTACAACAAACTTCTAAAAGCATATAGGAAGGGGCTAGCCCTAGCACTAGCCAATATCTTTTTATAAAGCCTAGCACTAGGACACTACCTAAGACTATTTAGGAAGTCCCTAATAGTAGTACTAAGGAAGCCCTAGAAGGAAGACTATATATAGCTTAAGGCCTATAGACTAATAGCCCTACTTAATATAATAGGCAAGGTGCTAGAGAAAATTGTCGCTAAAAGGCTAATAACCTTTACCGAGGAAAGGAATATCCTTCCTAAAGGCTAGATAGGAGGAAGAAAGAAGAGGTTAACACTAACAGCTATAGAACTAATTATAGAACAGATTAAGCATATCTAGCACTATAGTTAAAACTAGGTAGCAACCCTCCTCTCCCTTAACATCTTAGGAGCCTTTAACAATATCTCCTATAAAAGACTCCTATATATACTTAAATAGAAAGCTATACTAAACTAGATAGTCTAATTTATCTAGTCCTTCCTATAGGAAAGATCGATATAGCTCATTCTAGGCAAATTTAAATTAGACCTAATACTAACTAAAAAGGGAATCCCCTAAGGATTAACACTCTCCCTAATCCTCTTTCTTATCTTTATAGTAGACCTACTCCTACTCCTAGAATTAAAAAACACATTAGCATTAGGGTTTGTAGATAACACAAACATCCTAGCCTAGTCTAAGACAATAGAAACCAACTACAAGATCCTAGAAGAGAAGTACTAGGAGTATAAAAAATAGGCAAAGAGGTATAGAGCAAAATTCGCCCTAGAAAAGTACTAGCTTATCCACTTTAGCAAGGCTAAATCAACCTATAATATAAAGCAATCAATTACTATCTAAGGCTTTGAAACCCAACTATTAGCAGAGCTTAGGGTACTAGGGATCTAGCTAGATCTAAAACTGAATTAGGGACTATAAGTAAAGAAGGTAAAGCAGAGGGCAGATGCTAATATGCAATCTATTAATAGACTTATAGCCTCTATATAGGGGGCTATATTCGAGAAAGCTAAAGTTATATATAAAGCAATTGTTAAGCTAGCAATGCTATATAGAGCACAGATATAGACAGCCTAGGAGAAAACACTAAAGAGGATTAAGCAACTAGTTAGTAGGTCCTAAACCTAAAGCCTAAAGAAAATCCTAGGAGCATATAAAACTATACTAACAAGGGTAGTAGAAATGGAATTAGGGATCCTACTAGTTAAACAATACTTTAAGGGACTAAGACACTAATATACGGTAAAGATAATAGAATACCTAGTCTAATAGACTATCTAAAAGGCACTAGACAAGATAAAAGCCTAGTATATTAGGACTAGGAGGCGAGACAGACTACAAATAACTCCCTAGAAAGTTAAAGACCTAGAGCAATATAGAGTCTTAACAAGAGAAATGCTAGAGAAAAAGCTTTAGGGACTAAACATAAGGCCGAAGGAAGATAAGCTAAAGGGAGAGAAACAAAGCCTAGTAGAGTTAATTGCTAGATACCTATAGGAGTAGGAATAGAACAAAACATAGGTTAGACTAGGAACCCTAAAGGCACTAATTAAATTTAGTTAATATAACTACTAGCTCTATAAGGACCTAAATAGGGCCGAGGCAAGCCTAGCTATCTAAATCAGATCTGAACACATTAGACTTAGGTCTTACCTATTTAGAAGAAACGTCCTAGGAATTGAAAGCAGAGCGTACCAATATAGCTACTAATCTTAGAACCCTAAGTATATACTACTAGTCTGCCCTTAGTAGTTAGAAGGCAGAAGTAATTAGAGACTAAAAGCAATAGAAAGGGAATACGACAAGCTAATCCAGAGTAAAGAAGACCTAAAGAGGATAGTAAAGTGGATTATTAAATAGGGATTTATACAACAATTCGCACTAGTAAGGGAAACTAAGGAGTAGATAAGAAGGAGGGAAGAAGAGGGGGAAAGAAGGGCAGGGTAGTAGGCAAGGTAGTTGGAGGGTAACAACTATAATACTAGTACACCCTAGAGGAAGGAAAACAAGGAAACGAGGAAGACCAATACTTATAAATAGGACAGGAGGGAGGTTTTTACTAACTAAGTTGGTTTCCTACCCAAAACAATACATAGAAACAGACCTACATAGGCCGAAAGGCACTACAACAGGCAAATGAAATATCTATCTATCTATCTATATAACGCCTTATATAATGTTCGATTATTACTAGCGTTGTCCGTAGTAATCGAGATTAGTTTCGTTATTACGCTAACCCTATCTGTTACCGTATAGACAAGCTTCGCTATATCCTTACTAGTATAGGAACCTAGAATTTTAGGGAATCCGATTATAAGTTCCTAGAGTTTCTAATCCGAATTAATAAAGTATAGTATAATCGAGAGGAAGGAGGCTCTTATAGTCCGGCTTAACTAGCTATCGATAGTAATAGCTACTCGGCGAGTATTACGGAGGATCTCCCGAATATCGTCTAACGTAGCCTCTTTATTCTTTTCGAATATAATACGCTAGGTTGTCGCGCCGAGAAATAGGGGAGGGTAGTTTATAAGATATAGGTATATCTTCTATATAGACTCCCTTTCGTAGAAGTCTTCCGAAAGACCGTTTATAGCTAGCATTTCGTTTGCTAGTTGCTTAAAGTCTTCGGGGGAGAAATAGTAGCCTTTAATCCTAGAGCTTCCTTAAGCGTAGCCTATAATAATTAGCTAGATCTCTACGGTTAATTAAAGTAGCCGGAATCTATAGCCGGCATTTTAGAAGACGTACCTCTTTCTAGAACGCTATATCTATATTAACTCTCCTCTCTCCTTAAGATTCCCGATACCGTTTAGAATAGAGATATTTCGTAGGCGATAAGTTCCTATCCCCTAGTTTCGGGTATTTTAAGATTGAACCGTAGAAGTTATAGACAATTACTAGTTAACCTTTAAGTCGAGAAGTCGTATAACGGTACAATACCCCCTCTATAAAGAACTTCTAGAATATATCCGTTCGCTCCTTACTCCCCTATCGCATCGAGTACTTCCGGAGTTTATACTCCTTCGAACGTAAGTATAAAGGGAACTATATCTTATAGACCTATTAATTAAACTGCTCTATATACTCGGGTTTCTAAAGATACGCCTAGCTAGCCTTTTCGAAGATTTCCGGGTTAATACTCGATATTCTTATATCTCCGAACAACCTTCTACTTAGACTCCGTAAAGGTAAGGACTAGGTAGTAGTACCCTATAATAAATTCCTACTACTAGGATTCGGAGAGGATAAATCTAGCCCTAATCGTCGTCTAGGACTCGATAGGCTCGAAGGTAAGTATATAACCTCCTCTTAACGTTGTCGCAATCTCGCTCGTATACTAGACTATTTCGACTGTCGTCTCGTTATTACCCTTCCTAGTATAGCGCCTAGTATATATATAATGTCGGTCGGTATGTTTTAAGGTTTCGTACGGTAAGGTAAGGACTTAGGAGTAGTAGATATATACTAGTAGCTATAGGGAAACACCCTTTCTTTTATAGTATTGTATCGTTAGGAACAGCTAGGCAGTAAATAGCTAGCTACCTTTTTTTTCGTTTCCTAGCTACCTAACTACTAGATTTTTTTTCCTAGCTACCCTAGCTAGCCTAACTACTAGAATTTCTTTCCTAGCTACCCTAACTACCTAAATTTTGCCTTCTATACGGCGGCTCTCTCCTACTAACGGAACCGAGCTACTATACCTAACGAATCTAAGCTCGTTTTTAGTCTTAATCTATCCTCTTTCGGTATAAGACACTCGATAAGCAAATACTTAGGCCGAGTCTAACTGTAAAACCTAAGACTAACTAATAGCTCTATTAACTAATCCTAATCCTCGAACTCCTTCCGCTTCTTAGTAAAGACTTTAAAGAGCGCTCGAGCTTCGTCGGGTACCTATAGAGTAGTCGAGATAAAGCCGTATCGCTAAAATAGGTAATCCTTCGGAGGCTTATATAGAGATTTAGAGAATTCTAACGCTAACCTATCCTACTAGGCGCTTAGATTCCGGATATAAGCCCTCTCTACCTTAGTAAAGATTTTATATAGTAGTAGCACTCTACCCTTAAGAAACGCTTTCTATTTAACTATTAGTATCTGCCGGCTACGAACGCCGGCTATATATACCGAGTATAGAATAATTACCTATACCCCTTCCTCCTTTAGTAATACTTCTACCGTCTCTAGATACCTAGCCGCGATCGTATTAATCGCAAGCTACTTTGCCTTTATAGACGTAAAGGCTTCGCTCTAATACTAATAAAGAAACTTCTACTCTATATCGAGGATATAAAGACGACTAGTCTCGATTCTAATCCTTACTAGCTTTTTATAGTAGCTTTAACTATAATTTTCTAGATTGATAGGACTTATACCTTAGCCCTTTACTAGCATCTCGTCTCTTTAGCTATACTCGATCTACTCCTAGCGCTTATCGTCTATAGCGTTAGGCCCTAAGACTATACCTATTACTAGATCGACGTAGGGTATCTCCTCGCTTTTTTTAGTTCCTTTATTCTTAGTATTAAGCTCTGTCGCGGCATCCTAAACTCTAGTAATATATGCTCCTAGGCGGCTAGCGCGTACCTAGAAGTGCGAGCGAAGCTTGCGCCTTATAGCTAGAATAGCTAATTAGAAGCTATAGTCGTTATCGCGTTAATTACTTTTGCTAGCGTAATTTTCGTAGAAGTAGGCTTAATAGACTTAATTTATCGAAGGATGAAGGTAGAGCCTTTATTTCCTATCTCTACGTACGCCTTACTACTTATCGTCTATATCTATATCCGCGTCGCTATTACCTCCCTCGAAATTGAAATAATCTAAAGGAACCTCTATATCCGAACTAGAGCTAGACGAGGACACTACTTCCCTAGCCGCCTTTGTAGCCTCCTTAGCTAGGTACTGCTAGACCTGCTTATCTACCTCCGCTTTCTACTATACCTTAAGGCGCCGGTCTTCTATCTTATCGACGATCTACTAGTAATAGGCTATACTAAATGCGTTAGGCTAGATAGATAGAAGAAGAGGAATAGGGGCTATATCCTCCTATAGACGATACTACTAATTAATACTATTATATAGCGTATCGAGGTGCTTTATACGGAGATTAAGAGCAAAGGCTCGGAGGTGCTTATTATCGCCCTAGACCTACTAAGGATACTAGCCTTGCATTAGACTAACTATATTATTAATTGCAAGAGTGCTATAGTTGTATATATTAGCCTAACGAGTAACCTAGTCGATTTCCTAATGCGTCTATTAATGCGTAGATAGCTAACTAGCGGACTAGGCGTCTAGAAAGAGCGAGAGGAGACAGGCAAACGTTAATACGAGACGAATACCGAGAGGGCTAATAGCTCGGTTTCCGTTGCTATAAAGGTCTAGCTAGGAGTTCTAAGTCTATACTATTGCGATACGAGGATCGATTAGGGTAGTAATAAGATGCTTGTTAGACGAGTAGATAAATACGACTAATCGTAGCTTGTCATCTAAGGAGAAATAGAGGGAGCGTAGTATAGCAAGAAGATTATTAGTGTTTTGCTAGTATTAGTTAATGTCTTCGTTGCTAGTACTAGTCTACTATTAGTAATCGATAATCTTAGGATTAATTGCAGATAGCTAGCTAAAGTTATTAACTGCTTTAATAGCGACATCTAGTATATCGATAACCTTACGCTCGCCGACCTTAGATAGGAACAAGAACGAGTAGGCCTCGTTAGGAGTAATAAGATCCCTACCTCGGATAAAAGAGTCTTTATATAAATAAAGGAGATCCGTTATAAGCTTCTCGTCGTACTAAGAGTATAGTATCTTATTAGACATTAACTTAGGGGCAAGGTCTCGTAGGACGTAAGCTACCTTATCGAATAAGGTAAGGTCTCTCGGAGGAATACGAGTGTTAGCCTTTATATAGATGCGTGCGTTGCCTAGATTGACCTGTATACGACGGCCTACACTAGTAGCGACATTCTAGTAATTAAAGGCCAAGTCGATAAGTTAGACTATCTAAGGATACGGGGCCCTACTATTAGGCAAATACTATTGCTTCCTAGTATTCTAAAGAATGCGAGACTCCGTAGTAGCGACCTCTAGTTTCGTAAGGAATATACGACGGAATACCTACTAGAAGACTCTCTCGCCCTCGAAGTCTTATATAAAGCGTCTCTAGTATACCTTCTAAAGTAGACGTATAGCATCGATTAACTCTTACTCGTAGTACTAGAAGATAGGTAGTAATACTAATTCGACCTTTACCTGCTTCCGGAAGTTGCGCTCTAGGTCTATATCGGCTAGCTATATAAAAGTAGGCGGTACGGTAGGAGATAGGATAAGAGTAGGTTGTTAAACTGCCTAGCGTAGTAAGTTAGCGGATATAGGGCCTTTACTAGCTATCGAGGACGTCGATATCGTAGAAGATATCGAGATTGCGCGTTAGCGGCCGGAGACAGTAGATAGTCTATTACGGTACTATTAACGTAGTACTCGCTAAGCCCGACGCTTATT
Organism: Pseudocercospora fijiensis CIRAD86; assembly: GCF_000340215.1. NCBI lineage: Eukaryota > Fungi > Ascomycota > Dothideomycetes > Mycosphaerellales > Mycosphaerellaceae > Pseudocercospora > Pseudocercospora fijiensis. The sequence goes on from NW_006921536.1 coordinate 4,441,063, forward strand.
TTGTTAGACCTCCTCTACGAAAAGTAGACGATCGAGGTCTACGTCGACTTCGCGCGGTAGTAGACGACGCCGAGATAGTTTAGGGACAGGCTTATAAACCTAACCCGACGTAAGAGGGAAACCTTAACTCGTAATTTCAAATTTAGCTATATTATAAGGCTCTAGCTCTAGGTCCGAATCTAGATCGAGCTTATACTAATATTTATATATATCGTCGATATCTATATTATTACTTTTACCCGGTAATAGCAAGTTAGAGGGAGTCGTATAATTAAAATCGTCGTTACTATAGTTAGATAGTAGTAGCTACTATATAAGAGCTGTTATCCTATTTATTACTCGTAAGACGAAATAGTAGCGAACAACTAGAGACGAAGGGAAGACAGTTAAGAAGGAAGGGAGGACGAATAGAAAGCACTATATACTAGGGCAGAGGAGGTGCTAAAGGCGGAAGATAGAAGAACCCCTAAGAGGGCATATAGGATAATAATCTTAGAACTCCTTAGAGGACTGAAAGCAATCCACAACTAGGCAAGCTACGTAATTATAAAGGTAGCTAATACAGTCGTAGCAAAGATTACGAAGAAACAATAGGAGACAAGCCTAAACTACCGTACCTAGGTAGTAGTAGCTAGTTAGGAGGCGCTAAAACCCCCGAGGACAGTAGTTAGAGTCTATATTACGGACCTATAGGAGCAAAAGGAAATCTAAGGACTTATAGGGAAGGAGATTGTAGAAAGAATTGTAGTTAAAGAGGTAATTAGGGCTAGGAACGAAGGTAAAGGGGTAATTAAGCTGTTTATAGTACAAGAGCAGGACAAAAAGAAGCTAGAAACACAAAAAGAATAGACAACTAAGATAGGAAAAACAGTAAAGGTCTCCTAATAGCAATTTATAATTATAGCTTATAGTATAATAAGAAGCTTTAAGGAAGAATAGGATATTAGGAGCCTATAGAGACAAAACTAAGCTATATACCTAGGCCTAAAGATTATAAAAGTAGCATAGATTAAAAGGAAAATCGAAGAGACTAAGAAGCAGTCTTCCCTAATTATCTAGGTAGGGAGTATAGAGCAAGCTAATATAGTACTAGACTAGGGGCTATTCTAGAACTTTAAAAGATTAGAAATAGGGATATATAGAAGCAACTATAGGATAATATAGTGCTTCAAATGTCAACACTATAGACACTTAGTAGCTAAGTATATAAAGACAACTAACACCTGCTCCTATTATATAGGGGATTACTAGGTTAAAGAATATAAAGCATATAAGGGAGAAGCAAGATATACATACTACACTAAAAGATACCCCTCTTAGGCGAAGGAATGCCTAGTAAGAATATAGGCAGCTAGGAAGGCAAAGGAAGCTAGAATTAATATACTAAAAAGATATATAACAAGCTAGGGCAGCTAGGTATAGAAGCAACCTAGCTAAGTGCTACAAAAGAGGTCTAGACAAGATAATAGGTTCACATTCAGGGCCTTACTAGCATAAGAGAGTTACTAGCAACTAGGGAGAATAAGATACCTTAATATTATAGGAAAGGAAGCAGGGTAGACAAAACTTAGTTAAATGTTAGTCCAAAGTAAGGGAAGACTAAAGGAAAGCTTATAGGGAAATAATATAGATAAAACCTAATAAACATTGCAACATTACTAAACATTATATAGTACAATGTTAACAAGAGTAAAGATAAGGTATAGAGGAGCTTCCTTCAAGCACTAAACCTAAAAGAACACTATATTATTGCAATCTAAGAGCCCTAGCTCAACCTATATATAAAGAGACTAGCAATAGTTAAAGACCTAAGATACTACCTAATTATCTATAACTAGGGAGCCCTAAGGATATACATCTACATTAGTAAGGAGATAGATATAGAAACCTAGCAGGCTATACTATAGGAGGATAGGGACCTAACATTAGTTCAAGTAGAGACATCCTAAGGCATACTCTAAGTCTACTATATATATAACCTACTACTAGACTTAAGAAGCAGTACCTAACTAAAAACCCTAGAAAGACTACTAAGAGTTATCTAGGGGAACACCTACTAAATCCTACTTAGGGATTTCAACCTCTACTACCCCCTCTAGGGCTTAGACTTTACCCTAGCTTACTACTTCCTAGTAGGAAGACTAATTGATATATTAGAGAGGGAAGGAATAGAAATTGTTACCCTAAAGGGACTAATTACTTAGGAGGCAAGAGGAAGCAGTAGCACACTAGACCTATGCTTTATATTATATTAGATTAGGAATAGGATTACAAGATACAAGGTTAATTAGGAACTAGAAGAATTATTAGACCACTTCCCGGTTTAGATTAAGCTGAATGTTTAGGCTAATTAGGAAAGGGAACTAGAGGAGAAGCTCAACTAGAAAGGTACTAAATAGGATAGGATTAGGGAGGAACTAGAAAGGGACCTAAAACTAGAGGAACTCTTAATAAAGCACCTACTAAGGCTAGAGGACATTAATAAGGCAGTAGAAGAACTAATAGGAATCCTAAAATAGGTAGCTAGAAAGTATACCCTAGCAAAGAAACATTTACTATACTAGCAACTATACTAGACTAGTAAGTATATAAAGAAGGTTAAAGTAGCAAGGAAGGCTAGGAGGTAGTAGACATAAACCTACACCTAGGAAGCATAGGACAACTATAACAAAGCCTGCTAGGAAAAGAAGATCTAGATTAAGAAAGACAAAATACAAGAATAGAGATTTATAATAGGAATGATTATAAAGAAACTAGAGGAGATATAGAGGATAGCTAAATAGGCAAGGAGACCTAAACAGGATAAGGATATACTACTACAATTCCCGGACATTATAGACCAATAAGGACAAATGTAGACTATAATAGAAGGGAAAGTAAGAGCCCTAGGCCAATACTTCTTCTATAGAAGAGTATAAGCAGACCTATTAGACATAAAGGAGGAAGAACAAGAGACTCTACTACTAGGCACACTAAGAGATACCTAGGTTAAACCCGAAACTATTAAAAGGATCCTGAAGAAAATTCTAGGCAATAAGGCACTAGGAGAAGACAAGATCTATAACAAACTTCTAAAAGTATATAGGAAGGGGCTAGCCCTAGCACTAGCTAATATCTTTTTATAAAGCCTAGCACTAGGATACTACCTAAGACTATTTAGGAAGTCCCTAATAGTTGTACTAAGGAAGCCCTAGAAGGAAGACTATATATAGCTTAAAGCCTATAGACTAATAGCCCTACTTAATATAATAGGCAAGGTGCTAGAAAAAATTGTCGCTAAAAGGCTAACAACCTTTACCGAGGAAAGGAATATCCTTCCTAAAGGCTAGATAGGAGGAAGAAAGAAGAGGTTAACACTAATAGCTATAGAACTAATTACAGAACAGATTAAGCATATCTAGTACTATAGTTAAAACTAGGTAGCAACCCTCCTCTCCCTTAATATCTCGGGAGCCTTTAACAATATCTCCTATAAAAGGCTCCTATATATACTCAAACAGAAAGCTATACCAAACTAGATAGTCCAATTTATCTAGTCCTTCCTATAGGAAAGATTAACATAGCTTATTCTAGGCAAATTCAAATTAGACCTAATACTAACTAAAAAGGGAATCCCCTAAGGATTAATACTCTCCCTAATCCTCTTCCTTATCTTTATAGTAGACCTACTCCTACTCGTAGAATTAAAAAACACATCAGCATTAGGGTTTATAGATAACACAAACATCCTAGCCTAGTCTAAGACAACAGAAACTAACTGCAAGATCCTAGAAGAGAAGCACTAGGAGTATAAAAAATAGGTAAGGAAGCATAGAGCAAAATTCGCCCTAGAAAAGTACTAGCTTATCTACTTTAGTAAGGCTAAATCAACCTATAATATAAAGCAATTAATCACTATCTAAGGCTTTGAAACCTAACTATTAGCAGAGCTTAGGGTACTAGGGATCTAGCTAGATCCAAAACTGAATTAGGGACTATAAGTAAAGAAGGCAAAGTAGAGGGTAGATGCTAATATACAATCTATTAATAGGCTTATAGCCTCTATATAGGGGGCTATATTCGAGAAAGCTAAAGTTATATACAAAGCAATTATCAAACTAGCAATACTATATAGAGCACAGATATAGACAGCCTAAGAGAAAACACTAAAGAGGATTAAGCAACTAGTTAGTAGGTCCTAAACCTAAAGCCTAAAGAAAATCCTAGGAGTATACAAAACTATACTAATAAGGGTAGTAGAAATAGAATCAGGGATCCTACTAGTCAAACAATACTTTAAGGGACTAAGACACTAATATATAGCAAAGACAATAGAATACCTAGCCTAATAGACTATCTAAAAGGCACTAGACAAGATAAAAGCCTAGTACGTTAGGACTCGGAGGCGAGACAGACTATAAATAACTCCCTAGAAAGTCAAAGACCTAGAGCAATATAGAGTCTTAATAGGAGAAATGCTAGAGAAAGAGCTTTAGGGACTAAATACGAGGCTAAAGGAAGATAGGCTAAAGAGAGAGAAACAAAGCCTAGTAGAATCAATTGCTAGATACCTATAGGAGTAGGAATAGAATAAAACATAAGTTAGACTAGGAACCCTAAAGGCACTAATCAAATTTGGTCAATACAACTACTAGCTCTATAAGGACCTAAATAGGGCCGAGGCAAGCCTAGCTATCTAAATTAGATCTAAACACATTAGGCTTAGATCTTACCTATTTAGAAGAAACGTCCTAGGAATTGAAAGCAGGGCTTACTAGTATAGCTACTAATCTCAGAACCCTAAGTATATACTGCTAGTCTGCCCTTAATAGTTAGAAGGTAGAAGTAATTAGAGACTAAAAGTAATAGAAAGGGAATACGACAAGCTAATCTAGAGCAAAGAAGACCTAAAGAGGATTATAAAGTAGATTATTAAATAGGGATTTGTATAACAATTCGTACTAGCAAGGGAAACTAAGGAGTAGATAAGAAGGAGGGAAGAAGAGGGGGAAAGAAGGGCAGGGCAGCAGGCAAGGTAGTTAGAGGGTAACAACTATAACACTAGTATACCCTAGAGGAAGGAAAACAATAAAACGAGGAAGATCAACACTTATAAATAGGACAGGAGGGAGGTTTTTACTAACTAAGTTAGTTTCCTACCTAAAACAATATATAGAAACAGACCTGCATAGGCCGAAAGGCACTACAACAGGCAAATGAAATATCTATCTATATAAGAGCTATACGGATGTTGTTAGACAAGGCGGCTATAGTACTACTAATACTACTAAAAGCTCGTAAAGATAGGATAGGCGTTACTAGTAGGTTAGGCAGATACTGTAATCGTTAACGCTGCTTATCCTTAAGTCGTATACGCTATACGCTACCTACAAGGTTGCGGATACGTTGTAGGTTAAATAGCTCTTTAACTATTAGGCTAGCGAATGTCTTAATACGGGAAAATGTAACGTATATTAAGCCGGCAGAGAAGTCTTTAGGACTAAGCTTTATAATAGCCTTCTCGAGAGTAATACCCTAAGCCTTATAGACAGTCAATATATAGGAGATAGTTAAAGGGAACTGCTCTCTCTAGTTATCGTCCTATCTATCGATATTACGGCGTATTCGGAAGATAGGAACAATCTTTCGAGGACCGACGGCAAAGAGCGCTAGTGCGTCTTCTTTAAGTCCCTCGAAGGCAATTAAGAGACAAAGCGGTAGCTCCTTTCTAAGATTCTTCTCTCGAGCGGACTCCGGCTAGATAGTATCGTATAGTATACCCTGTCTACTATTAACTATACTAAATTCGGTCTAGAGGTTAGTAAGTAGTATAACCTTATAACCGATAGAGACCTTAAGGGTACTTTTAAGGTTGAAAACGCTCTTAGACGGAACGGTAGCGGTATCTACTCGATTATAAGAAGCGGCGATAGGTAGGATAGCATTACCGATATCTCGAAGCTTCTAGTAATTAAGATTATTTACGTCGGCGTTAGTAAAGTAGATACGAGTCGTATCTTTAAAGCTACGGAGTTTAGCTAGGTCCGTAATATTAGCACGCCGCATTAGTGTTTGCTAGTATAGCATTTAAGCCGTGCCGGTACGAAGCGTAGAGAGGGCTTCTCGGAATGCGACCTAGTCTAGATTATTACCTTCTTAGCGCATATTAGCCTAGAGCGCGATCGACTTAGTAAACGAATAGTATATAGCTTGCCTAGAAATCTTATAAGCGCTCTTAGGTATTGTAAAGGGCTACGCCCTAGGTAGAAAGCGCTAGCCTTAGGCATTCGGCCTACGCGACTCTAACCTACTACTTAGCGCTTAGCGCACCGCACAAAACTATTCGGATTCACGTAGATAGACTTAGCTCTTTATCGAACCTATTAAGTCTTATATCTAGCATCTACGTACGCGTTGCTTACCCGTAATATTAGGTTCGATCTTTAATATAGGAAACGCTAAGGTTTATTAGGAACCCGAGCAAGATAGCTAGGGGAACGCTGCCCCTACTATACTAGAGATAACTAGGGACGAGATTTATCGTACCTTCGAGAGTCTCTATACTAGATAGTAGACGATAGAAGCCTAGCTGCAAGCTACTCGTTCCGCGCTCTAATACGCGGAAGCGTCTCGCTAGCCCGGGCCTCCCGAAGCTAGTTTAGTATAAGACTAGTCTACGAACGAGATCCTAAAGGGACTACTAGAAACTCTCTCGGCTTCCGGCTAAAACGTAACGGCATCCCGCGAGTAGAAACTACTATCGTAGGATAGGAAAGCCGAGTCGTTCCGGGACTACCTACTACGACTAAGAAGTTCGTACCGAGTTCGTTCCGGGCTAAAACCGAAGCTCTCCGAAGATTACTACTAGGATACCGTATACGATACCCTGCCGGTAAAGGAACGCGCTAGGATGCGCTACTTCTAGGAAAGAGGAAGCCTTACGAAAGGAAAGGACCCCGAAGCTTTCTTCTAGTAACTCGAGGACGTCTTCGCGGATAGCAACGAAGCTATAAAGGCGCTAGAGCAACTCTAAGCCCTAAGGCACTCCTAGGGACAACCTTAGTACGACTACTAGCTAGAATTCGACGGCCTCCTACTAAGCGTAGGCGGAGACCGTTAGATAGACGATACGAAAATCGGTTATTTAAAGAATACCTTCTCGAACGCGGCTAAGACTTATACTACCGCCGTACTAAAGATTAAGGATTACTACCTCTATACGGAGGAGGTCGAGCGGATTATAACGAACCTCGAGTCGATAGATTAGTTTAAATAGGCTGCGAAACGCTAGTAAGAAAGGAAGAAAGAAGTAGCGAGTCCTACGGTCGTTATTCCCCCCTATACGGCCCCTACGGCGAACCTAAAGGTCGACTCTAATAGAGACGTAGTTATAAATCCCGCTTAAACTAACGCTTCCTATAGAAAGAACCGCGGAGCCTAACAATCGACAGCGGGGAAACCTAGAGCTAAATAGGTCGACTCTATAGAAAGAGAGAAGCGTAAGGAGAAAAGACTCTACTTCCGCTACGGAGTAAGCGGACACCGTATTCGAGATTGCCCGTACGCCCCGCCGGCTTAGCCTACTAAGATTAGTGTCGCCTCCGTATAACCTATTCTAGAGGATATAGAAGAATAGTCGGACTTAAGCAGTTCCGACTCGGGAAAAGAGTAACTCCTACTCGTAGTTAGGAGTCGGGAGTAGATAGAGTACGGGCAAAGAAATAGGAAGAAGTTCAAAAGGATATAAACGGGAATCTTATATATACCGATATAGTCCTCGAAAATAACGTCGGAACTTCTACTCTTATCGACGAAGGATACTAGTATTACGCTACAATTAATATAGGCCTAGCTAAAGGCCTCGGACTTAGCTATATTAGCCGTAAGTCCCGAGAAGTAAAAGGAGCGTCGGCGGCAATATAAGACGCGAAAATTGTAGGAGTCGTCGCCTTCTAGATAGAAATTAATAGATTCTAATAAACGGTATACGCTTACGTCGTACCGGGATTAGCTTTTCCCCTTATCCTAAGGAACCTATAGAAGGCATATAATAAGGTCCGGACTGCGCCTAAAAAACGACGGTACTACTACGGGAGGGCTCGGTATTAGATTAAAGAAAGGCGCTATTACCGCGAGGTCGATACGAACGGGAATATCGCTATAATTAACGCCGTAAGAAGCCTACTTACCGCGACAATTGCCGAGGACATTAAAAAGGCCCTAAAGACGAAGGAATATCCGACGATCGAGGAGCTAAAGAAGAAGCTATCCCCGGAGGTTCGCGATATAGCCGCGCTATTTTGTTAAAGGGAAGCCGATAAGTTAGCGCCCTATCGCCCTAGCATCGACTATACGATAGAACTCTAGGAGAAACTAGACGGATCCTAGCCTTTACTCCCTTAGGGTCCGCTCTATAGTATATCGAAACAAGAACTCTTAGTCTTACGGAAGTCGCTAGACGAGCTCCTAAAGAAGGGGTTTATAAAACCGGCGAACTCCGAAGCGGCGGCGCCCGTACTATTCGTTAAGAAGCCCGGGGGAGGACTACGGTTCTACTACGACTATAGGGCGCTTAACGCTCTAACGAAGTAAGATAGATACCCCCTCCTACTAATCCCGGACACTATAAGGAACCTAACGGAGGCCCGGTAGTTAACTAAGGTTAACGTAGTCTCGGCCTTTTATAAGATTAGAATAGTAAAAGGACACGAGTATAAGACGGCCTTCCGGACGAGGCTAGGCTTATTTGAATAGCTAGTGTACCCGTTTAGTTTGTCTAGAGCCCCGGCTATATTTTAACGGCACACTAACACTCTCCTATAGGAGTATCTAGACGACTTCGCGTCGGTATATATAGACGACGTAGTTATCTACTCGAGCGGGTCGAGGGAAGACTATTTCCGTAAGGTAAGAGCGGTACTTAAGAAGCTTTAGGATAGAGGCCTTTACCTCGATATTAAAAAGAGCGAATTCGCCTAGAAAAAGATTAAGTACCTAGGATTTATCGTCTACGCCGACGAAGGAGGAGTGTTAGCCGACCCCGAAAAGGTAGAAGCCGTACGAAAATAGGTAGTACCTAAGACCTAAAAGGAAGTTCGTCGTTTCTTAGGATTTACGAACTACTACCGTATATTCGTACCGAACTATTCTAAGATCTCCGCGCTATTAACTGCGCTTACTAGTAAGGGAACCCTGTTCGCCTAGGGAGAAGAATAGGACAAAGCGTTCGAGACGCTAAAGGATAAATTCTGCCGCGCCCCGGTACTTACCTAGTAGAACCCGTCCCTCCTTACCTTCCTTAAGACGGATTATAGCGGGTTCGCGATTAGGGGCGCCCTTATCTAAGAAAAGGCGGGAATCCGCCGACCGGTAGGCTTCTTTTCGAAGAAACTAAACAAGGCAGAGATTAATTACGACATCTACGATAAGGAAATACTCGCAGTCGTATCTAGTATTAAGTTTTAGGACTCCGAGCTGAAATTATATAGCCCCTTTACGATTTAGACGGACTATAAGAACCTAGAATACTTTATAGTAAAGCGCTAACTATCCGAAAGACAGATCCGATAGTAGGAAGAACTAGCGAAGCACTAGTTTACCCTAGTCTACCGGCCGGGAATCGAAGCTATCCTACTAGATACCCTATCGAGGAGGGAATAAGATACGTTAGGCTAAGACGATAAGCTTTCGAGGTTCCGGAGATTCTTAGAGCTAGACCTTTCTCTAAACTAGCCGGAAAACGTCTAGATTTCTAGTACTACTATCCGTAGCTTCCCGCGTATAACGAAGGCGAGCCCGTTATCCCTACTCGCGAACGAAACGGAGCCCGCGTAGCCTTCGCCGGAAAGCGCTAAACTATTCTAGGACCTAGAGATAAACGATATATAGAAGAGCATTGTCGAGAAAGATACGGTATACTAGACGGTAGTACGAAAAATCCGTAAGGGAGGCAGAATATTACAACCGGAAATCAAAGTAAAAATTCAGATCGGGGATTATATAATAGACCCTAAGGGGTTCCTTCGCTACCGCGGCAAGCTCTAGGTTCTAGGAGCCCTAGCGACGACGGAAACCGAATATAAAGATATAGGGGCCGAGGAACTATAGCAGGATATACTACGTACGAAGATTATCTAGTCGATCTACGACTCGCCGCTCTACGGCTATCCCGGCCGGGATTCTACTACTTCTATACTAGGTCGCGACTTTTACTAGCCGCTATAGTCGAAGCAGGTACGGCAATTCCTACGGAACTGCAACTATTGTAGACGCAATAAGGTATAGAGGGAATACAAACACGGCCTCCTAAAACCCCTACCGGTACCCGACCGTTTCTTCTAGGAAATCTCGATAGACTTTATAACTAACCTACCGGAGTTAGATAGGAACCGGTATCTATAGGTAATTAAAGACCGCCTAAGTAAATAGATCGCCCTTATCGGTACTCCCTCTATAAAAGTAGAGGAATACGCGGTTTTGTTCCTAAAATACTAGGTTAGGCATTACGGACTTCCTCGTACTATTACTAGCGATAGAGGTACGAATTAGACGAGCACTTTCTAAAGAGAGATATATCGACTACTCGGCGTAAAGTAGAGGTTAAGCTCCGCCTACTATCTACAAACCGACGGAGGTCCGGAGCGCGTAAACTAAGACGTATAGGCTTACCTACGGAACTATATTAACTAGATACAGTCCGATTAGAACTAATAGCTTCTTACGGTAGAACTAGCGTTTAACGGGAGACACTAAGCGGGGTTAGGAATAAGCTCTTTCTTCGCGACTTACGGTTACGAATCTACCTCCCCCGTTGCGTTAGAGGAGGACCTAGCTATCGATAGACGGCTAACTGCGGCGAAACGGGCGGAGGAGTTCGTAAATAAGATTAAGTAGATCTTAGATCTATACTAAGTACAGATAGCGGAAGCCGTATAGAAACAAGAGGACAGCGCGAACAAGACTAGAACTCTAGCGCCGGTATATCGTATCGGCGACAAGGTCTAGCTCGACCTAAGGAATTACTAGACCGGTAGACTAAAGAAGAGCCTCGACTCGAAGTACGCTAAGTATACGGTAGAAGAGGTGTTGTCGCCTATCTTAGTATAACTCTCGGGGATACCTAGCAACATTTATCCGGTATTCTATACCGACCTTCTAAGACTTACGAGCCGGGACCCCCTCCTAGGGTAGGTAACCGACGACGAATAGCCGGACCCTATCTTAATCGAGACGTATAAAGAGTAGCAGGTCGAAGAAATCCTATACGCCCGAAAAAAGAAGCGGGGCCGAGGGCGAGAAGCACTCGTAAAATAGAGCGGGTACTATAAACCTACGTAGGAACCCCTAGACTATATCGCGGATACCTCCGCGCTAGACGACTTCGAGGCGAAATATAGACAAATCGAGGAGAACGACGGGCCTCTAGGAGATTAGGAGAAGAGAGGAAAACGGAAGAAATAACGCGGTAACCTAGAGTTTTTCCGCGGAATAACGGGTTTATAGATTCTAGGGACTTTTGCTAACTTCTAGAGTTTGGATTTTCTTACTAACTTATTAGACTTGGAATTACTAGAACACTAGAGAAGGGAAGTATAATTTAGAGCTAGGAAGAATTTTATTTAGGTATTTATAAGTAAGTATCGGGTCTCCGCCCGAAATTAGAAGGTTACCTTAGGACTACAAAAAAAAAATAATATTACATCCGAAACTACCTAGAAACCCCTAGAAAACCTACGGAAACCTTTACTCCTCTAGCGGACCTAGACGATTGTTACTAAGACGGAGGGCGGTCGGAACGCTACTAAAAAAGAGAGGTTAGCGAGAGAAAGTCGAAGGGCAGCGAGGAACTTACGTCTAAGTCTATTAAGCTACGATATTAGCGACGGTATTTGTTACTTCCGAGGCGACAGCGCTAAAACAAATAGTTAGCGAGGGTTTTATCGCGGGGAACGGAGAGTCTTACCTAGACAATAACCTCTACGGCTAGAGAGACTTAAGGGCTTTCTAGGCCTTAAGAACCTTAAGAAGCTCGGAGTACTTCTCGGCGATATTAGCGCGGGTCGCGCGGGTATAGCTAGCGTAGGCTACGTAGGCTATTTAAGGACTAAATAGTTAGCGAGAGATTTAATACGGGAATCGCGATAACTTATAGTAGGGCGTAGGCAATTCTCTTACGAGCGCAATTAGCGCAAGCCCTCGAGCTAGCGGGCTTAAGAAAGGTTAGCGGACCCCGCGACAAATCGGATAGAAACCTTACAGATTAGTCGGCGCAGTCTTCGCCGGAGTTACAGTAGCTAACGCAGTGAATTTAACGAGCTATCTAGGACAAGTTAATTTTACGAAGGGAACCGAGGAGGAAGGGGAGGGACTTGCGGTATTAGTAATAGTAGTAGTAGTAGTAGTAGAGGTGTATATAAAGAAAAGAGGAAGAAGAAGAAGAAGAGGGAAATATTAATACTTATAGAAAGCGATACGGAAGTAAAGGTCGCGAAAGCAACGGAAGGCGCGAGTATAAGTAAGGCGCGTTTTAAGAAGGGGTAAACAGGTAAAAGAGCGCGGTTTAGTAGTCGCGAAGAAAGTTACAGCCCTTAAAGCCTAGGATACGGCAACCCCGACCGGAAAGTAGCGGAAACCCCGATCGCAAAGGAGGAAACTACGAGCGCGTTACTCTAGAGAAGCTTAGATAAGTGCAGATCTAACGGATAAAGTAATAGCGATAGAAACTACGGAGGGCTTTCTGTCCCCGCTAAGGAAGGGGAGGAGGACGGGGGTAATGTAAAGGGCTACGCCCTAGGTAGAAAGCGCTAGCCTTAGGCATTCGGCCTACGCGACTCTAACCTACTACTTAGCGCTTAGCGCACCGTACAAAACTATTCGGATTCACGTAGATAGACTTAGCTCTTTATCGAACCTATTAAGTCTTATATCTAGCATCTGCGTACGCGTTACTTACCCGTAACAGATATCGTATAAAACAATAGCTTTTAGAATACGGGTATTAATTAGCAGAAATCGCCGAAGATAATAATATTAATCCCTCCGAATACAATATCGTAGTTAAGGCATTATCGAAGCCGCTAATTAAGCATCTAAAGCAAGGTTTAGCTAACTATAGACTTCTCGTCGACGATAATATATCGTATAGGGCGTAAGAGATTCTCTATACGAGTAAGTCGTATACCTGCTAGGTCTGTTATACCGTCCTTGCCGATGCGAATAGGCAACTTAAAGGCAGAATAGAGCGTAGAACTATCGATATTAGTAGCGGCGGTACCTATAGGGGCTAGACGAATAACTAGGTTCCCTAGGTAGTTAGCTACTTTAGTATCCGATTGTAGACGTATACAGATTATCTTAATTAAGAAGGACTTACCGGTTCCGCCTACGCTATCGACGTTTAAAAGCAGCTAAGGCGGATTGTCTCTAGCTAGGACACTCCTAAAGTAATTAATAACCTCCTTAAATGCCTAGCGCTAGTAGCGATTAAGCTTGTCGAATTGTAAGGTTAACTATAACTAAACATCGAGGTTAACTATACTATACGCAAGCTTCTATCGCTACTACTAGTCCTAGGTAGTATCGTAAATATTAGGATGCTTATTAAGATATTTGCTAATGCGTGTCTCTTAATAGGCGGCCCTATCTAGCTCTCGATTACTAAGATTGTTTAGGTCTTCGTTACGTATACTAGGGTTTAGTAAAGGTCTATAGAGAGCGTTAAAGTTAGCGGCCTTACCTAGATCCTATACCTATAGATTAATAAAGTTATCGTTATTCCTACGATTAATGTCCTATAAGTAGTCGTAAGGGTAAGTATAATTCTCTCGATAATAGCGCAGAGCCGCCTCCTATATATAGAATTCGAGGTTAGGCTTATCCGGGAAGTGATACGGCGTCTCCTAAGAACATTACGGTAGCTAACGGAACGGGTAGTAGTTCCAGATCTTTATACGTTAATAGTGGATATACCCTAGCTTAGCTAGATCGTCGGAATAGCGAGGAAAGTAGTTAATAAGCCGAGTATCTCTGTTAACGTTAGTAAGACGTCGTAGTACAGTCTTAGCCTAAAGGTTCTAAGTCGTAATATAATCGAATAGAGACATATCCTTAGCTGCTTCCGGACGCGCAAGGTACTTCTAAATTATAGTCCTACTAGATATACGCCTAGTAGAATTATTGTCTTTAGTATCTGCCTCATCGCCGCCTTAAACAACGTTATTATCCTCGTCCTCGTTAACCTAAACATTAACTAGTCCGGTTTGCTTAGCCTACGGTCGATAATCTAATATAATAACCGTTCGGCTTCCCTTTTATAGAGGGATATAAAGGTTGAGGTAAGCTACTTCCTACGCAGGCCAATCTCGCTCTATAATTAAGGTATTTAGGAGCTTTGCAACTATAGATAGGAGTAGCTTATCCTAGTTAATTAGGGGTAGCAAACCCTTTATAATGTTATCGTACGAGCGGCTTTTAACTTCGGTCTTACTATAGTATTTTAGGATGTACTATATAATAGTATAGAGAGTAGTATAGGGGGTAATGTCGCAATTTGTACGCTAAGCTATTAATATAAGTCGATTGAAGTAATTAAGGAAGGAATTATTGCAGGCTATAGTAAATCCTAGGTAGCGATTGTTATACTTATAATTAATATCCGCTTCGGTACGATACTTGCGAGGGAAATAGAAGCGGTAGTATAGCTCTCCGTCTAAGTCGTCTTTGCGCTTTGCCTAGCAATAGTCGTTATATATATATCTCTAGACTCGATTAATAATATCGGTAAGGTCGGACTAGTTGTTTTTAAGCTTATTAGTATTAGCCTAAATAGTAGCGCCCTGTCCGAGATCTCTACCTAGCTTAGGATTTAGTGCGGTAATATATATACCCTATTACCGAGCGAAGGCTTCTCGAGCTTCCGTAGTATCGATACTAGGCTTAGGAAGGTCGCACTATAAGAAGAAGTAGATATAACAGCTCCTACGGTTCTGCTACTTATATCGATACTAATAATCTACGACATTAAACTTTAGTTTTAGAACCTTTTCGAGAAGGTATCTAAAGCGACGAGCAACGTAGGTATTAGCAATATAAGGATGCTTACGTAGATTTTCTCGTACTATCTTAATACGCTCGTAAGGACCGAGTCGCTTCTACCGCTCGTATCCGGGCATTAAGCGCGCTAGCGAGTCCTATTGTAGGTCCGTAGCGCTTATAGTACAGAATAGGTCCGGCTTGCCGAGTATACGAACGTAGGTCTTAAGGTTAATACGACGACTATTCTAATATAGACGAGTACTACGAATCTGCCCGCTAATACGAACGATAGAGTTAACGAGGCGCTATGCCTCTTTGTCTCTACTGTCTACGGCTAAAGCGGCCTTAATAGTCTCTATAGTAACCTCTATACTATCTTTCTAGTACTTATTAGAGAAGAACGTAGTAGCTTTTAGTATATAGTAACACATCCCCTTATTAAAGACAAAGTATAGCTAGCGCTTATAACTAGCAAAGCGACTATCCTTATACCGTATATAATGCTCGATTGCCTAATTAAATATAATACTACGAGGGCGGGGTTAGTTTAGGTCGCCCTTACCTTATAGTAGCAATGTAGGGAATGCTATAGCTATTAACGGGTAAGACCGATCGAGTTTATTAATAGGGATCTTGTCGTAGTCTAGTTGCGTAATATAAGAGAGCTAGGGCGGTTACTAAGGGACAATAGGTAGAGGGTTATCTAAGGGACTAGCAACGCTCTTGCTAGTGCGGCGTCGACGGAGGCGATCCTATAATTAACTAAGTACGCGATACTATAGATAGAGATTCGGTATAGCGGCGTAATCGTGTCTAAGGTCTTCGTCTATATCGGGCTCGCTAGCGCCTTAAGTAGGACCTACATCGAAGCTAGGATTAAATGCAGATAGTAGCGGTATAGGTATATAGGGCAGCGGAGTTAGCTAAGCACGAGCTATAGGAGGGACAGGTATCTAGATATAAGTAACACATTTAGCCTTATTGCAGAGAGCGGGATTGTACTAATTAATAGGCAGTAGAAGTCCGAGTATAGAGTAGGAAAACTAATTACGAGTAGTCTCGTAATTACTAGTAATACACTACTTTAGTTCTACTTCGTAGTTAAGGTCGACAATGCCGTATACGCACTATATACACTTATGCCAAATCTGCTAGTTAGGTAGGAGATTTAAATCGTAGTACGACCGCTACTATACACTACGAGGAAAGCTATATCTAGAGCACGTAAACTAAGGGGCTCGAGGCGGTGCATTAGCAATAATAATGCCTCTAGCCTATATACCTGCTTAGACGCTATCTAGCTAGTATAGCGGATAATCTTTTATAGTCGGCTATTACTTATCGTATTCGGCGGATTTAAGCGCGTTCTCGATAGAATCGTCTTTAGGCAGCTAATTAAGAGCATCTTTATCGATTAGAATCTCTCTATAGTACGGGTTACATTACTTAAGCTAGTTAAGGGCGCTAAGAACCTTTCTACGTCGTATACGGAAATCTTTATAGAATTAACGTCGCTTCCGCTCTTAATCGTTGCTCTATTCTTATTCGTTTATATCGCCTTCTTTATCTAGTAGAGGAGACAGCTAGGGTTTCTAACGTAGTCGCAGGACAACTAGATCTAGCTCCTATAGTATTCGTAGTAGCTTATAGTATACCGTAATTATATCTTTAAGAAAGTTGCAAATATAACTACGATATTTCTACTATTGTCCTCGAATATAGAAGACCGACATCTATACGTAGACGCGAGCAATAAGTAGTTCTTTAGCCGTTAACAGACCGGAGAGTTCTTCTAGTACGCGACCTAGGTCTATATTGTTAGCATTACTAAATAGAAAGGGGTCCCTAGGCTACATCTTGCTTACGTAGTCGCGATTAACGCAACGACTATAGATACCGTTATTCTTAGTAAGATTTATGCTAAACTACGTCTTATAGCATCGCGGATATATATCTAGGCTATCGTCGTCGATTGTATTATAGAACTTAGCGAGCAAGGATTTATTAAATGCATTAAGAGCCGGTATAGCCTACTGCTAATCTACATCGACTAATGCTAGCTCTTCGTAAGCGAGGAAACGGGCTCTACGGTTAAGGCAGACTCGTACGTAGAGGGAGATAGTACGACGTAGTATATACGATTTAGAGGCTACTTATAAAGAACCTAGGGTCTATTACTAAGAGCTTAGTTGAGAAGAACTACTAAGTAGAGTAGAAACGTTCTCCTAAGTATCCTACTAGTACGAGCTTGTCGATAGTTACTAAGTCGGTATAGACGGCAAAGGGGCAGCGTTGCTCTAAAAGCTACTAGTAGTACCTATAGCATTACTAGCACTGCCTATACTACTAGTAGGGCTAGTAGGGCCGCCGGGAGTTGCGTAAAAGCTAGAGCTAGTATTAAATTTAGGCTAATAAGTATAACAACAGTTAAGCAGTTCTAGACTAGCGGGTCGAAGGAAGCTCTAGTAGTTACTATTATAGTTCTTAAAGATACACTACTTGTTCTTAGTGCGGAGGTCTTTATCGACTATTATTAGATCGTAATAGACGCACTAGTCCTCGATTTCTCCTCCCTAATCTTCCTAGGGTCGCGGATGCGAGTATTTAATATACTAGAACTAAGGCTTACTATCGATTTGCTAAGATCGAATACGCTACGTAGGAGTCTAAAGTGTCTAGATAGTGCTACTACTCTACGGAGTTATAGAAGCAGTTGCTCCTACGGCTTGCTATATATACGGTCCTAGTATTTAGCGAGCATCGTGCCTAGCCTAACGTATAGCTACTATCTATACCTACTAACGAGCTTAAGTATCGGGCGAAGGTTAGCTAAGTAGATAATATAGTCGCACGCTCTAAGCGATAGAAAGCCTAGAAGCCGGTAGAATCGTCCTAGGAGCTCGTAATAGGGAAGGCTCTAGCAAGGTAGCGGTGCTTGCCGTACGCTTATTAATCTTAGTAATCTGCTACTATCTATATATAACTTATATACTATATCCTCGACACTCTATATACCGATTAACCGGCGGTCTATTCTTCTTCTTAATACCTATATACTAAATAGTATCCTTGTCGGTAAAGCAGTAGTCGTATCGCTAAGTAGGTAGCTACTTACGGTTTGTCGGAAAGGGCTATAGAGGCTGCTAGGAAGGCAGTAGCGGCGGCGGCATATTAGTAGGAAGGGGCGCCGGAATAGGCGGTATATTTAGCGGAAAGGGCGCTATACTGCTAAGAGGGCGCGCCTAGCTTAGAGGGCGCGCTTAGCTTAGTAGTAGGTTCGCTTAAGGCTAGTACGAGGTAGGTATGTTATTGTCTCCTAGCGCTATTACTATAAGGAAGACGATCGGGGATATATTAAATCGTTAGTATATAGCTCGAGGCGTATTAGGAACAGGTAGTATTTGTTTAAGGGAAGGCAAAGGAGAAGGAGAAGGAAAAGGAGAAGCGGAAGCGACGTAAGAACACAAGCGGAAGTAGCGAAGTAACGCAAGAACGGGGCCTACCGTAGGTATAAAAGTGAATATACCTACTTTTATATATACAGTCCCGTCGGTTACCGGCATCTACGCGTTTGTATATAGCAATAATATAACCGGGGCAGGATAATCGTTCTATATAAGCGCTATTTAGATTCTATATGCCTTTGCTAACGTTGTCGCTTAGGGTAGAGGGGATAGTCGGTACGCCTCCTAAACCCCCCGTACCTACCGCTTTAGTACCCTTATTACTTTGCTTACGTTATCGCTTAGGGTAGGGGGGATAGTCGGCACGCCTCCTAAACCCCCTATACCTACTGCTTTAGTACCCTTATTACTTTGCTTACGTTGTCGCTTAGGGCAGAGGGGATAGTCGGCACGCCTCCTAAACCCCCTATGCCTACCGCTTTAGTACCCTTATTACTTTGCTTACGTTATCGCTTAGAGTAGGGGAGATAGTCGGCACGCCTCCTAACCCCCCCCCCTCCCCTACCTACCGCTTTAGTCTTCGCATCGGTGTTCGTAGGCTAACTTAGCGATAACTTAGCAAAGGGTATATCGGGGAGGTTATTATCTGCTAAAAGCTGCGATACTGTTCTCCTACTAATAGGCGTGCCCGGTCTTCTAGCTTAGCAAAAGGTATATAGGGGTAGCCTAAGGCCGGCGTCGTTATCGTATTAATTACTTTTGCTAGCGTGCTTTTACTAGAAATGCGCCTAATCGGCTTAACTAGGATAGATAAATTCAGAAGGTCCGAGATAGAAAGATAGCGATTCGTAGGCACACTATCGATACTAACTTAATATTAGTATTGTAACTTCTAGTCCGGGGAATTAAACACTTAATTACTATAGTATCTAAACCTTACCTATCTGCTTACGCTTTCCTTCTAACTAAGCTATTACCGTAGGCAGTAGCAATAAGGCTATATAATAGTACTATAAGTTACAGCCTTCGACTAATAACAATGCGTACACCTAGCTACAACTAGGTATAGGAGTTGTAGTAATCCTCTACGCTTAGTTATAGTGTCTCGAGGTCTTATCCTATTCCCTTAGTAATAAGAACTATTCCTACTACGTGCGGTCTACTCGGACTTCCCCTAATTAGCTTAGGGCGTAGTCGTAGCCGTAGGGTTCCGGGCTAATTTATTAGCTCTTTTTCCGAGGTTGCTAGGCCTAATAATCTAGTAGAAGCGACCGCTAATAGTCTCGGTTAGGCAGCCGTTAATTGTTACTAAAATCAGTCCGGCTAATTTTCTATAGCGGCACTTCACTTATAAAGTGTATAAGGTCGAAGTCTAGTAGTTATATTTACTTAGTCGATTTGTAACGTGTCTTAAAGAGTTAGAAGCTCGAGGTCTATCTCGTGTCCGTAAGAGCGATTCTAGGTACTGCCCGTCTATAGTTTTACTTCCGGTCTATCTTTTTTTTAGGCCTTAGTCGGTACTATATATTACAGGTAGTAGTAATAATGCTAGTCGAGTAGACTGTCTTTATCTGCTTAATTATTCTCTAATTGTTTTGCTACCGGAGGTCGCTATTCTAAGGGTATATTTTGCTAAGGGTGCATTTCGCTAAGGGTATAGTTTACTAAGGTCTATAGAGGTTTGCGGAGGTCGCGATAGTATACTTAGCGAATCTATTAGTAAAGGGGGGGGAATTGGCGCATCCTCGTAACGTTGTCGCATTATATAGATAGTAGGTAGTAGGCGCAGTGTTATTATTATCGCGCGTTAGAGGAAGTAACGTAAAAGTATAGCCTAAGGCTTCGAGGTCTCTACCTTGTAGAATCTAGCTAATTAGGTTGCGGGATTTCTAAAATCCGGGGTTAGCTTAGCGGTTACGCGTAACAGGATAGGGGATTAGCGACTATAGTAGAGCTTGTTATATAAGGCGAGCTTCGCTCGCAATTATTGTTCTCGGCTATCTAAATATCTCCGTTACTATCGGTCGTATCGATAGAGGTAGCGGCTATAGGTCTAAATGCTATTAGTTAACGTCTTAAAGAAAAATATACCGGCTATAGCTACCGGCTACGGCTACCGGCTACGGCCGCTAGCTAGATTAACTTACGCTACTAGAACTTTACGCTCGAAAACTAGCCGCAATTCTTTCCTCCTCTTAGCCTTCTCTTAGCTTGTCTTCTTATTCTAACCTTTACTTTTTTCTATAGGCGCTAGCTATCGATAGAATGCCTTATTCTACGCCTTTCTTCTCTTATCCTTAGCTCTTTTATCCTTATCTATCTTCTCCTTTCTCTCGCGGTCTCGTATGGAATTCTTTTTCGTAGAGTACTCCTTTTTAGTCTTACGCTTTTTAGTTAGACGCTTAGGCAAAATAAACTCGCGGTCTTTAGTTCTATCTTCTATTTAGCGCGCGGCGCGCTTCTCTCTTACTATTATAAGGAAAAGAGGTAGGGGCGTAGCGTATAGTAGTTATTGTCGGTATAGGTATAGAGGAAGAATTTAAAAGATATAAGAATATCGCGAAGCCCTAATTGTTGCCGCCTATGTAACGTTATATAGGTAAGCTTTCGCAACTACGGTAACTACGCCCTAGCAACGGCAACTACGGCCTAGCAACGGCAACTACGCCCTAGCAACGGCAATAGAGCGTATTAAATATAACCTAGTAACTATTATAGCCGGTAGTCGTAGCCGGTAGTCGAATAAGAGTATCCTTGTAGTAAAACTACGCCCTAGCAACGGCAACTACGCCCTAGCAACGGCAAAAGAGCGTAGTAAATATAACATAGTTACTATTATAGCCGGCAATCGTAGCCGGCAGTCGAATAAGAGTGTCCTTATAGTAAAACTAATATAGTCTCTAGTTTAAACTAGGAATCTATATAGTTCGAAAAAACTAAACCGGAACTAGGGAGCTAGTTCGCCGCTAAGAAACCAAACTATATACGTTTAGTAGTTCGGAAACCGAACTACTGCGGGGTCTAAGTTAGCCTAACGCTAAGCGCTAAGCCCTACCTAAGGCACTAAGACCCTAGCTTTACTCGAGCTAGTTATATACTAATTACGTATAGCCTCTAATAGTCTATAGTTACTACGTAGTGCTTAAGGACAGGGTTACTAATAATAATATCGGATAGAAGGTTATCTATATCTACTACGTAGGTAGTAAAGTCTAATAAGCGCTTATTGCCGAGGTCGTCTTTTAGAACTATAGGAATATAGTAGGCCCTATAGGTTAAGTGCCGAGCGTTATTAAACTAAGCAAGGATTAGTATATTAGTCCTATTTAGTTGTCGAAGGTCTAATTGTTTAGCTAGGCGATAGCTAATAAGGGTACTAACTAAGTTGCCTAGGTCTAGTATAATACTGCTTTTATAGTTAGTGCCCTAGGTGTCTTATATAAGGCAGGTGCGTATAATAGCTAGTATAATGTCGATAGTTTTACGCCGTATAAGGCTAATAGTTAGTGCAGCGCTTATTCTTTTTTCGATTAATTAGAAGGTTAGCCTATAGGGATAGCGTTAGCTACTAAAAGGTGCCTTCTATACTTAGCGGAAGTACGGTTAATACAGGCCTAGTCCTTAGGTTTGTTATATTAGCCTAGAAGATAGCTAGTGCTATTATAGTTAAAGCACTTTAATCCGGTTAGAACATTACCGTAGCTATTGTTACTATTAGTAGAGCGGTTAGTACTATAGGGATACGAGCCCCTTCTATAGCCCCTATCCTAGCCTCCTCTATATAGCTGCCGGCTACGGCTTCTTCTACGGTTATTGTTACTATTCCTATTATTAGTATTATTGTTTTAGTAGGAACCTTAGTTTCCTCCGCGGGTACTATAGTTGCCGTAGTTAGTACTAGCTAGTCGGATCCTCGATTCTAGCTGTTACTAAAGCTAAATAGCTCGTTCGGCTATTTCTACTTCAACTATAAATTAAATACGTATTAGATTAGCCTGTTTAAATATACGGCAGCGGTCTAATTTAAGGACTAGTTCCTATCTTAGTTTAGGGCATATTTCGGAGATCTAGATAGGGTCGGTCTTAGCTAGCAAATCGTCCTTAAGGGTCCTTAAATAGGCCTCGAAGGATCGAGAAGATTAGTCGGCCTTTTGTTTAGTACGTAGGTATTAATCCTATATATATTACTATCGTAATATAGGGTTGCTAAGGGTGTTTAGCATAATAGTCTTATAGTCCTACTACTAAATAGCGGTCTAATTATTAAGGGAGTTAAAATAGTCGTCCTAGGTACGCTCTAGGTCTCTATTAATATACTATATAGCATAGACGACTAACGAATAGTCGTCTAGAAGGGCCCTTAGTGCGTTTCGCTAATTAAGCTTATAGTTACAAATATAGTCGTTATATTGCTTTTAACTAGAGCTATTAAATATAGTATAGTCCTTAAGTTTAGCATCCTTCTTTTAGACTAATAGTAAGGAAGGAATTGCTATCGGCTTAGTATTAGTTACTAGGGCTTCCTATAGGCGGTAAATTTCGAGGAGATTATCCTTTAGCTATTGTTCTTAACGTAAGGTAGTAAGTCTGTTCTAAGTAGCTTCTTAAAGTCTCGCTATTAGCTAGGGGCTAAAGGCTAGTTAGCTATATCGTCGATTAACAATATTATTAAGAATGTCGTTAATAGGCAATTCTAGATTATTACCTAGAACTATAGGTTCTTTAGTAGGCCCTCTAGTAGGCTCTTTAGTAGGCACTATACTACTAGTATTGTTATTACTAGCGCTACTAGCGGTACCGCGATTGTTATTGCTTTGTAATAAGCCGGCTATTATAATAAGGGGTAGTACTAATAATGTATCGTAGGCCCCTATAGTACGGATATAGCGGAATTAGTAGGTATCGGCCTAGTATAGTTAACTTAGTATAATAGGCCGTATAGAAGGCCTTAATTAATAATTAGTACGGTTATTTTAGTAGAATAGTACGTATAGGTCCCGTTCTTTAGGCGTAATATAGTTAAATCGATAGTTTTTGTAGCTATACCGCTAAAAGCTTAAAATAAGGACTATCTAGCTACTAGTATCCTTAAAGGGTAGATCGAATACTATATAAGAAGGATTATATTAGTAGGTAGATAGGATAGTAGTAGGTTAGTATAGTATTTAATAGAGATCTAGGAGGAGAAGGAGGAAGGTAGGCTAGTTAACCTAACGCTAAGCGCTAAGCCCTACCTAAGGTACTAAGACCCTAGCTTTACTCGGTCTAGCTATATACTAATTACGTATAGCCTCTTTAGCCCTAATACTTAGCCTATCTTATCGCTTCCTACTAGTTAATAGCAGCCTATCTAGCGGCCTATTTAGTAGCCTATTTAATTAGCTTAGGTCTAGTAGCCTTACGCCGAGTCGTACGACTAAGCCGCTTATTAATCCGCTTAAGTAGCTCTAAGGTACGGCAAGTTACGCCGTAAGTAGCTATCTCGTTACTACTATAATCGCTTCTTAGTACTCGCTAGTACTTCTTAAATATACGAATAGTAATAATACCGGTTATAGACTCCTTAAGTACTAGTATCTAGTATATATAATTTAAGCTATAAACCCTCCGATAATACTAGGTATAATCTAATAGCCTATACTTATTAGACTTCCGCTTCTTAAGCTTAGCGCGTACGAGAGCCCTTCGCTCGGCCGCTTTACGTAGACCGAAACCGATTTGCTTTAGGCGGGAGGAACTCAACGGCCCATCCTATCCTGGCAGGACGTTGCATAGAATAGCGAGAGTTCCGTGCCGCATCGCCAAGCGGATTCAATCAATCCTAGCGCGTTGGCAGCATTCTATCTCCCGCTCGCTGCTTGCACAGCGCTTCCAGGATGTCTTCCTCATCACAGGTGATTGCACTGCCAGGCAAGAAGTTGTCGGGCCGGAAACTTGATATCAAAGCAGGCACCGAGTGAATGGTTCCGCAGCCAGGGTCGCCTAGAATATTTCTCGCCCTGATCATTGGGTTGGTGGGGTGTCGTTTGAAGTCAGAGAAACCAGAGTGATACCGACAGCATGGGCTCCGCGTCGGGCCTCTTGATTCCTGCTGCTGTGCTCTTCTTCTCGTACTACTTCATCGGTGCCATCATCAGCTACCGACGCCTCAGTCAATTCAAAGGGCCGCCGCTCGCGAGCTTCTCTCGCTTCTGGCTGTTCTGGAAGGAGTGTGCAGGCCAGCTTCCCAGGTCGCAGGTGGCAGCTCTCGAGCAATATGGTAGGTAGTACATGCAGCTCACGCCCGAAAAGATGGGAGACGGCTCGACTGACGCGCGTGTAGGATCCCCGGCTCGTATTGGCCATGACCTCGTTGTCACCGATGATGCGGATCTGATCATGCGCATGAATGCTCCCGCGTCAAAGTGGACAAGATCGGGCTGGTATGATGCCATGCGCATGGATCCGCGGAGGGACAGTGTGTTTTCCGCTCGTGATGAGAAGTTGCACGCCGAGCTGAAATCAAAGGAGGCGGGCGCAGTGAGGACAATCCGGAAAGCCTCGGCGATGGCGAATCGGTGACACTGACGCCTTGCAGTACAATGGACGAGACATTGCAAGCCTCGAGCCTGACATGGAGGCCCGCATAGGAGATCTCATCGAGTTGCTCCGCAAACATGAAGGCACTTCGGTCGATTTCGCCTCGGTGGCAAGGTACTTCACGCTGGATGTGCTCAGTACGCTCGCGTTTGGCAGACCTTTCGGCTTCATGGCCGCCGACGAGGATCTCTGGGAATACAACAAGACCTCGCGTGATTTCATGCTCATCCTCGGCTTGACAGCAAATCATAGCCCGATCAGGTGGCTGCTCTCGTTAGATTGGGTCCAAGCACTTGCGGCGCCCAAGCTGACCGACAAGACTGGTCTGGGGCCGGCCCTCGCCTTTGCCAGAAAAGCAGTGGCGGAAAGATTTGGTCCGGACGCCAAGGTGAAGAAAGACATGCTGGGATCTTTCGTAGAGCAGGGTCTTCCTCAGCTTCAGTGCGAGGCTGAATCCTTCTTGCAAATCATTGCTGGCTCGGACTCCACGACGACTGCGCTTCGGTCATGCATCTTTCTCCTTGCCGGCAGTCCACGAGTCTACTGCAAGCTCAGACACGAAGTCGATGCCGCTTCAAGTCAAGCTCCCACTGGCTCGGTGATCAAGTATGCTGCTGCCCAGAAGCTGCCGTACCTGAAGGCTGTGATTCAAGAGGCTCTGCGCTTGTTTCCCCCCTTGTTCGGCCTGAAGGAGAAGACGGCACCACCGGGTGGCGAGGAGGTTGGAGGTATCTTCTTCCCCGAAGGCACGGGCGTCGCAATCTGCGATGATGCTGTCTGCCGCAAGAAGGACATCTTTGGCGAGGACGCTCACATTTTCCGGCCGGAGCGATTTCTCGAGAAGGACGAGGCACTCAATGCCAAACGTTTCCGGACGGTTGACGTGATATTTGGGACTGGTCGATTCCAGTGCTTGGGCAAGCATATCGCTACCATGGAGTTGCACAAGTCCATCTTCGAGGTACGTGTCCTTTTAATGTCATCTCCACGCGACCACTGACGAGGATAGATTATGCGACATTTCGACTTCGTGATGACAGATCCCATGAGGGGCATTGACAGCGTCTCTCACAACATTCATATGCAATCGAACATGAACTTGGTTATGTACTCGCGGACATGAGGTATGAAGACATGAATGATTTTGCATTCGGCGTTGCTTATCAGAGATACCCTCCGAATGGAATCGTATGGTAGGAAAAGGAACGAAGAATGAAGCGCACGAAAAGCGGCGTTGATATGGCTGTTGCTTTCATCTTGTGAGCTTTCCGCAACCACGAGACCATCCACCCTCCACCCTGGCATTTCGTCAGAGTTCAGGACCCCAACAACTCACCAAAGGCATTACGCCAAGTAGACGGCTGAGTTCCTTGCCAAAAGAGACGTGATAGCTTTGCGAGACACATGCTATCCATTTCATTCCATTCTGCGCAGCTTCACTGATCTTTGGAAGAGGACAGGAGAAGTGCTAATTGTCTTCCCTCCAACTCTGTGCTTCTGGTCGCTCTTGCCGATAGAAGTGATGCATGGAAAGTGATTTTGAGGTTCAACTGCGTAGAAGGCAATACTCAAAGGATCGAGCGAGTGTCCTGCCTGGTCACAGTTCCTTGAGTGTAACGAGAAGCTTCGCGCTCTACAACTCCCCCTCGGTCTCCTACTGGGGCATTGATTGAATAAGAATCGCTTCGTTGGCTTCAACATCACCTTGCTCTGGACGCTGAGCTGCGGATCGCGTAGAGACTGATGGGATTGTTCACTCTCCATCAGGCTATGAGTCGGCTCGAGAGGCTCCAAGACCTCCGCACAGCAGCATCTAGGAGCTTCGCGGTTGCCTAGCAAGAGTGTGCACTTACATCGAAATGGCCGTGCAGTCGACTAGCCTGGGCCGCCCGCAGAAAGGCTGGTGTATCTCACATCGATGAAACCAAGTCGCGAAACAACACTGTCAAGTGACAGCATCCTGACATGGCGCAGCAAGACCCGGTTGATATAGCCATCGCGGCTTTGGAGGATGTACGGCAGCACGAAGAGAGTCTCCGCAAGAAAGCGGAAGGTCTTGAGTCGAAGCTTCTCGATCGTCGCAGCGAGTCTGATGCTCGGATCAAGCAGCTCGAAATGGAGCTCGAAGGCGAGCGCAGGATGCGGAAGGCAGCAGAAGACAAGCTGCGACTGCGACAGGGCGCAAGCAAGGCTGTGAACGTCGACGACCTGGACGACTCACTCCGCCACGGCAATCTATCAAAGACACAATCTTCGCCAGTTCGACAGCTTCCGAAAACCAACAAGCGCCTACGAGCCACTGTAGAAGATGCAGAAGACGACGAGCCGCTGCTCAAGCGCCCCAAGCATAAAGACGCCGAGTATCTCATCGCTCCCTTACAACCTGTCGAGCCCAAGGCTCAGACCTATCCAAGTAAGTCACTTGCGATTACTCACGCACTATGACTAATCGCTCTAGAATTCCCTCATCCCACCAAACCCGCAAGAGACCTGAAAGCAGCAGTTGAGAACATATACGGACTACGAACTGGTCAAGCACAGCACAAGTCGACGGATCTGGTCAAAGTGTCTACCTTATCTGCAGCTCAGATCAAGATGATCGCAGACACGTGGAAGAACATTACAAACGAGGCTGTCAATGAGTCTCGAAAGCGCCGCCTTCACTCGTGGTCGGCTGGCGAGATCGTCGGCTGCGCTTCCACTAGGGTGACGCTTGGCAAGAGGACACAGTGGCATGGCGAGCCTTGGGTGGCGTGTCAGCTCGGTCGCGATGCGACACAGCCTTGCTTTCGGAATGGTGCTGGGATGAAGTATTTTGTGGTACTTCCTGGCAGTAAGAAGAAGGCTGAGAAAGGGGAAGAGTTCCATTACTTCTGAATGAAGATTATAGGGAATTACTATAGTAGGCGAGGAGCATGCTGGGCTGAATCAGGGGTGCTGAATTTCTTACCCGGCTATACGTCGTTTGGTTGGAAAGTGACAGAGACGATGCATTGAGCTTGCATTGTGCATCCGTACAGAATGACAAGACGAGGATTCCCCCAGGTGCTCACTCGCACATCGAAGAGATTCCATCAAGTCGATATATCGCGGCTGCAGCGACGAAATGAACGCGAAGTCGAGAAATCCGAATGTATGTGGTGTCTCCTTGGATTTGAAATCATTCTCTTCGTACCAGATGCTCATCGCTTCCTGAAGAATCCCTGGAAGGACATGATCAGTGGTTCGACATACACTAGGCGTCAGTCCACAGGATCGTCGCTCACATGAGCACGTGCTTCAATCGACTGAAAGCAGCTCTTCTCTGAGCGTGGAGATCTCGCTAGATCAGAATCAAGATGAGTCGCAGCAAGCATTATCCACCATATAGCCGCCTCCTCACCAGTGTCACAATCTCTTCCGCATTTCAGCCCCGATTCTTCGAATTTCGAGCAGAAACAAGACACTTGCTTTGAAATGCCTCCGCGAGCAAGGAGGCACAGAAACGAGCATCGAGAACGAGTCTACATCTCAGAGTACCTCCTTAGGAAACCAAAACCAAAGAATTTTGACCGGGAGACCAAGCTCTTAATCAGTCTCGCTTTGCTCTGTGGTCTGATACTTGCCCTGTTGTTCTTCAACTATCCTGAAGATCTAGTGTTGCTGCTATCAACAGGCGTCTTCCTGGGCTCGCTCTTTTGGTTTGCTTGGTACCGTCTTAAATCACACGCGGCACACGAGAACAACCAGGAAATCTTCACACGAATTAATTGCGAGAGAGCTTTGGTGGTGAGTACCATGTGTCTCTTGGCATTGTGGTAAGGTAACTACCTGGGAAGAGCGGTTGTGAAGCTGACGCTTGTCTTTCCAGTGTCGGGCGGGTATTCGGTTGATGGGCCCTGGCTAAATATAAGGTAGTTGTGTGGTATCGAGAGGACTCGGCTCGTGGCTAAAAGCCAGAAAGAATGAAAAGCTGTAACGGAATGGAGTGAACAAACATCGGCAATGCGAGACAATGACTTCCGGCTACGAACCGTATACGTATGGTAAACTGCCACGAATCTCAGTAACATTTCGCCATTTCCCATCCCAATCAACGTCAGGCCAACCTTCAGGAAGGACAGAGTACTTAGCCAAAGTGTACATCGCGCTACACACCCCCTCCTCCTCACAATTCAAATCACAGATTCCATATAGATTGCAATAGCACTGCTTCGCATTCGGACAAGAAACTGGATCTTTGCCAAAAATGACTGTTTTTTGAAAAAGTCAGTCCCCTTCATGTCATGGATTCTTGCTTTCCTTTCCAGAACTCAAACTCACTGTGCCACGAGTACTCCATTATCCTCCCACTAATGCTATCTCGAAGAGGAGTCTTCTCTAACCAGCCTCGATAACGTTCATAATCGGACTTCGGCCTCGTTCGAATTCTCTCGGCTGTGACGGCAAATTGTGCACAACAGGGAGCAGCTACGACTTCTGGGACTTGGTCGCCGGGGAAGAGTTCTTGGAAGACTTCTTTGTAGAAAGAGCCTGCTCGTGCTTCCTGGGATGAGGCATTGGAAGCTGGTGGCGGGGCTAGTGCTTCGGTCACAGGATGGATTTCGGCGGGACAGCCTATTGTCCAGACGCAGCGAAGGCTGACGTAGCCTTGAGTTTGGATGTATGGGAGTTGAAGATGCCGAAGGACTTGTAGACCGTCGTAGAGGGGGTCGTCGTTGTGCCATTGATATCGGCTCGCGTGGGAGAAGATGATGGTGCCGGTTAGTTTTTCGTAGTTGTCGATTATGTAGCTAGGGTTTGTGAGTTTGGAACACGGTCGGAAGCTGCGCGATTACATACGTCAAGTACACTGAGCTTTCGCGGCCTTTGTTGGATGGCGGTTTGAGGGCAGCGCTAGGGTCGTCAACTACATATACCAGCTTCTGCCAGCCTGGAGGCGTAGCTTCAAGCCACGCAGTATTCTCTTTTTTCAAACTTGCTACCACCAGCGTGACTGCTGGCCTGTCGTCTGCATGTTTGGTAGCCGTCTGCGGATGTGTTTCGGACACGGGGACAGCAGAGTTCCTGATCCTGACGGGTATACTTCCTGAAAAGAGCCAAAAGAGTGCCACGAAGATGACAACAGCGGGCCAAATGCGCAGGAAGTTGCGCACATCAATGGAATGCATGCGGCCTGATGAGAGTCAGAATCCATTTGTCCGCCGTCCACTGTAATACGTACGCCGAAAAGAGTGTGGCGCTCAAGTATGTTTACTCTCTGTATTCAATTCCCCCGTCCTTCCTTACTGCTGACGAAGATATTTTGAATTTTATGTACAATTGTTTTGATAGCGAATGCAGGAAGGCGGTTCCATCGAGCAATGTTTACGGAGGTTTGTTTTATCCTTGCCATGTTCATGGTCATGGTGGATAGCCGTTGACCAGGGATGACCAGCAGCGAGGCTACGAGCGTATACCTGTCGAAGGACATGCCTGATGACTTGGATGCCGAGCTGAGCCTCTTTCATGTGTCTTTCACACATATGCAGTCCAGAATCCTGAGAAGTTGTGTTCAGGTCTGCCGAGCAGAAGGGAGTGAATGAAAACCAAGAGTCGAGCTCTGTGCGCCTATTGGTCCGGCTGCGGGCGTCGAGCCGAGCCGAGCCGAGCTGCTAGCAAGGGCTGGCTCCCTGCCCTTCACATTCACACTGCAGCGGTCGGAAAGAACATTCGTGTCGCCCTGAACAGAGCCATACAGGACTGGAGATGTCCACGATGAGTTCGTTTGCAATTAGACGCCGCCATGGGTGTAGACGAGTCACCCTCCTACAAATGTTCATACTATTCTTGGCCACCGCGTTTTCCGTTACAAGGGTGTCCATGCCTCCGCCACCAGAGCCTCATCTCGATAGCAAGGGTTCAACGCCTTTTATATAGGAAAATGTCCGCAGCACTTCAGAAACATAATAGATCACATTCAGGGACTTGAGACCATTTCCACTCCACCGCCACAGAAATTCCACCAAGCCTACATTCGAAGATTCGGCTACCAAGATGCAACTCCAACTCCTCTTCCTCAGTACCCTTAGCCTAGTCTCAGCATACACCAAACCGCAAGCAGACCCAACCTGGAACGCCCTCCGACTCCCCGACGTCACTCACCCGGTCACCAAAGGCAAGCCTTTCACCGTGACCTGGGACGGCACGCCCAAGGAAGTCGACGGCGTCACAGTCTCTCTCGTCCTCTGTCGAGGAAACTCCAACACTTGCAAAATCGACGACAAAGCTTTGGTGGAAAAGATCCCTGCGTCGGACAAGTCTTGGACATGGAATGTTCCTTGCGATCTCAAGGCGGGTACAGCCAAGACAGATAGTGGGTACGGAATGTTGGTGATTGTGGACGGGACGGGAGAATTTCAGTATTCGACGCAGTTTAGTGTGCTGGATAATGCTGAGGGCTGTTAGAAGGCGCTGGAGTATCGAGCGTAGAGGAAGTCTTCGACAGTATTGTAACTCGTTCGGTAAATCAAAAGCCTGTGAGAGAATGCGTTCCTCCAAGCTTGCAGAAGCTGTCTCAGAGAACAACATACTGATTTCGAAGATGATGTTAACTCTTGCAAGGAATGATTTCCAAAGAGGCATCAAGATGAGGAGGGTGCACAAGTTTCCGCAGGCCTTGAGCGGCGAGTAACCAACCACCAAACCACCAAGCCCTTACTCTCTCTGATGAGCATCAACAATAAACTCCACAGCCTTATCCCAAGCCTGTCTTCGATCTTCTGCATCAATAAAAGCTTGCGGCACTGTTTGTTAGAGATGTCAGCACATCTCTGAAATTCTCCGGATCAGCGTTCCAGAGCCTTTCGGCGTTGGTGATACACCATTCCACAACATCCTCTGCGTCCTCATGCGCAGCAGGAAATTCGTAAACTGGCGCGTGACGGTCCTCGGCAGACGGATATGACTACGGAATTCGTGCAGTTGGGAGAGAGTGTGACAAAACCAGGCGTTTATTTCTGCGATTCCGGATATGAAAGCTCCGCCGTGGAAGTCGATGTAGAGAGGAAAAGAGTGTTTGGTTTGAGATGATTTGGGGGGTATGTGAAGATTAGAGCTCGCACGGTTTGACCAGGTCTTCTTGTAGGGATCCAGAGGACTTCGTAGGCATTGCTGAATGTGTAAGGGAGGACTTTTAGGGGGATTGCGAGGCAGTTTAGGAGTTGGAGGGGAAGGAGACGCCAGCGGATGTGGAAGGGGATGTTGTTGGAAAGGTTGAAGGCGACTAGAAGGGGTTCGAAGGCGAGGACTAGGAAGTGGAGTTTGTTGGATAGGGAAGTGAACATTGTGGTTGCGGCATTGAGGTGGTGTTGTCGTTGTTGGGATTCTGTTTGTTGAAGTAGGAATTTTCCAGCTCGGGTTCGCGTTGTGTTTGTCTTGGGGTTGCACGCAATTGTCTCGTGATGCCTCGCTTTGAGGATTGGCGAGGATGGATCGGGGAAGAGTCGGGTGCGATGGTAGGCCTTCTATACAGGATGCGAGAGAGCTATCGGTCAATGGAACTGACTCATCGTCTGTACCTCCTCTCGCGAAGAAATAATAACCCTGATTGCGAGTATGTCAGTAGCTTCGAAGACAGTGGGTGCTTTGATTTGATGCCACGGCTTCATCACGGCCATGAACAGTGATTGTTGGTTTGATATCATATCTGCACACGTAACACACATCGCTCACCACAGTAAAGCCAGCCTAGCGCCTCGCCCTTCGAATGCAGCCCATATACCCATACCCAGAAGAAGTCGATCGCTGAAATGCCGCTAGAAGTTCAAGTCGGAGCTCTCTTCATCAAAAGTGGGGAGTTGTGGTTTTCCTCGGTCCGTGATCGAATTATCGCCTGGAGTCTACGCCTCGTTGAAGAGCCGCGCGGTAACGTCCCCGATGTACTCCTCCTCAAGCTCGTACTGCTCACCTCCAGCCTTGTCAATCCCAACATACTCGAAAGCAGACACGACTTGATCTACGCCAAAGCCCATCTGCACGAATTGATCGATCATGTGCTTGTTGTATCCCTTGTAGGCCTCTCGCCGTCTCTTCTCTTCTGCCTTCTTCGCCTCCTTGTCGTCCATTTTCTTCTTCTCCTCGGCAGTTGCTTCTTCATGGTCCATGGAGCTGCTTGCTCCGCCCTTGCCACTACCAGGAGGCGGTCTCGGCGCTCCAGCGTGTCTGATGGCCCACTCTCGCGCAACATGCTTGAACTCCTCGGGCCGCGTAATAAGCATGCGAGCGACTTCAGCATCTTGTGGGTCTTTCGGTTCAGGACTACTCAAGAGGCTTTGGAGCGAGATTAGTGCGCTCTTCAGCGTTAGGACTGGACTCCAGGCAGTGCTCAGCGTGTCGAGGCAGATGGCACCTGTCTGGGAAGAGACATTTGGGTGCCAAATCCTTGTGATGAAGCGCATCTCGGGCGGCTTGAAAGGATATTCGCTGGTTATCCGGATGTCGATCTCGTACTTGCCGCCCTCATATGGAGTATCTGGTGGACCGCGGAAGTGGCCCTTGAAATGCGTAAAGTCGGTGATGTCAGATGAGCCTTGCGGAGATGTGATTCTGATGCCGGACTGCGGGTCTTTGAGGATGTCGGCAATCTCCTTCTGCAAACGGCGATTCCTGTTGGAAGCCATGTTGGGGAGACTTGTGATGTGGAAGTCGGGATGGTATGCGTATGCGTATGATGTGGAAGTAGATGGATTTCTTGGGATTTTGTACTACGTGGTTGCCTCCGCCGAGGCTCAAGCAATCTGTTTGCGTGAGATGTACTTAGAGTCACGGTCACGGATCGGGAGAGGCTCGCTGGCGGTGCAGATGAGTCGTCTCAGTTGGCGGCTATCGAAGGTGGAAGAAGCGAAGGGTCGAGGCCGTCACGAGACTGAGATTGTCTCAGGCACACCTTGCTGCCTTGTGAGCCTGCACGTGAATGGCAGTCAAGCTTGTGTGCAGTGTGAACAGTCAAGTTCTTCCACAAATGGCGTGATGGTCGTGTAAGAGTAGTGGAAGCGTCTCATCAAGGTCGACAGCGGTGCCAGCAGACATCGAGGTCATCGGCGACGGCGGGCCGAAACGCAGCTCCTTCCTGCAGGCAGCGCGTGCTTCGTCACTCACTCTCCGGAAGGCGCGACACAGCTCCGACCATCATCACTAAACATCCAACACCACCTCCGCCATCGATCTATACAGCACCACGCATCACAGCGGCCCTTCAACTACGCATCGAATACTCATCAATCTGATCGAGTTCTGATCGAGCATGGTAAGGCGGAACAAACACCGGCGCACACATGTTTGATGCCAGCTAACCTTGCCATCAACAGGGTCAGAACCAGTCTGGCCTGGGAGGCGCCGGTGGTCCTCCTGGCGACGACAAGAACAAGAAGGGTGACAAGAAGGATAAGCCCAAGTACGAGCCGCCGCCACAGCCTACCACTCGTATCGGCCGCAAGAAGAAGAAGCAGGCTGGTCCCAACGCCGCCGCCAAACTCCCCACAGTCTATCCGACCGCGCGATGCAAACTGCGATATCTGCGCATGCAGCGAGTA
Organism: Pseudocercospora fijiensis CIRAD86; assembly: GCF_000340215.1. Lineage (NCBI taxonomy): Eukaryota > Fungi > Ascomycota > Dothideomycetes > Mycosphaerellales > Mycosphaerellaceae > Pseudocercospora > Pseudocercospora fijiensis. The sequence goes on from NW_006921536.1 coordinate 4,475,609, forward strand.
CACGATCACTTACTGCTGGAGGAGGAGTTCGTCGAAAATCAGGAGCGGATAAGAAAGGCGAAAGCGGCAAACGAGAAGCCAGCGGCCTCGGCTGGCGGCGAAGGAGCAGCCGACGACAGGAATGCCGATGAGCGGAGTAGAGTTGACGACATGCGAGGCTCGCCGATGGGTGTTGGAAACCTGGAGGAGCTGATTGATGATGACCACGCCATTGTGTCCTCTGCTACTGGCCCAGAATACTATGTCTCCATCATGAGCTTTGTCGATAAGGATCTCCTCGAGCCCGGCGCGTCAATCCTGCTGCATCACAAGAGCGTATCAGTGGTCGGTGTGCTGACGGACGACGCCGATCCCGCTGTTTCAGTGATGAAGCTTGATAAGGCGCCAACAGAGTCCTATGCAGATATTGGAGGTTTGGAGACACAGATTCAGGAAGTGCGGGAAGCTGTCGAGCTGCCACTCTTACATCCTGAACTCTACGAAGAGATGGGTATCAAGCCGCCAAAGGGTGTCATTCTCTACGGTGCTCCTGGTACAGGAAAGACCCTCCTCGCCAAAGCCGTTGCCAACCAAACATCGGCCACCTTCCTTCGCATTGTTGGATCTGAACTCATTCAAAAATACCTTGGAGATGGTCCACGATTAGTACGACAGCTCTTCCAGGTTGCCGCTGAGAACGCGCCTTCCATCGTATTCATTGACGAGATCGACGCCATTGGTACCAAGCGATACGAGAGCACGAGTGGAGGAGAGCGCGAGATCCAGCGGACCATGCTGGAGCTTCTCAACCAGCTTGACGGTTTCGACGACCGTGGAGATGTGAAGGTCATTATGGCCACCAACAAGATTGAGACCCTCGACCCTGCCCTTATTCGACCTGGGCGTATTGACCGAAAGATCCTCTTCGAGAACCCCGATCAGAATACCAAGAAGAAGATCTTCACACTACACACGAGCAAGATGAACTTGGCAGAGGATGTGGACTTGGACGAGTTCATCACGCAAAAGGATGATCTGAGCGGTGCAGATATCCGTGCCATCTGTTCAGAAGCAGGTCTATTGGCGCTACGAGAGCGGAGAATGAGAGTCAACATGGCAGACTTCCGATCTGCGCGTGAAAGTGTGCTCAAGACGAAGAGCGAGGGTGAGCCAGAGGGCTTGTACTTGTAAGAGCTGGACATATGAAGGAGAGCGGAGAACGAATGCATAGCACGGCGCTCGCTCGCTGGCTTTCAGTGAGCATTGTATTACCACAGTAGCTAATGTGCCTGCCTCGTGAGCCGGCCTGAAGCCAATAGAGATCATGCAAATTACTTCAATAAGGCGCGTCGTTTTCTGTCTGATATGCTTGCCTGCAAATGGCGATACTATGACCCAACTCAATGCCATCTGCAGGACTTTGCTATCGCCTTTGCCTCACATGGGCGTACAGAACCCACATCCAGTATTCGCCAAAATCGACTAGTACAGCTTTTCGGCGATGCGCGTTGTTCGCAGCAGCATTTGTCGTAGTATTTGGTGCTGTCAGGGCATTGTCATCGCAATCTCCACGTCTTAATTAACTTGGTTGCTGTGGGACTCAGATGAAAGGCTTGTGCGATTACGAGTCTTAGATAGGAGGCAAGGAGGATGAGGGGCGATCCTCCGTTCCGAGGTGGAGCAGGTGTTGTGGCTGAATGTGAGATACCCAGTGCCCCCAACATTCGAGGATTGATGTCCTTTTGGTTGTTTGATGTGAATTTGGGCCTTCGCAGGTTCGGGACAATTAGGAGAATGAGAGCTAAGTCCTAACATTCATTTACTCTAGTTCTGTACTACACATCTTGAAGCTTGGCTGATAGCGAGGCAGTCATCGACTCATGTTGGTGTCCCAATCGCCTACTGTGAGTCGCTAGTCGCAAGAGATATAATCCCAGGCTTCCAGTATGGGAGTAAATCATTGGTTTTTCGGCTTGGTGGGCTCTTGAGTCTGCCGAGACTCTCTCAGTCGCCAGTTGGAAATGCAGTTGGGTCGGGGGAGGATGCTTAGTGCAGTCTGTTGATGAGAATAAAGCCGTTACTGATGGACCTTAACTGGCGATAGTCCCCCAGGTGATACGCACGCGGTGGCTAGATATGCAGATCTTCTTTTGCAATTGTTGTAAGTGGGCCATGGCTCCGTTCTTCGACTATTGGCGTCGATGAGCTGTTAGCCATGTAGCAGGCCTAAAGGATCCGACGAGAGACAGCAGTGCAAGTAGGTCATGATATTCTGGCCCATTTTTCCAATGACCTGGTTTCCACTTTCCTCGTTGCTCGTAATCGTCTTTATCGTGATTTTGTGTTCTCTCAGCCGAGTCGGGCAGCGTCACCCTCATCATCCCATATGGACATCTCCTTGATCGCCTTCATGCGCTCATCCCTAAGCATGCGTGCATCCTTCCGCACATCTTCACCCTCCACCTCCAGACGCGCCTTTGGCTCTTTGGCCTCAATAACGTAATGGTTGTCGCAGTGGGGACAGTACTCATCACTGTCTTCATACTCGTTCATGTCCTTTCGAAAGCACTTCTTGCACTTCTTGCAGGCGAAGGTCATCTCCATGGCCTGCTTGAGTTGGTGTGTCTGGGTCTCCGCATGGCACTCTGCACAATCGAACCACTGCTTGCAGCAGGGTGATCGAATCGAGACTTGAGCATTGAGGATATGTTTGCTGAGTACACGTGAGCATGTGATCCTTGGCATACGGTGATTACCTACCACATGGTGTCTGCAGGTGTGTTGAGCAGTACGGCACGCGATCTGTAGTGGTGAAGTGAGGAAGACAAGCGCGAGAAGCTGAAACACGGGATCGCGTGGGCGTCCAGGGTCTCCGCCGAAACTCTCGTTTCACTTTCGGCGTGACAGGGATCAGCAGGCGGAGGCGGATCGCGTCGTTCCCTTTCACTAGTACTGAATCAAAGTGCTGGTAGCAACATGAGCAGTGGGCCTGAAGAATCATTGTCACAAGCATCCGCCCGCGCCCAACGAGACACGAATCCGGAGTACAATATTTATTTCTTTTCCACCCCTTGCCAAATTCGCAGCCTCTCCAAAACAACCAAGGATCTCGAGAGAAGCAGGCTGCCAGGGATTGCGCGGAACGGACAATGGCCTGACTTGGCCGAGTGCTGGCATGAAGTCCAACTTTTGCGAGCTGACCGAATCCGCTGATTGACAAACAAACATCGCAAGAGCTGTGTTGAGGGCGATTTCATGGAAGACATAGCGGAGGCGGAGCCGGCTGTCAGCGAGATTCGCAACAAGCAGCCCCAACACTTCACACTCGAGGCTGGAGAACACGGCCATGGAGGGGCAAGGCGATGGCCCGGACACTTCCTCGATCAAGCCCATATCGTCTTTGCGCTCCAGGTTTGAAAATCTTGGGAAGGAACAAGACAATGCGCCTCCGTCGGCGACAGTAGGCTCCAGGCTAGGCGCAAATGGCACAGCACTGGCTGGGAGGCCGAAGATTGCCGGAGGAGAGGCCAAGTCAATAGCACCAGGACTGCCCACGATTGGAGGTGCTCAGGCTATGCTCGCGCCAACTCCACGCAAGCCACTGCTCCAGACACCGCGACCAGTATCGATGCGTGCTACTTCTCCCAAGCAGTCTTCGCCTCCACTGTTAGCAGTCACGTCGCCAAAATCTCCTCGATCGCCACACAAGGCCTTGTCGGTTGATCTACGTCCATCTGGTGGGAGCACCCCTGTGCAGCCCTTGACTCCGAACCGGACCGGCGGGTCTATGAACGAAACGCATTCACGGAATATCAGTAGGTCTGCTACTCCAGCATTGGAAGCGCGAATGAATGCATTCCTGCAAGCCGCGGACACACAAGCTGCACATCGTTCCGAGGAGCTATCAAAATCAGCACAACCGGAACCCAAGCCTCACGTGGAGTTTAGACCAGAGACTGCATCAGCGTCATCAGCGCCGCCTCCCGTCAATCGTGCTGCCAAACCTAAGGTTCCGGTAAAGCCCATACTTTTGGTTAAGAAGACTGGCAACAACCCAGCTGCTCCAGAACTGAGTGCAGAGCTATCAGACCGAAGTGCGTCGCCCTTCAGCACGCCGCCTAGCAGCGGTGGTAGCTCGCCGGCGATCACGCAAGATGCTCAGGCGAAAGGTACGCGTGCCAGGAACGAGTCAAATGCATCCGCAGTGCATCGAGTGCGGCAAGATTCTGATGCTTCGTGGGTCACAAGGCTACGAGGAGATTCAGACTCATCGTTTGCGGAACGTGCAAGATCTGGCTCAAATGCATCCTTTGTGGAGCCATCAACCCTTCCAGACAGCTGGATGCCACATGCCGTGACACGAACAGGAACCATGCCTGCCAGGTATCGAAACGTGGCCGGACGTGATGGCAGGCCGCAAGAAGATATCACTGAAGATAGGCCGAGGTTGCCAACACGGCCGGAATTACAAGTTCGCTCAGGGCGAGTCAGTCCACCAAAGACACGATCGGGGAGGACTAGTCCGTTGAAATCTCATATGCTGCCACCGAAACGATCTGTAGATGGATTGCAGCGAGCATCAGTGGACCTGGAATCTGGACCACGAATACCTGCTGTGCATAAGGTGAACACCAGGTCTGCACTGACACAAGGCTTCGACAGGAAGGGCTCTATCGCTTCTTCCACGGTATCTCCAATTGTAACAACTCCAATTCAACCTCCAGCATTACCAGCACCTCGGAGATCCGCAGACCGTCGGCGGGAACCACCGCCACCTCCATCTTCAAGCATACCAACGACACCAAGTACCAATGGCATGACACGTCAATCTAGGGATGATTACGAGGACTTCCTGCCACAATCGCTGAGTCGCGAAGGTACAGGTTTGAATGACTTCCCAGATGGGACGAAATCGAATCGAAGAGCGCCAAAGTTCAAGCAGCGGCCTTGGCAAATACCTACTGAGTATGACACCCGATTGTTTGCTGTCTGTGGCGAGTATGTATGTACGACTGGCTACATTACGAAAGCGTGGAATTTCCGCACGGGTGAGCAATTGCTTAACATGGAGCATCGCGAAAACATAAAAATCACATCAGTAGTTTTCAAGCCGTCACCAGATGTCGAAGATGAGGGCAAACGTATCTGGCTTGGCACTAATGCCGGAGACATACACGAAGTGGACATTCCTTCGCAGAGCCTGGTCAAGACCAAGTCAAATGTGCACAACAGGCGAGAAGTTGTTCGCATGTTCCGTTATGCGTCGGAACTCTGGACACTCGACGATGGTGGCGAGCTTTACGTCTGGAAGCCTGATCACAAAGGCATGCCCAGTCTGGACTCGCAACATAACAACTGGCGTGTCCCGAAAGGCCACTCCTTCTCGATGGCTGCTGGTCACCAGTTGTGGTTCGCAACAGGGAAGGAGATCAGAGTTTTCATGCCAGGCGCGAATTCGGACACGGAGTTTCAGCTCACACGGACTCCGCTCTCACAGTCTGGCACAGGCGACGTCACGTCGGGCGCGACCGTAAATCATCAACAAGATCTGATCTACTTCGGTCACTCTGATGGCAAATGCAGCATATACAACCGCCGAGACTTCTCCTGCCAAGCCATTGTTAATGTCAGTGTCTACCGGATAAGCTCTCTCGCGGGCGTTGGCGAGTATCTGTGGGCTGGTTACAGCACTGGCATGGCATATGTTTACGATACGTCGACTACACCCTGGACTGTGAAGAAGGATTGGAAAGCCCACGAGAAGCAAATTTGTAGCATCATCGCTGATCCGTCTGCCATGTGGAAGATGGGGCGTCTCAATGTTATCACGCTCGGTCTTGATAACTTGCTCAAGATCTGGGATGGTATGCTACAAGACGACTGGCTAGAGGCACGGATGAGTGCAAGAGACTCGGACTACTGCGCCTTCCGTGAGCTGACTGCAGCGGTCATGACCTGGAATGCAGGCGCAGCGAAACCCTCCTACTTACAGCACAGTCGCGAAGACAGCAACTTTCTCAGAGAATATCTGACATCGCGCAAGTCGCCCGACTTCTTCATTTTTGGCTTTCAGGAACTGGTCGATCTTGAAGACAAGAAAGTCACAGCAAAATCCTTCTTCAAGAAGAGCAAGAAAGAGCCGGACGAGCAACAGCACATGTCTCATCAATATCGGGCGTGGCGAGACCATCTCGGGAAGTGCATCGATGACTACATGCCCACTGACCAGACCTATACCTTGCTTCATACTGCCAGTATGGTCGGCTTGTTCACATGCGTGTTCGTGAAATCCGCTGAACGGAGTCGCATTCGATATGTGCACACCGCAGAAGTCAAGCGTGGTATGGGAGGTATGCACGGCAACAAGGGTGCGATCATTGTCAGAATGGTGCTTGACGATAGCAGCCTGTGTTTCATCAATTGCCATTTGGCAGCCGGACAGACACAAACGATGCATCGAAACAATGACATCGCCGAGATCCTTGAAGCCAATGCGCTGCCGTCATATCCACTGAATGATAGCGAAGTCGCGACACACACAGACGTCTTCGCAGCAGGAGGTGATGGCAGCATGATTATGGACCATGAAATTTGCATCCTCAACGGCGACCTGAACTACCGTATCGACACGATGGGCCGGGACAGCGTGATCAAACATATCCAACAAGGCAATCTCGCCAGACTGTTGGAACGAGACCAACTCCTCTTGAGCCGAAGGAAGAACCCTGGGTTCCGCTTACGAGCATTTATCGAATCGCCCATCAACTTTGCGCCTACTTACAAGTATAATGTGCATACTGATGAGTACGACACTTCCGAGAAGCGCAGGTCGCCGGCTTGGTGTGACCGGATCTTATATCGTGGTGTTGGGAAGGTCAAGATGGACGAGTATCGAAGGTGGGATCAAATCAGAGTATCAGATCATCGACCAGTTAGTGGACACTTTCGATTGCGAGTCAAGTCGGTGGACCCAGATAAAAGGGAGATGGTGTGGGACAAATGTGAAAAGGAGTTTGAGAGTGTGCGGCAGAGAATAGCGAGGGCAGCACAGTGAGTTTCTCCGTCTAACTTTGGGGGTATGGTGGCCTATGCTAACGATCATGACAGGCTCGAATACCTCACAAATGTTCTGGGTCTTAGCAATAAAGAAGCTGTAGCTGCTCTGCAGGGCGCTTCATGAGATAAAATAGTCTTTGCGGGAATGAATTATGAAGATGGCATGACTGTCGGCCTCACAATGTCTTCTCTTTCGTAGGATGCATTTCTGTCACGTTGAAATGTAGTACTTTTCCCTCGACGTCGCCTATTCTTGGCACTAGAAAGTTTCGATCTCGAAACTTAATCTTGCTCGTTTAAATTAAGGTTGCGGAGACGATAGGCTCGGCGATGGTTATTGTGGAAGTGAGCGAAGTGGGGTGATGTACTGATCATTATTATTTGCAATGGCGCACGCGAGCAGTTGCACAGTGCGTAAACACGATGCAATGGAAGCGTCACAGCTTTTCTTGGTTGAAATTCAGCCTGTTGAGCATTGCTCAATCAAACACCCTCCATGATCACTACCAGAGCGCTTCGCTCAGCATTCCAGCACATTGAGCGCACGAGATTGATCAGCTCACAGCGCCGCGCCTTCCCGTCATCGTTCCAAGCGTCAATCAAGAGATCTTTCGCAATGTCCAGAATGGGTCAGCAAGAGGAGGCTGCCAATGGCGATGCCCACAACGAACAGGCAACGAAGGTGGAGGAGTGGAAGAAGAAAGCACCGTATAGAATGCACGACTCCAACGAGCACTTCAAGCACCGATACGAGGCGAGCTGCCATTGCGGCAAGGTGCAGTATGAGTTGTCTCGAGAGGTACCATTGGACAGCAAGCTCTGCCACTGCACAACCTGCCAGACTCAGCATGGTGAGCAATGTTGTTGAAGAGATGCATAGGACAAACAGATTCGCTGATGTGGTCGTGTAGCTGCTCCATTCCAATGGGCTGCCATCTTCCACAAGGACGACATCAACTTCCGAGACGGCCACCACCATCTCGAGTGGTATGATCCAACGTCCAAATCGGTCGAGCACAAGCTACCTTGCAAGGTTCGCTGCTCGTACTGTCACAGCCCGATCATGGATGAGGGCCGCAACATGATCTTGCTCTTCCCCAGCTTGATTCATTTCAAGTCGGAGGAGGACAAGAAGAACTTCAAGCCTCGGTAGGCACTTGGCGTGCTCCGAGAAAGCATTGACAAACCACGCTGACGCCTATTAGACTTCACATGTTCTATGGTCAGCGTGTCATGGACATTCCAGATGGCCTGCCCAAGTGGACTGGACTGAATGAGGACAGCGACCTCATCGAAGACAGCCCACCGGAGATGGTCAAGGAGCTCGAGCGGAAGAGAATGAAGGAGCAGAAGGGCCAGGTGGAGAAGGGTCACAATTCGTAGAGCGGATTCCTCAAGTCTGTTTCGCCGTGCCCGAAGTCATGCTCCATCAGTTGAGGAGGCGGAAAATGGTCGAGAAACGTCATGGTGTTTGTTGCCTGCAGTAACGAGGAGAATGAGGTGTCGCAGCTGTGGGTCGGCGGACTTGCTGCCAAGTGTTCTGTGTGACGGAAGAGAGAGCAGAAAGCCGTAAGGAGGCTCAACATTTCTCAGCTCGCTGTCAGTTCCTTCATTCTCACTTCACTTGTGGAAGTGCAAGCGTCGCGAGAGCAGAAAGGAATGAGGCTCACTTCACTTCTCACTTCACTTCACCTCGCCGTCTTCTGTTGTAAAAGTATAAGCGTCGCGCGGCTGCGGCTGCGGCTGCGGCTCCGACTGCCTCCACCTTCTGCGCTTTCCTTACTCCACCTCAAGCAAACACATCACCTTGATGTGAACCTCCACAGTCGACCGTCCGCTCGATCATATTGCCATTGCCATAGCCACAGCCACAGCCATTGCCATTGCCACTGCCACTGCCACTGCCATCGCTCCCCCAGAACGCGGACCAGCAGACGCGCCGCGACGTGGACATCACTCTCGTCTTCTTCGTCCGTGGCCCGGTGGCAGTCCGGAAGCCGTTCCGACCCTTGGCTTGGCGGGACTCCCGAAGCCGCCTGCGCCTCTGGAGACTGGCCCTTTGATGGACCACACCACGCTTTGTATGCAGCCCAACGGCCTCCTTCCGCAAGACACACGCGCGCATTGGAACCCATCCCCAGACCACACACTGACGCTCGCAGATATGCTGTCGCCAAGGGTCCGAGTCGCGCCCCGCCAGAATGGCCGCTAAAAGGAAGCGCACTGCTCAGCCAGCATCGACTCCCGCCAGGAAGAGAACCAAGAAACCCTCAGGTATGCCGCATCTGATCACTCGTTGTGCGAGCATGATGACCCTGCGCTCGTCGGATGCGAATGCCCCCAAACGCGCAATTGCTGACCACCTCGCAGGAGTATCCGCGACGCCACATCCTCGCGGGCAAGTCGATACCCAGGAGGAATATCAGATTCGCTCCATTCTTGACGAGACATTCACCAAATACCACATTGATTGGGCTGATCATCCGACTACGGGAGAGTCCTACCCACCCACGTGGGAGCCCAAGAGCAACGCCAACCAAGCTGCCATTGACGACTGGGAAAGGCAGAAAGCCGAGCGCAGATGTGAGCCTGAATCCCATCCTCATTTCGCACATCCCTACTAACATTCGAAACCATAGCTGGGAACACAGTTCTTGCCAGGGATAAGATCGCTGCCTCTCCTGCAACAGCCAACACTGCGCCTTCCCCTGCGTCTAGACCGACTCCCAAGAAGAAACGAGCCCGGGGCGGGAAGATCATTCTGAAAGCATCGGTAGGAAGCGCGAACAGGCCAAGCGCGCGAATTGAAGAGTCCCGAGTCGACACTCAAGCTTCAGAACCTGGACCTGCACCTGGAACTGCACCTGCACCCGAGCCGGAGCCGGAGCAAGAACCAGAGCGAGAACCAGAGCCAGAACCCGAGATCGGTGAGAGTCAGCAGACTGCTAGTGGCGCAGAGCAGAGCGCGGACAGCCCTCAACCCATCTTCGGAGCCTCCTCCAGGCCTGTGACAACAGAAGGCCCTGCAGTACAGCAGCCTGCTAGCGGCGCAGAGCAGAGCGCAGAGAGCCCTCAACCCATCTCCGAAGGCTCTTCCTCTAGGCTTGTGACATTAGCAGGCGCTGTAGTACAGCTCTCTGATCCACCATCGAGCTGGGCTAGAGGCGCTTACGAGAGAGTCACATCATCGCACCCAAGCACTTTAGAAGGTCTATCTGGAGCGTCGGCACCTGCATCTTCTGCTCCCCAACCTAGCACTGAGCTTCTACAGAGCAGTGGAGGCGACCCTGCACATCGAGCGAGCAGTGCCGCTCCAGGCACAGGACTAGAAAGTGCCGCTCCAAACACAGGACCGGAAAGACGACCAAAGTCGACTCAGGACACGAGTGACAAAAGCTTGAGTCGATTTATCCCCGATTCTCAAAGTCAGCAAGATATATCTGGCTTTACGAATCTTTCACAAACTGCAGGTCAACGCCAGGAAGAAGTGACTGGCACACAGGAGGGCGATCAAGAACCTCTCATCAACCAGGAACAAGCCGCCGAGGAGGAACGTCGGACACCACACTCGCAGGTCTCTGCTTCAATCCACCCCAATCGCCAAAGACAAGCTGAGGTCGGTCCGCAGCAGGATCGGAGGTCATCCTTTGAACAGCAGCAAGACGAGCCTAGCACACAGGAAGGCGATCAGGAACCTCTCGTCGACCAACAAGCCACCGAGGAGGAACGTCGAACACCAAACTCGCAGGCCTCTGCTTCAATCCACCCTAATCGCCAAACACAGGCTGAGGTCGGTCCGCAGCAGGATCGGACGTCACCCTCTGAACACCAGCAAGACGAGCCTGTCACACAACCCAGGGACGAACCTGCTGAAGAGATTGCTGTCAAGTCACCAGAACCTAGGCAATCTGAACCCCGGGCTTTTGAGCGGCCTGTTACCGCTTCCTCTCCTGCTCGTGGAGGCTCATCACAAGTACGAGCTGCAGGAATATCTGTCGGCTCACTTCTGAACCACGAGCCTACTAGCGCCCAGTCATCACAACTTGGCCGCAATCTTGCTGGTCCTCAAGAGACTGTCATCATTTCCAGTGCCGACACTCAGTCATCACAGCTTGGCCGCAATCTTGCTGGTCCTCAAGAGACTGTCATCATTTCCAGTGCCGAAGACCACAGTGGTCAATCCAGTCAACCCATTTCATCAATTCAATCAAGGACACCTCCAGGGACAGCAGACTTCGAGCCTCCACCTGCTGGTCAGCGTCCGCTCCCATCTTCGCTAGCGGACGGCACTACTCCTGGACGAGCTGCGAGGGTACACCTGCCCACCTCGTCAGTGGAACATTCGTCTTCGTTCCCTTTTCAGACACAGCTGCCGATAGTCGTGCAGGCGCTCGCTGATCTCGCCTCCTCGCCTTCAGCAACAACCGCTGTTCGCCCGCAACTTCCGCCTGCAGCATCAAGGGACCAAAGTGTAGCGTCTCATCGGTCACACTCTTCGAGTCCATTTCCTTCAATACCATCACGGTCTCTCGGCACCCTTGGCGAAAGCGCTCCGCGGCCATTCGGTACATTCTCGCCTTCCGTCTCACCGAGAAGGTCAAAGATGGATTCTTCATCGAAACGTGAGCGCGTGTCTCTTGCGGCGGAATTGAAAGCGAAGCGTGACCAACGGAAGGCAGCATCGCGAAGATCATTTACACCGACTCCATCTATCAACCACGAGCAGCCAGCATCGGCGCTGCCATTAGAAATTAGAAATGAGGTCGCAGCGTCGCAGGCAGCCGCTCAAGCTAGCCGACTTGGGTCCCCCCTACCAGCTGTCTCCGAGAACACCAGGTCGCCATCAATGGTGCCTGCAGTAGAGCCGTCGCCCATCATTACCAAGGAGGAAATGAACACCTCGGAGCGATACGAGACGCTTCTACCCCAAGCTCAAAACCATGACGACTTTCTACCTCGTCAGAATGGCGTTCGATCTGACCAGGACACTACGAAGCTCCCTCGCGAAACGAGCGTGAACACGGAGGAAGCCAGAGCATTTACAGTCCCTGTCGCGCCTTCGCCACTCCAGCGAGATCAGTACCAGGAAAATATCTACTATGAGAGTGACCTTATGAGAAGATTCTTGGACGAACGACACCCTTCACCAGAGCTCATCGCTGAGGCAGATAGATTTCTCGACCGCCTACGAGACATCGCTATGCACCCTGATCTTATCAATCCAGAGACGCTGTCCCAAACGACGGAGCCTGAGAGACAGGCCAAGTGGGATGTCAAATGTAGCGCCAAATTTCACTTCCTGGATGAACTGATCAATCGCTTACAAGGACGAGCCAAGAATACACACATCGCTATCGTCGTGAAAGGCCAGCGCCTGCCCGCGATGGTCGAGACCTTTCTTAGTGGCACTTATGTTCCTCATCGCCGGGTGAGCAAGGATCTCACTGAAGACCCTCGCTTTCGAAGTACGGAAGGCGTCAGAGTATCGGTTGTCGATCTTGATTCGGACCTGAGTGCAGAGTCGCCGCTCCAACCTGTTGATCTTGTGATTGCACTGGACGCTTCTGTCGATGCGAAAGACCCGCGCATAAGGACTCTACGCAAGCAGACGGTTGGAGGTGATGCGTGGTCAATACTGCTTATTTTGGCACTACCGAGAACTGTCGAGCATATGGAGATGTGCTTGCACAAGAATCTACCAGCTAATGTCGCAACAAGAATGCTTATGAAGGCCACGCAAGAGCTCAAATACAACTCGGGAAGGCTTGAAGGCACTCAAGCGCATGTGAAGGATGCTGCTACCATTATTGCAGACTACCTCGATGATAATGATGAGTATACTGCATCTGAGTGGCCATTAACTGGACTCAGTCAACTTGAGGAGCTCGCCAGCCAGACGGAGACGGAGATTGATCAGACGGAGATTGATCCTTCGGCTTCGCACGAGACTGACGCATCGGGAGCGACCAAGCGACCGCTCGAAGAGATGGATGTCGACAACGACAACACCAATGAGTCGACCAAGCGTGCTCGTCAGTTCTCGCCTGGAGGGCCTGTAATGCCAAGCACGATCAACCCTCAAGATATCGAGCTTACGCATGTCAGCGACTCGCTTGAAAAGAATCCTACTGCAGACATCACTAGGCCTGCAGATCCATCCCCAAGCATCAGCAGGACCGAGCAGCAGCTACAGGATCGACTCCAGAATGCACAGAATCGACTCGAGGAGCATACGAAGGCGCTCGAGGATCTTCAGTACCGCTATGAAGACCAACGGAAGAAGCTTGTGGAAGTAACTCGCGAACGGGACAGTGCCAACAATGAAGCCCAGCTTGCCGTTCAGCGTGTGATTGGGGCAGACGCTAACAACACCAACCTTCGAGCAGAACGGACACAGCTCAAAGATGCCCTCGCAGATGCAAACCAACGCCTGCTAGAACACAGCGTGCCTGAGAGAGCAGAATTCGAGCGACTGCGAGTCCTTGTGGAGCAATTCAAGATCGACAAAGATAAAGCCGAGAAACGTACCGAAGCAACCATGAAAGATCTTGAATGGACACGGTCAATGTACCAAGACACCTCATCCAGAGCCATCGAGCTCGCAAACCAGAACCGTGACCTCGAGAGCAAATTGGCCGAGGCTATGGACAAGGCGCAAGGTGAAGCCGCCCGAGCCCGAGAAATCAGTCTACAGGGCCACAACAAAGCCCTTGAACGCGAAAACACCCGACTACGACTTACGCTGAAGAATCGTGACGCAGCACTGAAATTCAAGGATGAAGAACTCTTAAGATTGAAGGATTCTGGGAGGGGGAGAATCGGTACCAGGCAGAATAGTGTTCCACCGAGATCTCCTCGAGTTGGATCTCCGATGAAGGGGAGAGGAAGTCGTGCGGCGAGTCCTGCTGCTGGGGATGTTTCGTTGAAGGGGAAGACTCATTTACATCCTTTGAGGCAGGGTGGGTGAGGGAGATTGCGATTTGTTGGAGAAGAGAAGCGAAGGGGGGGAGGTAGGAGGAGGAGATTGGGACTTGGACTTGGACTTTTTGGCTTTTTGTGATTATCACGTCGATGGATGGGGTTTGAGACTGGTTTCTTTAACATCAGGGTTTGATACAGAGATTGTGTGATTGATTTGATTGCGTCAACATTCTACGAGTAGGCCTTTTTTTTGAAAACCTTTACATGATCGATCTTCTTTTACTACATCCGTCTTTCAATCTCCTCGTCAACTCAATGCAGTGACCCATGCTTCTCATTGCGAATTTTGAGCACAGCCTTCCCTTCCCGCCAGACTTCTTCTTCTCAGCCGTTGGAATGCATGCTCGCCTCCTACCACAGCACTACTGAGGACGTGGTGTCTTCGCCATGTGATGATCTTTGAACATCGTCGTCGTGAATCTTGTGCTTTTTTTTTTTTTTTTTTTTTACCCAGGAATTTCCGAAACACATCGTAGACCACACCGCCAGGGACGTTCGGTAGGATCGGATCATGGAAAACCTGCTCTGCTCTAATGGAACTCGCTATGCATGTCAAAGATATCCATCTGCGCGTGGCAAGCCGAAGTCCTCTTTGGTTGTTGTCGTCGTAGGATAAGGTGGGTGTGATATGGCTGGAAGATCGACTTGTATAATAGGCACATCCTATCTTGCTCAGTGTAGAACTATATCATCCATGCTTCGGTGATATTATCGATCGATCTTATAATAAGAAGCAGTTACCCCCGATTTTCTCTATCCTATCTTCACTCCTCCTTACCTTACTTCCTATCCCCCTTCCAACACTAGTTAACGCAAAAAAAAAAAACAAATCCTCCGGTCCCCGGATCATACTTCTTCTTGATTTCCCGGCCCCCGGGGCCGCAACCGTTCAGAATTCAACCCCGAAAGAATTTTGTTTCTAATAGGGATCTTAGAATTCGGCTTATATATATTCTCGCGTTAATTAAATCAAAAATATGCTATTATATGTTATATATCTTACCTACCTTATTAATATATATCCTACCCTCCGATGTAATTTCTTCGAGGATAGGGATAAGTTAATTTATTATTATATCTACGTTATTTATTATTTCCTTTCTACGGAGCGGTAAAGTTCTATAGTGTTATAATAGACAGTATCTAATAATAGTTCTCTCCTCTACTAGACTAGTACTAGTAGATCGGGTTAACGGAATTTTCTACTTCGAATTCGCTATAAGGAATTTTTTTTTTGTTTTTAAGGAGGCGTTAATTCCTACGATTATAATCTTTGCGCCTTAGGATACGATTCGTTAGTACGTATTCGTAAGAGCGGAGTTGTTTTTTTTTACGACTATTAAGCGAGGGATTAGGCGGCCTCTATATTATACGATTCCGACGCGGATAGGTTAGAGGTTAATAGAGAACATTATAGTAAAGTATAAGAGGTAGGTAGGGAGTTTTTTAAGGAGTTTTTAGTAGGTAATATAGTAGGTATAGTAAAAGGGAGTAGAAGTTCTTCGAGGCGTTCGGCGCTAATACTAGGCGCTATTAGGGGGGATATAGTAAATGTTTCGTTTATATAGTATAAAACGCCTATAATGCCTTCGTCGACGAGCTTAGGTAGGGAGGCATAGTAGAATATACTCCTATAGCTTGCTAAAAGACGTCTTAGCTAAGGCCTTCGCTCGTAAAGGTAATATTTGCTCTAGATACTAGTATATCGGTTATAGATAGACGACACTATACGTGCTACCGCCGCCGCCGCTAAGCGCCTAGAAAATATCCGATCTCTTCGACCTAGTAGCGATTATATAACGCTACCTCCTCTTAGGCGCTCCGAGTATTATAGATTCTTCTATGTAATTCTATATCCTTAGGCATCGATACTAACTATATTAGGTATAGAGAAAGCTATAGCGGAGCGCCTAAAGTTAAACCGGGCTACCTCTATATACCTAATTATTGTTTAATTTACGAAGATTAAATATAGCGTCGTAACTATATAAAATAGCGGTTTATATCCGCGGGCGTAGTTATGCGTTTTAATATAATCTATTAGATTGCCTATATAAAGTAGTCGCGAAAATGTTAATAGAAGGATTAATTCTTAGTTCTCTAAGACGAGGCGATTATTATTCCTATTTGCTATCTACCCTACCTAGTATTACTTACCTATAAACGGTATATATAGCGCTAAACAAAGCACGTATAGTCCGTCGCATTAACTACCTCTCTAATCTCCGTACTTTAGAATGCCTAAAAAGTATTACTATTGCCTCTATCTCGCTGTCTAGGGCTACGCGCTATACTCTTTACTAGGTTTAGTACGGCTTGTTCTTAGGCTTATAGGCGAAGAATTATTAGGTATGTTTGTAATTAGCTAGTCGGAAGGTTCGGAAGCTAGCCCTAATTACTAATTCTAGCGAAGCGGAAGGCTAAAAAAACAGGCACCTAGAGCAACCTAAGGAGCTTACGACGAAGGTTATAGAAGGTATCTGTTTTTAGCCTAACGCGAGCGCGAAATAACGATTAGAGTCTAGCAGGCTCTACGAGCCTACGGTTGTGTAGGTACGTTATTATTGTTTGTTATTTGTGTATTATGTAGGCGTATATCGGGGCTAGATTTGTAAGAAGGGCGCGCTCTTATATAAAATGCAGCGGACGTTCTAATTAGTAGAAAAGAATACAAAATCACGTGCGCCTAACCTAAGGCAAAAGTTCTTAGGCGCGATAATAATAACAAAGCACAATAATACTACACTAGTACTACGCGCTATTATATATATATATAGAACGATAGAAACTGCGATCTTAAAGGCGACACGACGATACGATAATACGATACCGTATAAGATAAGTAAAACAGAAAGAGATGCATATAGAGATTAGTAGGTCAAAAGGACAATACTAGAGCAAAACTATAGAGCGAATCGGCCGGGGCTTTATAGCGGTCAAATATTGTTATACCTAGCCCTTCGAGACATATTATAAGTTAACTAAGTAAATATACCTATTGCGCTTACTCCCCTTATACCGTAGTATATCTATAGAAACTAGACGAACTAAGTTTTTTAATTAGACATCTAAGGCTACTAAACCTATTTAATTAATAGCTAAAGCAACTATAAGACCTTACGAAGAAACCTCGACAATAAAGATCGGCTTACGGCGGTTTAAGAAACCTACTAAAATTACGACTCGGCACCCTAGCTTAGTTTAGATAGATTATATAATCTGCGTACGTCTAAGAAGAAGAGGGGGCTAGGTCTATTTATTCTAGAGTAGACGCAAAGAACTCGGATAAATACACTTAAAGCGGGGGCAGTGCTGTAATACCTCTTACGTTCGCCTATTATAGTAGACAAGAACGCGCTCGTATTATAATTAGACGTACGGCTGCAATTCTTATATACTAATATACTATTGTCGTCGCTAGCGTTATAGTAGCGTAGTTAGAAGGAAGCGTAAAAGGTAGGCAGGTAGCGAGGTAAGGTTTAGACAATGCTATAGGTTAAGCGTTTAATCTACGTACTAGAAGTATAAATAATTAATACTTTTAATAAATAAGCAGTCTCTAGCCTAACGAAACTAGACCTAGATCGAAGCCGACTAAGTTAAGTCGATTAAGCACATTTCTAGCAAAACTACGCTAACAAAAGTAATTAATACGATAACGACGGCAGCCTAAGGCCGATACGATTTCCTACGCTAAGTAGTATATCTACGAGAAGCAGAATACGATAAATAAAGCAGGCGATATATAAGTAGTCTACGCGGTAGGGGAGGGGGTTTAGAAGGAACGACTATCCCCCTTCCCCTAAGCGCTAGCGCTTGCAAAGAGATATAGGTACTAAAGCGGTAAGGCTTTAGAGGGTTTAGGAGGAGCCCGCGACGACTATCCCCCTAGCCTCTAAGCGCTAACGTAAGCAAAGGTAGGAGCACTCCGCGCGGTAAGGGAGGGGGTTTAGAAGGAACGACTATCCCCCTCCCTCTAAGCGCTAGCGCTTGTAAAGAGATATAGGTACTAAAGCGGTAAGGCTTTAGGGGATTTAGGAAGAGCCTACGACGACTATCCCCCTAGTGTTATATATCGTATATTATAAAGTAGATAATTATTCTAAGTCTATCTAGGCTTAGAGAAGTATATACTATAGGAGGCTAGGGCCTCCTACCTAGCCTATACCTATACCTGCCTTCGTAATAGAATCCCCCGGTCCCGAAATGTCCGCGACTACGCGGACGGTAGACTTAGTATCTATATATATAACAAAAGAGATTTTAGGCTATACGCCCCTATTTTTCGTCTCGCTATCCTAATTCTTCTTTGCCTGCTAATGCTTAATATCCTATTTCCTCTAGCTAGGTCGTTAACGCGCGAGAGTGTAAGAAGTACTGCTATTCGCTAACTATAGGATCTCTAGGATGCTCGTTATCGGGTTCTCTTTACTATAGAGGGCGCAGTTCTAGAAAGCGGAGGCCCTTTTTCTTATTAGTAGGATACAGACTATTAAAAGTCTCTACGGTAAGTTTTCCGAGCGCCTTACGTAGGCCCTTATCGCCGCTCGGTCGTACTAATCTATAGAGCGCGGTAAGCAGTTTAAAAAGGTCGCTTTCCTCTTATCTAAGGTACTATAGTAGCGGTAGGTCTTTTATAGCTTTAATCGCATTCGTAGCGGAGTTAGGTTCTTTAGATATACGCTAGATAGAATCGATAATTAGGGGTAGACTTAGGGTCGGCTCGTCTTCGTTATCGTATTTAATAGTACCGTCTTCTAACTAGAAATCGGCGAGTGTATTTATAAACTCTATAATGTCCTCGAGGTTAGTAGAGTCGAATTTGCCGTCCTAGGCGGTACCTTCCTAGTCGAATTAGTTGCCGTAGTCTATAACCTCTCTTTAATTCTCTTCTAGTAGTTAGGTAAACGCGGTACCGAACTTCTAATATAGCGCGATATATCTCTCGTACTATAACCTCTCGTCGGCGTCTAGTTCGGCGAGGTCTTCGTCGTCTATTACTTAATTATAGCCGCTATCTTCGAGCGCGTCGCCGACGGCTCTTATAAGAAGGCCGACGTATTACTTAAATTCTTATAGGTCGGTGTCCTTTTACTAATTTCCTTGCAACGTAGCTAATGCCTTCTAAAAGGCGTCGTCGTCCTATTTATAGTCGCGTATCGCCTCGATTAGTAAGGTACGGCTATCGTCGATAGACGTAGGCTTCGGCGGAATTTACTAGACTATCTTTACAGGGCAGGCATATATTAGCTCCGCGAAACATAGCTGTTTTACGGCCTCGAGCTTATCGAGAATATCCTCCCTAGGGGGCTAAAACGCGTTGTCTATAGTAGACCTAGAGTACCTAGTATCCTTAGTCGCGATTTGCTATAGCGGCCGTCTACCGCTTCGGTCGTCGAGTTCCTACGCGAAGTGCTTAAGTAGCTATCTAACGTCGTTATCTCTCTTATAGTAAATAATAGTCGTCTAGGGTATAGGCTAGATCTCGTTATTCCCGTCTATTAGGACGAGCGCCTTTATCTAGTATCGAAGGACGGCGGCTTTTAATAGTAAGGGTACCGCCGATATAAGGAGCTTACTTATTAGGTAAAGTATTAAGCGGTCGCTGTTTTGTTAAATAACGTTTATTATTTGCTTAGAGGCGTAACTTAGTATCTAGTTCGTCTAGTTACGGAAAGCGTTTATATCTACGTCTCTATCGTCTCTAGATATACTAGTAATAAAATCTCGATTCGGGAAAGAGTCGGCTTTATTAATTTTCTCGATCTTATCCTAAGCGGATACTAGTATTTAGGAGACCTAGAAGTGAATGTTTCCGTACTCGTAGTTGAAATTTAATATAACTAGTATTAGATAGTAGAGGTAGGCTTTCTATTCTTCGTTTAGGAACATCGCGAGGATAAGCTAGCTAGTATCGATATTAAGTTCGTAAAAAGCTACGGAGCGGCGGATAAAATCCTTCTCCTACTCCCTTAATAGACGTAGCTTGTTACCGGGCAGTATCCGCTCTAAGTCTGCGTTATAGAAAGCTATTATAAGTCTCGGAAAGTCGAAACGGCTTATAGGAAGGCGGATTGTCGAATCCGTAAGGAGTCCTTAGGGAGCTAGTCCTATATAGATAGCGGCGTCTACGATCTCCTTATCTACGCGAGTTATAGGTTTGCTTAAGTCTAAATTGCCCTTATCGGTTGCTTTCTCCGGCGCCGCGGTTTGCGCTTTAGTAGTAAAGGACGGAAACTAATACTACTACTACTACTCGTAGTAATAGTATAGGCTACCGAGGGTAACATAACCTATAGCAATATAGGTAGCTATGTTTAGCAAGATAGGATAACGAGACTGTCGCTTAGGCTAATAACTAGAGCCCTGCAATATAGGCATTATAGAAGTATAATATAAACAATGTGCTATACGAGGTTGATAATCTGTCTACTCTATAGAAGGAGGCCTCTTATATAGGCTCAAAACTAGCCTATAGGTGTAGGGCCGGTTACTAGCTAATATCCCTCCCTTTCTTCGTATCTAACTAGATACGCTTTATATTGCGCGCTCAAAACAAACATGCATATATCCTTAGCGTTCTTAGCTAAGGCTATTTTTAGAACTCCGCAATAATACCCCCGGGGTAGCATTAATCCTAGATACTATAATTATATAAAAACAACTTCCTAAGCAATACTATATAGACCTACTATTGCTTTAACGCGCCGTAATCCTTACTAGCAATAACCTCATCTGCTAGTCGGTTCTCGAAATCTCCTCCGCATACGTTAAAGCTGTTAGTACCGAAGTACTATCTCTCGTAGAAAGCTTAATTAACGAGGAGGTTAGTAGCCTTTTCCGTCGCAGCTTTCTCCTAATCGTATAGATATTCCTTAAGTCCCTCGTTATTAAGCTAGAGGATCTGTTTAACTTCGTTCTAAACAACGTAACTTAACTAAGGAATCCTACTAACTAGGGCGTCGGAGATACAACTAAGGCCTTCGACTAAGATAGCGGTAGGGAAGGGGAACGGTACGAAGGTATTCGAACCTAGAAGGGCGGTTAGATTGCGGTGCGCCTTAGTAACCTTAGCGACGGTTAAGTTATCGTAACCCTTAATCTTAGTGCCGTTAATAACGCGAGAGTAGCCTAGGTTAATTAACATACGGTTGCTCTTAGTCTTTAGATTACTATATAGTAGGTATAGCATCTAAATAGAGACCTCGCACTCCTTTAGAGGGTTGAGGATCTACTCCGCTTTACGCCCCTTACTATTAGGCTAACTATCGAATATATAGTCGAGGTCGTCGTCGGTAAGGTGCTTATTAGTAAGCTTGCCGATCTTGCTTAGTAGGACTAGGCTACGAGCCTCAAGCTTCTTAACCTAGTTTGTAAAGACCTCGGGCTAATATATACCTTCGATAATAGTAGAGCAGCTAGTCTTATCCTTAGACATAAGGTAGACCTTAATACGTAGGTAACTAGTACCCTCGCTAGCTACGAGCTTAACTATATCTTGTCCGAGACGAGCAGACTCCTTAGAAGGACAGTTTTTATAAGTACCGCTAACCTTAAAGAACTTAGTAGGCTTAGGGATAGAGATAAGCTCGTATACGTAATTAGGTCGAAGGGCGACAGCTAAGAGCTATAGGGTAGGGTGCTAGCGGACGATTTAGTTGCTTATACTATAAGTTTAAAGGGCATTACGGCCTTCCTGCTTAGACTTAGGCATCGTACGTATATACTAAAGGTATATTTCAAACTCCTCCTATATTAGGTCGATAAGGAAAGGAAGATATGCTCTACGAGGCTCTTATAACTAGCTAAAGACTTAAGGGAAGATAGCAT